>NC_139344.1:119403158-119720658 GCF_055883805.1 Amblyomma maculatum
AATATGCAACTGTGGACATAACGTATTAATCCATAATGTGCCGATGACGTGGTGCGCGACGTCACGGCTAATGTGATGCTACTGTCGGTTTTCAGCTCCTAGGAGCCTTCCATGCTGCAGCATGGAATAAATTTGTTAAAACATAACTACACCTAGATTCTATAGCATCCTTTCCGGGCAATGTCTACACTGTGTGCTGTGCCCCACAGTACGCAGCAAACCCCACACAACCCCACAAAAAGGCCATTTCTGGAAAAGAAAATTCGCCAGAGACACTTATAAGTCATGAATGCTTATACGCATATGAATTAGGGACGTAAAACTATGGATAGTACTATCGAAAATATTAATAATTGAGCACCTACCGAATTATGGACTGTAAAAAAAAAAAAAAAAAAAAAAAAAAAAAAAACTATCGATAGCTCTTTCGACAGCGCTGTCGATAGCACTTTCGGAATCACTATCGATAGTATAAAATGAGCCGCGCGAACTCACCACCGCATAACCTTGGTTTCTCACGTGCGTGGTATAAGCAGTATAAGTGGAGGTAACTGTATGAGAGGACTCTCCGTCCTCGCAGTCTATACGCGGCACTAAACTCAGCAAACATATACCCTACGTTGAGTTGCTGGATAAACTGTTTGTGACGTCACTGTCCAGCTATGCTTTTAGTGAAGGCAGACGCATTTCTGGAAAGGGGGACTTGACACCCGAAAGTGCCGTGCCCCAGACTCTCACATAACTTCAGCCCATCATCACCCATTCAACACATCCGGCAGCCACCCCCCCCCCCCCTCCCTGGGTCTGGGAGAGCATTTTGTGTTCTAGGTGAGGGCCCTATCTTTTTTATCCCGTTCATTGATCCTCTCATAACTTGACGGCAAAAAAATGTAAAAGGACGTGAGAGGGAGCCCGGACCAGCAAAGCTTTGCCGGGCTTAGGCCATAACATAAAAATAAAACGTACATTAGGGAGAAAAACAAGGATGTCATATATATATATATATATTCATATATATATATATATATATATATATATATATATATATATATATATATATATATATATATATATATATATATATATATATATATATATATATATATATACGGGTGTTTCATCTAAGATTTTAGCTATTTTTTAAATATAGGAAATTTAAGTTTTAGTGTCGATTCTTCTTTTAGCTGTTGTATTAAGGGTAGAGAAAAATCAGGAGCCTTGAAGGGTACTAATTAGCTTAATAATTAACTAAGATTACCTAATTAACTTTTTATTTATACCAGCTCGGAGCTGCTTTCAAATTGCGACAGTGAGCTACCGGTGTGAGAATGCCAAATAGTATTTTAAACGACAAGAAACGCGCATTTTTTAAGGACTGCAGCGCTGGCAATTCTGGCCGCTTTCGACGCACGAAAACGAAACCTAGCAGTCGAGGCGCGCAGTTATGCACGCCCATGAGTGACGCAGCCGTGACGTCACCGAGAGAAACCAGCCGTATGGAGGCGGCCGCTGCCGCCCGCGAAATACGCGCCTGGAGCTGCGTCATGGTCTGGTAGGATCTTGAGATATCACCAAGGCATTGCGGGCGAAGCTTGTCATGGTGCGGGCGTAGCGCTGATGGTATGGGAACATTAGCCCTCCCTCTTGACTACAAGCTTTGGCTCCCAGAGGGTGAAATAAAAAGGAAAGCAGTACATGCACAGATATCGCACCACTGGATGTTTCAAATTTTCTTTTCTTTTACTCGGTAACGAGTTGCACATTTGACCTTTCAATTCTGCTCTTTCGCTCATGTTTTTGGATGCGTCTTCTGTTGCCGCCACAACATCAATTGCAGAATGGCTTCGGCAGTGCAGTGCAACTTTTCGACCGCTGAAAAGGTAGACATGGTAGACATTGTTATTGCCTACATCAGTGCAAACGAAAACAGCAAGTTGGCAGCACAGATGTACAAGGCCAAACATCCAGATTCTCGTATGCCTGCGCAACCAACTTTCAAGACCATCTTCAACCGATTCCGTACGACTGGATCTGTGCAGCCTCAAAGAAGGAAGCGGAAAGCACCAGCAGCCGAATCACATGAGACTGCTGTGATGTCGTACGTCGCCGCGAAGCCAGAAGCCAGCGTGCGAGAAATCGCCCAAGCGACCGGTGCCAGTATTTCCACTGTTTGGCGGCTGCTGTCAGCGCATAAATACCATCCTTATCATATGTGTCTGCATCAGGAATTGATGGCGAATGACTACCAAAAAAGGCTGGACTTTTGCAACTGGTGTCTAATCCAATATTGTGATCAGAACCCTGACTTCTTGCAGAATATCTTGTGGACTGACGGGGCCCAATTCAGCCGGAACGGGGTGATCAATGTGCATAATGCCCACTACTGGTCCCAGACGAACCCACATTGGGTGCGCCCACATCACCATCAGGTTCGGTGGTCGGCGGTATTTTCCGAGGTCGCATTGTTGGGCCTTATTTTATTGATGGGAATCTTACTGGCAAGGGTTATGTTGCTGAGATTTTAAATAACTGAGTCTCTATTTTTGTTTGCGAGTTGCCACTAAATGCTCTTAGGTCAATGTGGTTTCAGCATGATGGAGCACCTCCACATTCGGCGACACAGGCTGTGCAGTTTCTGAAACGCTCCTTCCCCGAACAGTGGATTGGGCGCGGCGGACCAATTGCGTGGCCACCGCGTTCGCCAGACCTGACCCCACTCGATTTTTTTTTTTTTTTTTTTTTTGTGGGGTTACTTAAAGAGCAGGGTGTATGAAACCGAACCGGCGAGCCTTGACGACCTAAAACAAAGGATCAAAACGTCACTAGAAAATGTTCCTCAAGCAATGATCATGCGAGCAGTGAATTCCGTGAAAGATCGCTTGATGGCATGTATTGCAAGTGCAAGGAAGTCAGTTCGAACACGTACTCTGAAGAATGATATGCACTGTTTCTGAGTGACAGTTTCTGTGTGGTCGGCCTTGAGATACATAACTTAGCGATAAACGTTCTTTCAAAACCTCTCTGCGTTTACCGTTCCGATACTTATATTCAGCTGTCATCTAAAACTGGGTGGCATATTAAGAGCAAATTTGTGCGCAGTGATCAAAAGGCTCCACTCTAACTCTTGTTAAACACAAACAGCAACTAATTTCATCGCGAAGAAAAAATAACCACAGTATCCTAGAACTCGAAGGAAAAGTCTTGCTCTCGAATGTGTTTCCAGAAAGAATTGAGATCCTGTCAGAAATATTGGGCACCAGAGCTCGAACAAACTTCTCAGCGAGCTACAAACAGCAGTTCATGCAACGCAAACCAAAAGGAAGTAAAAACTCTATGCCAACAGGTAAAATACCCCGACGGCAGCCTTCGATTAAGCACAGTCAGACAGCCGATGAACCGCGGCTGTGACAGGATGACGCAGCGCCAGACGAGTATTTCACGAGCGGCAGCAGCCGCCTTCAGACGGCTTGATTCGCCCGGCGACGTCACGACTGCGTCACTCGTGGGCGAGTACAATTCCGCGCTTCGTCTGCTAGGTTTCGTTGTCGTGCGTCGAAAGTGGCCATAATTGCCAGTGCTGCAGTCCTCAAGAAATGCACATTTCTTGTCGTTTAAAATACCATTTTGCATATTCTCACACCGGTAGCTCACTGTTGCAATTTGAAAGTAGCTTTTGGCTGGTATAAAGAAAAAGTTAATTAGTTAATCTTAGTTAATTATTAAGCTAATTAGTACGCTTTAGTGCTCCTGATTTTTCTCTACACCTAATACAACAGCTAAAAGAAGAATCGACAATAAAACTTAATTTTCCTATTTTTAAAAAATAGGTAGAATCTTAGATGAAACACCCTTTAATATATATATATATATATATATATATATATATATATATATATATATATATATATATATATATATATATATAAACATGAAAAGGTAAACAAAGAACACAACTACCCATTTGCAACAAACAGTTCCTTGAAATACAAAAACGGGACAAGAAAGATACAAAAAGATGAAGACCTCGAAGGAAAGAAGGAGGCACATAAGAAACGTCCGTGAGTAGCCAGAAAATGCAACGAAAAACAGTGCAACAGAACCAGAAAACGAGGGAAAGTGAGAAACCGTTTCAAAAGGGGGAGAAGGAAAAAAATAATTTGTGGTTTACCCTAGCTGAATTGCGAAAGCAACGGCGGAAGCTTCTTTTGCCTGCCACATTATTCTGATATGTGCCTGCGTATCGTAGGGGTAACGAGAATGCAAAGGGTTCTGGCAGGCTGGTTCTGATATCACCCTCCCGTATGAAAGGAGTTGACAGTTGACCCGAGTTGACAGCTCCTACCCGTGGCATAGGGGTAACGTTAATTCAAACGTCATGGCAGGCTCATTTTTTATGGGAGACCGCGGACATGGACACGGCATAGAGCGACGAGCGGTTAGACCTGGCGTAGTATCGCTTTGCAATAAAACAAACTGAAAAAAAAAAAAAAAAAATACCCAAAATGTATTAGGTGGCCGCATGAACAAGAGCAGATATAGAAAGTGCCATTGATGTGAGAGAGAAAGAAAAAGGAAGAAAATGTGTATATATGTAATATGCATGCAATCTCAGTAAAGTCAAGAGAGGCCGAAAATTTATGAAACCTAAATAGACTCAATAAAAAAAAAATGATGGAATGAAGAATGTATTAGGCTATTGACGGTAAACGGAAGTATGTTCTCGTGCATTAAGAATTTGCGAATACAAAGAAAATATGACTTTAAATCGGGCATGCTAAGCACACTGCAACCATAGAAAAAAAAAAATCCTGAAAGTGGTTACCAAAGTCTGCAATGATATGAGAATAAAAAATAGTGCTAAAACGTGTTGTGGCGTAAAAACCAAAATGGAGGCACAAAGACACACAAAAGATCATGCATTAAATCCTTGACAGTTTGGAAAGATGTTCAATAGTGTGAATGTTTTGCCCTACGCGGACAAGGGGGCCGCCGCACGCGATGCCCCCACAGGAGTGGGCTACATCAAACGCGATGACGGCCTGCGGCGCCATCGTGGCATTGAGCCAACGAGGACTACACAACAGGTGTCACCAAAGACGACCGTTCCCTGTAATGGAATAATATCGAAATAGAAAATGTTCCACCAGTAATCGAAAAAATCACGGACGACCGACACCTAATCTCCGAGAAACCTGCGTTCGCCGAGAATGCGACGTCCCCGCTTTGCATGCCGCGACTTCTGAGCGGAAATCGGATAGAATTATTACGTCAGCGGGTATGCTTGCCGACGCCCGTGCTCTTCAGAGATTGACGGCTACTTTCAAAAGAGCAGAAGCAGCCGCTTGTGTCAGGTAAGTTTGTACAGAACGTTCAGCGTCACCACGCTAGCACAGTAATTTCCACCCGCCGGAACTCGTAAGCGCAACGTTGATGAAACGCTTCTAGATTCCTACCCGGCATTCTAACCTGTGTTAAGTTCTGGAGCGTTGGACCCCCAGAAGATAAATCATATAGATGTAATCGATGTTCCGAATTGTGTTTCGATTAATTCCCTCATTGAATATAGTCAGGACTCTACGACTGTGGGTATGGCTAGTGGCAATCCAAGACAAACAAAATACTTGGACCAGGGCGGAGCAGGAAAATAATATATATATATATATATATATATATATATATATATATATATATATATATATATATATATATATATATATATGCGGATGCGATATAGTGATGGTGTAACGGGCAAGGTTTGTATCATCAGAATGCGTACTCTCAGCACTTAGACAGACAAATTCAGATAGGAAGAGGGGGCCGAAGATAAAAAAAAAATGACATGCATGTGTTCGTTCACCAGAATGCTTCAGTAAAACATGATAATTGAACTGATATGATTCGTTACAAGTGTGCAGACCTGCAGTACTTTAAGTGTATATTGTAATTTTTTATTCTACAATAAAAACGCCAACAATAAAATTTGTGGCAATGGCGTTAAGAGCCGCAATTATTTCTAAATATGAATGTATTGACAAACATACTCCTGGACTTTATCGTGGAAATAAATACTTAAAAAAGGGAATTGCGCTAAAAAAAGACACGGACGAGAAGAGGACATGGACGGATGAAGCTGCTAGATGCAAAAAGGAAGGAGTGGAATCCCTCCCCAAGGAAGTGAGGAAAGGAAGCCACCGCCGTCTCACTGCTGCAGTATCGGCCCTCAAAGACGCGGGCGTCAAGCTCCTACAGTCGGACAAGGAGGGCGGCTTTGTAGTCGTGGCTAAAGACGTTTACAAGGAGAAGGCTCAAGCCGCTGTCCTAGCCAACTTCAAGGAAATGAAATCAGTGGAACCATCGAAAGTGCAGGAGCAGGCAGTGCAGCTTTGTGAACGCGCTGGCCTATCAAGACTAGCCTCTTCTGTCAAGACATTCAAGGCATCTAGCCTTACCATCTTCTTCAGTGCCAAGACACACAAAGAAGGCTGTTCTTTCCGTGTCATTGTCTCCGAACGAAGGACTTGGCCGCGCGAGGCAGCGGTGTTTCTGCAGAAGTGCCTGTCGCATCTGGACGTTGAAGACCCTTTCCTCATCAGAAAGCCTGAATTAGTGCAGTGTCAGCGCTTTTTCGGTACATGTTAAGGACTTGTACTATTCCCTACCGCAAAGAGCAGTGATCTCTGAAATTAGTGAGTGCATTGATCGTCACGGTGTCACAAAGTTCCAGAATTCCTGTGGTATGAATGTTGCCGTGTTTCTAGAAATGCTTAGCTTTTATTTACAGTCCACGTTCGCTAGTGTCGATAGCAGGCTTTTCATCCAAAATCAAGGGGTTTGCATAGGATCCAGCCTCGCTCCCGTTATTAGTGACCTGTTTTTAGCCTCGTGCGATAGACCATGACACTGTTGTTAAAGTTATGCGTTACGTTGATGATGTTTTTAGTTTTTTATCGCTAAGATGACGCCCAACAACCTGTTGCTCAGATTTTTGACACGTTCAGCACTGAACTTAATGACTTACAATTGACCACAGAATTTTCCACTGACCACAAACTAAATCCTTAGATCTGGAACTTGTGCTATCGGACGATCATGTGTGTTGGATGTACTCTCCACGCTCCCGGAAGAGCCTTCTGCCCTTCCAATCGGCTCACTCGAAGATTATTAAGCGCAGGATAGTAAAAACCTGCATGAAAGCAGCCTTGCATAGGTCATGCATACACAAAACTCAGGCCAGCTTTGGCGCGCAGATCACTAGGCTCTCACTGCAGGCTACCCGATTAAGATCCTTTCAAGCGTAGCCGAGTCAATACTATCAGAAAGCAGGATTGAGAAGGTTTCACGCGATTCAAATTAAAAGAACATGGCGTGCATACCGTATGTGAACAAAGTTTCTCACAACCTGAAAAAGATCGTCACGAAAGCCGGCGTGAAGCTTCTCTTTTCCTCCAGGAATAAGTTAGGAGGGTTGGGCAAGAAAGTCAACCAAGAAAGTAGAAAGAAGGCCTGTGAAAAGAAACACCGAAAGAAATTTGTGAACTGTTGTTGTGGTGTTGTTTACAAGATTCCACTCTTATGCGGCCGATTTTACATCGGGGAAACTGGACGGTGCGTTACTGATAGACTGCGCGAACACGCCAAAGACAGAAAACCAGTCATGCCGAAATAACATAGCCATCCATTCCATCGCTTGCAAGGACTGTGAGGCGTTTTTTGAACCAAACCACAATTATCGCAAAATAAAGATTTGACCTCACGCCTCATATCTGAGGCTTTTCACATTCACGAACTTGGTGACACGTGTGTCAGCCAACCGTCCGTTGCTCTATTCCCACAAGAGCTCACGTATCTCAATCGCGGACGGTTTTGATTATTGCTATGTGATATCAGGACCATAATTGTCTCGCAAATTGATTTTTCTTATGCGCTTTGGCTGTCTGCTATATATTGCTCCTTGTGTCGCAATAAACCATTTGGTTGTTAGTCAGCTCATGTGTCTGTCTGCCTTCCTACACGTCCCGTCCGTTTGAGCTGTTCCTTCCTTCCATTCAACATGAACCAAACAGACCGACAAAGCCCTCTTCGTGAAGTAATGTTATTGATGGTACTCTCGATAGTAACGCAGGCCTCGTCACGGTAGCGCAATGGTTAGGGCGCTGGAATGGTGTGCCCAAGGATGCGGTATCGAATCCCGGCCGCGATGGCCGTTTTTCGATGGAGGCGAAAAGTATAGCGCCCGTGGGCTGTATGATGTCAGTGCACGTTAAAGAACCCCAGGTGGCCGAAATTTCTGGAATCCTCCATTACGGTGTCTCTCGTAGCCTGAGTAGTTTTGAGACGTTAAGCCCCATAAACCACATCAAACCCAATGCTATCGACAATAATGTCGCTAGTGTGCTGGTAGTAGTAGTATCGAAAGCATGTTACACTATCAGTAGTTAAAAACGAAGCTATTGATTCTATCGATAGTGAATATACAGATAGTTCTGCATGAATAGTGGATGTCGCATGCGTTCGAGTTTGCGTTAGAGATGTTCTGATGGTATTGTAGTTAGTATAGATATAGTTCAACATTCTTTTTTGCTGCAGTACTTTATACTCTAAATCTCTGAGCCATATAACGTTTCAAAACGACAATAGTCTATGAGTCATGACATTAACATCGACTATGCGTGATATTTGTACAAACTCTGCACATATTTTACATTGTGAAGTGCTGAATCGTGCTACATTTCATAATGACTTTGAGTCACGACTTATAAGGTTTACGTACGTTATAAGGTGTACGTTACGTTTCATCATTCATGACTAAATGTTCTCTTACATGCGCTCTGACATATATGTACACCTGCGTAGTGACGTCATTCGAATTTTGTGTCGTGGACGTGGGACGGCTGTCGCAGACTTACATGTTAATATAAATCTTTAGCATTTCAGGGTCGCTGAAGAGGCCTCCACCGAGGATAAAAACAGGCGATGAAATTGATAGATATTTAATCGTCTACAGTCCACCCGTAAAATATGTTCGAATCTAGCATATGTAACACAGGAGATACAGGCAAATAAAAACGGCATTCGTGTTTTTCCTCTCGGATCATACACCGGCCAGACAGGAATACATAACGATCTCCGGTACCGCTCTCCGCCCCCGAAATTGTCACCAGCCAACCTGGCTCGAATGCTTGCTTGTATTTATTTATTTATTTATTTTATTAATTTATGTTGTCGTTTGCTCCCTCTTCACAGCTGGACACCAAAGGGAACAGTGGAGACTCGCCGCGGTCTCGAGCCCGCCTTCTTCGCCGCGGCGCTGGCGGACAAATGGTGGCACTCCACTGCTTGACGCCACCTGGTCTAGACGATGTAATGTGCGGGAGCTCGGTCGACGCCGGGCACGTAAGTTCGCCGTACCGCGGGAGAGCGAGGGTTTTTAAAAATGTCTCGTAAATTATCAGCTCGCTTTTGGGGACTTATGAGCGGCGTGCATGCTCAGTGGTCTTTCTTTTACGCAATGCACGCATTTCATAGCCACTTCCTGAAACAACTTTCAGGGCCCTTTTAATAAACACCTAGACCATGCGTTGCTGCATACATAAAACCACCATTCCTTAAACAACGTTTGGACGAATAGACACCCTTCGAAAGTGGTCTTGTAAGTTAGATTCCACGAACTTGCTTGACCACGTGTCATTTACTCTCCTGTAGAGTATTACACACACACACACACACACATGCGTATATATATATATATATATATATATATATATATATATATATATATATATATATATATATATATATATATATATAAATATATATATATATATATATATATATATATATATATATATATATATATATATATATATATATATATATATATATATATATATATATATATATATATATATATGGGGGTGTTTATTTTTAGTACAGGCACTGGAGGGTTCCCAATGCACACCAACTTCTGCTTCCTCCTCTTCGCACTCTCGCTTCTTCCTTTCGAATACGCCTCAAAGCACGTGACAATATATCATCATCATCATCAGCCTGACTATACCCAGTGCAGGGCGAAGGCCTCTCCCATATTTCTCCACATAACCCGGTGACAATATATATATATATATATATATATATATATATATATATATATATATATATATGTGTGTGTGTGTGTGTGTGTGTGTGTGTGTGTGTGTGTGTGTGTGTGTGTGTGTGTGTGTGTGTGTGTGTGTGTGTGTGTGTGTGTGTGTGTGTGTGTGTGTGTGTGTGTGTGTGTGTGTGTGTGTGTGTGTGCGCGTGTGTGCGTGCGCGTGTGCGCGTTTCTTTTAAAGTGTCGTTCAAAGACCTCGGTATAGGGGAGCTGGGATACCGCAATCTATGATTCGCCGATGAGTCATTGCCTTGATAAGTAACTCAGGGGACCAATTGGAAAGCATGATCTATGAACTAGAAGGCAAAGCAGAATGGCGAGTCTAAAAATCAATATGCAGAAAACTAAACTAATGCTCAACAGCCTCGGAATGGAACAGCAATTTGCTATAAACCTTTGCATCGGGCGAGGAGGTTGTCGAAACGCCTCCTCTCTGGACTGTTGCAAACCGGTTCTGCTGCCGCCTCCACCGTGCTGACGTCATGCACACACAACAGCCCAGCGAGCTATATGGTGACGCCCAGGAGTCCCCTATAGGGCCCTGGAAGTGGTTTAAGAGCAGGATAGCGTGAGAGTAAAAGAAAACACCAATAATGTAAGTTCGGGGTATATCGTGGCCAATGTGTTTTTTCTTATAGGCGAACTATACGCTGACACTTGAAAATCGCAAAGTTGAATGAAAATGCGTAGTAAAAATGAAAGAAATTAAGGTTACTTTTTGTTAATGGGGTTTTTGTCAAAAGGACACTTCTGTAAAAGATTGCACTCGCCAATGTTTGGTGTGCCGGTGTTAGGTGGAGCATGGGGTTTAACGCCGCTTAAACCCTTTCAGACGTACGAAAAAAAGCGGCACGTAAAAACAACGTCACCATAGCAACGCAAACTGAAGGAGGCCAAAGGCTCAACTTGGAGTCATTCTTGAACAGGATATAGTGTTTATGGCAATGAGGACGTCAGGTAACTCCCTCAACATGAATGGTGTTGATCTAGCCGGCACTTTTTCTCGCCACTGCAGCGCAACCTATTCGTGGCTACACTCTTCATTGGTCACTCCATGTTTGGCGCCGCCGCAAAGCAGGCAGGCACCATGGCCACCTGGAACGACGCCGACTGGCAGAAAGACGCGGACATCGCCTTGCCACCAGAGCCTCCAGTGCGGCATTGACATCTCGGTCACGCTGGCCCTTTCCAACTACACAGCCATCTTGGTAAGCTGAACTTTGGCTACCAAATTGCGTGTCGCCTCTAGCTTAATTGTTCATGATTTGTGGAGCGGTCAGTTCTTGTCGTTTGTTGTCCAACCGTTCGTGCATTCTGCGCAGGGGCCAGTCGGAGACGAAGCCTGGCGCCTCAAGCGTGCACAGAAAATTTAAAAACCGCCCTTACTGAATGTCGCTGGCCTGTGAAATCGGTGTCTCACCACGCCTAATACACGCCAAAGAGAGGTGTTCGCGAGTGCTCTGACCTGCTGCACCCACTGCTCGCCCTCTCCGAAGGGCGATCTGTACGCACACAGCCGTTTCCGAAGCGTGAATACGTTTCATGTCCAAAGCGAATCCCTTTTCCCCCTCGCGTTCGAAATTCGTGCGCAGACCGCAGCCGAAAAGATAAAGCGTAAACCACGTGTTTTTTTTTGTGTGTGTTTGTTCCGGTTTTCTTTAAATCTCAGTAGGCACACAGCCGCGCGTCAGACCAGTTCCCTATTGATTGCAAAATATACGTGTGCTGATGCGTCCAGCACGAGCGTCATTTGGTTGCGAAAGTCTACCGCCTCGTTAGCGCATTGGACGCGTTAGGAATAGCAATAAGTTCTTTTCGCGGCTACCGCGTTCAGTAAACTTTCGCAGCCGACTGAGTGCCCAGACGTCGCTGTTTCACGAGCTCGATTTGAGGTTAGCCCTACCACCCTACACTCGAAGTGAAAAGTATACTGCTCCTTTTGCGCGATACGTATTCGACACTTTGAGGGTCATGCATTGTCAAAACCCCACCGCCGAGTTTTCCGAAAGCGGAAAATCAAAGCGCGCGTGGACAAGCGCAATATCGAGGCGCAGTGACGTGATCTACCGCTGAGCACGTTTGAGGTTCTTTTGCAGCGCATACAACATTTTACTGGAGGTCTCCTGGGTGTAACCTGTGAGGTAATAAAGTCGCTCCAGATAGAGCACCAGCACACGTCGAGAGGAGTCCATTGTCTATGATGTCCTTGGGTGTCCGCGCCACGCGCACTCTCGTGCCCGAGCGTCTCGCGACGATTTCACGACCACGTGTCAGTGGCTGTGCGGCGCAAAAGCATTCTGGCGCGCGCCATCTCGCCCGCTGCACTCGGGCCGTGGCTGCGGCCGGAGAGGGGAGAAATGCCTTCTGCCTAGTCGATTGGAGGGCGGCGGCAGTCAACCACAATCATGAGGCGGCCACACCTTTCGGCAGCTGCAGTTAGTCTACTCACGCTGAATGGGTAACGGGCTAAGCTTACCTCGAACAGTTTTTTTAGATGCATAGCTAGCCTCGGTGAGAGCCGTTCGTTGTCGTCTCAGAAGTCGTTAGCTCTGCTCATTTATTTCACCAATTCAAGAATTTCATTACTTTTCCTGTTTTTACAGAAGAGGACGGGGCCTTTCGTAGACCTGACGTCCGACAAGTCCGGGCTGTGTCTGGAGTAAGTCATCATGCACATTCACATAGCTCTAGCCTAATTGTCTTCCGAAGTATAATGCGAGACGGCTTCGCTAACTGAAAACGCTAGATCGCCTGAAAGCAGCCTGCTTGCGCCATTGACACTATCGCGGTGTTTTTCGAACAGCTATGGCTGCCTTTCTGGCGTTATCTTTTCACTGCAGCAGCCAAAATTGTCACGGTCGAACTCCGTCCGCGGCGGCTGCATTTCGATATGCCACATGCAGTATCGCTTCGTATTGTGCGATGTCGACCGGCGGTTGAAATTAACCTTCAGCCGTCTTCTAAGGCGCCTCTCATAGCCTGCGTGCAGCTTCGCAACGTTTAAATCCCTACATATCGTAGCATAACAATATTCGCCTCGCAGATCTATGCGTCGCTTGCCAGCCGCGGCAGCGCGATATGTCATCTGAAACTGCAGTCACCGCCTGTGCGCCCCTTATGCCTTCGGACCGACGATGCATCCTCCGTGATCGGCGCAGCGACTCAGCCTAATCTGTTGTTTGAGTCACCAGAAGGCGCTCAACGATCCGCGCTTATGAGGGTACCGCCACCTTAGCATCATTTTCCAGCGGCCGCCAATGCGAGCGCTTTGCAAGCGCCTTTGCACGCATCGCGCCTTCGCACGGACGACACCCCACGGCTAACTAGCGGCACAGCGGTTCTTCCCAACCTACATTGCTGGCTCGCACAGAACCACAATAAGGTTCTCTACAATCTACATGTAAGTGCAGCATCATCACCTTGAGGGTCACCTAGACGCAGCCACAGCGGCCGACATGAGCTGTTGACACCTCTGAGTTTCGCAGGTAATATTGCTCTGATCTTCGCTTTCCCGCAACTGCATTTGCTAATGGCCGGCGAAGTCCAAGCACTTCGCAATGAAGTGAAACGCGTTCGTAACACTTCTGTGCCATAACGGTGGCAGGAAATTCAATATTTACGTTATGAAATCTCAAAGGCTACCGGAAGGCAAATCATTCTACAAAGTGACGTCGTTGGCGTCATTTTCTACCTTTTCTCAGCTCGTATATAGGGAACCTGCACTTCCTAGGCTACCGGAAGGCAAATCATTCTACAAAGTGACGTCGTTGGCGTCATTTTCTACCTTTTCTCAGCTCGTATATAGGGAACCTGCACTTCCTAGGCTACCGGAAGGCAAATCATTCTACAAAGTGACGTCGTTGGCGTCATTTTCTACCTTTTCTCAGCTCGTATATAGGGAACCTGCACTTCCTAGGCTACCGGAAGGCAAATCATTCTACAAAGTGACGTCGTTGGCGTCATTTTCTACCTTTTCTCAGCTCGTATATAGGGAACCTGCACTTCCTAGGCTACCGGAAGGCAAATCATTCTACAAAGTGACGTCGTTGGCGTCATTTTCTACCTTTTCTCAGCCTCGTATATAGGGAACCTGCACTTCCTAGGCTACCGGAAGGCAAATCATTCTACAAAGTGACGTCGTTGGCGTCATTTTCTACCTTTTCTCAGCTCGTATATAGGGAACCTGCACTTCCTAGGCTACCGGAAGGCAAATCATTCTACAAAGTGACGTCGTTGGCGTCATTTTCTACCTTTTCTCAGCTCGTATATAGGGAACCTGCACTTCCTAGGCGGCGCAGCAATTATTCCACAGCGCGCCTAAAACATGTTGCTGTTAGCCGCTTGGTCCGCTATGAAACGACCGACCATCGACCTAGAGGTGGCGCCACCGTCACTCCGGTAGTGTGGATCGGCAGCCGGCGGCGCTCGCAGAAACGCACGCCATGCGCACGCTGCGTAGGTCTGCTTCCGAGTTTACGGCGAGTTTGTTGGCGATGAAAACGTGTCTTCTGCAATATTGTTGCTATATTGCAGAAAAATATCCAAGGATTCCGCCAATGCAGCAGAAGAAGAGCGGATTTTAGGAAAACAAAGCACGCAAACCACCAGTCTTCTAGATTTACTTTGCATGTTTCTTGCGCTGTACCGCGCTCACGCGCCTAATGCTTTACCCTGTGGGGGGGACTTTTACACATTTGACAAAATTTACAATAATCAGCGATTAATTTTTAGTAACGTTAAAGCGCAAGCTATGAATTTTCTCGCTGCGAATTGACATCGTTATAAACTGTGCATGGGCACTGTCATGTTCTGGGAAGCAATTTTACAGGCTGAAAATTTATAACTAATTATTTAGTAGTGACTAAATCTTATGCGAAATAAAATATTAGGGTTGCTTCCAAAACAGATGCCGGATATAAAAACTATTCCGAAAGAAATGGAGGCCATCTTATCATGCGACTATAAAAATGTATTTATTCCCGAACTAAACACTGATATTTAACCCCCATGAAGCTGTTTTACTCCCCTTGTCAGAAATGACGAGTTTGCTCGGAAGACAGCACTTAGACAAAAAGGAATTAAATTGATTATAATAGGCTACCAGTAAAGTACATTGATCAAGGTGTATTATGTAATATTTAGGGTAACAATTAGGTGCAGGGAATATGTTTCCCAAACATTCGAACATTCCTTTAAAGCAAAATGTGCTCACTAAAACTTTTACGGATGCACAGAAGCCTTCAACAACAAAAGAAAAGAAATGCATATTGGCCCGGGTCTAACGCCCAATCCTGACTCGGGGCACTGTTGTGTGCACACCAATTTCTCTGCCCTAATTTGCGTGCGACGCAGGCGTAGGCAGAGTCTGAGGACGAAGATTCCGCGCTGGATTTCGACCACCTTCCGATCCGCAGGTGCATGGACATCTGGAAGAAGCGTGAAGATCGCGCGATTCGCAAGGGCCTGTGTGTGTACTTTCTTTTCCTGCGACAAGCCTTCGCGTTAGAAGGGGGGGGGGGAGGGGGGGAGCATAATTCTTGCTGTGGAGCACATTCCACAGTTGTACACGGCGCATGGACAGCACATTGCGGTGTGCGCGGGCCTATTTTGTTTTTATTGCAAGTTCCCGCAAGATACCATTGACGCCCTACTTTGATCCCATTATTATTAGCATGCACCGGGATGGTCTTCGAACCCCGTGTGACAACGGCACACCTATCGGCGCACATCACAGCACGTAGTTCGAAAGCTTGAGATAAGTATGAGAGCAGTACTCCATGCTCTGGGTTCAGTGTTTCGCTGCCAAACGGCTCATGAATATCGCGTATTTCTTTCTAGAAAGTGGCTTTTTTTTTATTAGTCACGCGACCGGCTCCGGATAGTTGAAGACTATACCATTGTCTGCGGCGCAGTGCGCAAAACACGAGACCAGCCTTTGAACTTAGCGGTCGAACCAAGCGAGAGCGTCGACTGTCCCTCTGTTTCTCTTGCAGGCGAATTCCGCGATGCGTCAGTTCCTTGGAGAAAAAACCGAACGTTGCAAGGACTACTGCGGTGTCGCATTCTACAGCGCATACCGCTGATATCAGCGCTAGAGAACGCACGGCTTGAGCTCTGCACAGTTCCTGCTTTTTACTTGAGACAGCTAATGCCTGATGACCCTATATTTTTTTTATTTTTTATTTATTTATTTTTTTTTTTTTTGAAGCTAAGAGCAGCCGCCACCAGAATATTGCCCGCGGCTCTCCAAGCTATGCAGCTACAAAAATCTCCAGCACAAAATTTCTGCACAATCTGTACTGGCTGACGAATGCATCACCGGGCTATTATCTTCCGGGACAAGTATCTCGACGGGACGTGTCGTTTGGTGGCTTATACACTGGCGCCGTGTCTGCTGAAATATCTAATCCGTTTCGAGGCTTCGCTGCCCTTGGGTCGCCTAAATATTGCTATTTTCCTGAAGGCCTTAATCTACGTATACGGTTCGCTCAGGCGCCGCAGCACCCTCTGTGCAACTATGTCGGTACCTCTACCATATTTGCTGGTCGTGACAAGTGTTTTTTATTTTTCTTTCTAGGATCTTGATTTCCAAGATGTGCAAGCAATGGCGCTTTGCAATCTCCGCCGCTGGCCTCTGACCTGAGCCGTGCGGTCACCCTCTTGTTGCAGTGTTTTATATAACACTTAGACTTTAGCCAAATAAAATGCTTTCCTTTTTACACAGCTTTGCGCAAATGTGCACCTACATATCTGCATGCCACAGGAATAACACCGTGGTGGTGTAGGATAAATGAAAAACATTTATTTGTATACATACAGAGAGGGTATGGGAGGTGTCCTTAAGGGGTCACCCCTTAGGTAATTATTAGCAGCCTACCCTTTTTAACGGGCTGGTGAGAAGTGTCACCTAGCTCATAATACGTTGAGTGTTCAATACTTTTAGGTAAATTATTTCCTCTGCACAATCCAACACTACTCCCTCGACCTTTCCCACCAATCCTCAAGTAGCCTCTTACTTGCTTCCACTGTTTCATAATTTAGCCTGCCATGGATGTCTTGAAACACCAGTACCTCTCGAATCCCCCCATGGCTTTGTGCACTGGCGGTTGTAGTGCCCTATATGTTCAATCGTTTCCCTGTTTTGCATGCAGCAGCGGAAAATGTCATCTGTGCTGTCAAAATTTTCCGGTAGCATTTCATCCTCAAGCACCCAGCCCTATCCTCGAAAAGTAAACCTATACCTTTGGAATTGTAAAAAAAAAAAAAAAAAAAAAAAAAAAATCTTTTTGAATTTTCGTCTTAGCCGCCCCATAAAGCTCCATCGTCGGTTTGTCCAGTATTCTCTTTTGCTATTAAGAATTTTTTGAGAATTTTATTTTGTGTTTCAAGGTAGTTTTTCTATCGTTTTCTCATAAAACTTTCTATTTATTTGCAATCCCTCTAGTTGTTCCCCATGTCGTATCACTACTGCACCGGTACAGGTACCTGAAAATTTTTGCCTCCCAGCTCTTCTCGTTCATTTGCCTTTCGTCATAGTGCATCTTTTCGCATCCCGCGCTTCGAATGTCAACCATCCCATATCACCTTGAACTGCCACATTAGTGGCTCCATGCGCCCCAAAGCAAGTGTGCCGACTGTCATCTGTCCTTTATTTCAAGCGCCAAAGTTGTGGCAGATCCTAAGCGCAGCCCAGCGTTTGCAAACGTCAAGCCTGATACTACTGCGCCTTTTCAGATTCCTCGAATAACTTCATATTTGTTGTATCCCACTTGCCTGCGATTTTCTTATGATAGCAGCGTTTCTTTTTGCTTTCTTTGCAATTTCCTCTCTGTGATCCCGCAAGTAGTTTGTGCCATCGTTTATCCAAATACCAAGGTTCCTCTCTAGGTAACTAAATTTTGTAACGTGATTGTGCTGGGCTCATCATTAAAAACCCGGACTCCTGATTTCTCTGCTCTAAATTTTAATCTCTGAACATCTGCCTCTTTTCCGCATCTGTCTGGCAAGTCTCAGAGGCCTTTATGGTTATCTGCTAGCTAGAAGAACAATATCATCTGCATATATCAATCCCGTTTGTTTCCAATTCACCCCCCTTCCGCCATGACGTTGCAAAAACCAATCCGTTGAATTCTAACTTTCGTTCAATCCCTCTGATGCTGATCACGAATAGAAGGGGTAATAAAGGACATCCCTGCGTACGTCTCCTTTTAATCGCAACTCGTTTGGCACCCATGCAAGGCCTGCCACTTCACTGCTATATCATTCTCCTTGTAAATCTATTTCAATAAACTTATCGTTTGCTCGGCCATGCCCTCCTTTTCCAGAATTATCCACATCAGAGTGTGGTTTACATTATCCTAAGCCCCTTTGATATCTAAAAACGCCATTCATAGGGGGTCGTTCTTCAATTGCCGTGATTTTTCAATGCATTGTGTGACTGCGAACAAGTTATCTAGTCTGCAACCATGCCTGAAGCCGTTCTGCAGTTCTCCTAGTACTTCCCCCTCCGCAGTATACCGTTATAATTGATCTTTGATTGTCTGCATTGTTATTCTATATAATATCGATGTCACTGTTAACGGTCTATAAGACTTGATGCCATCTTTTTCCCCTTTGCCTTTCTATATAAGGCTCATTCTACTCACTCGTCAGCTTGCTCTTTATTCTTCAGTGCATCCCTTTGAGCAGCATGCAGGGTCGTTTTTGTTTCTTTACCAAGCACTGCAATTAGTTTAATTGGCATTTCGTGAAAACCTGTTGCTGTATGCAAGCACCTTCTCCGCTCTTTCCCAATCCAATTTGCATATGTTGATGCTTAAAATTTCCTCTTTGTAATAACCCGCATTAAGGTTAATAACAATGCCGTCATCACACTTTTTAGAGGCCTCTTCTAAATGTTCGCAAATGAACTGCATGGCCTAGCAATCATAGGTGGGCTATCTCTTGCGGAGTACATTGGCATCTGCAGCGGCTCGGGCCCGCTCGACCAAGGCCCGTTGGGCAGTCAGGTCGTAGCTGCCGAGCAGGGCCGCCTCTCAGTCCTACCGGGAAGGGTTCGGTAAAGGAATAGATTGGCTGTTTTTTGACATGCCCACACCACGTGGAAAATGTCCGATGTCTTTTCCTCACAGTGCGGGCATTACGCCGTGCAAGCGGGGTCAAAGTATTTCAGCACTGCCGGGCACGGTAATGTTTTGGTGTAAAGGCGAAGGTGAACGCGTTCTTCCACCTTTGTGAGGCCCTTGCATGGCTTAGGATAGATCAAATGGCCGGATTGGTAGAATTAAGTGATCTATTCTACAGTATAGACGAAATTGGGTTCGGATCGGTGGGAACGAGAGTGGTGCACGGAAAGTGAGCGCTCGGGTAGGTCTCGCTTCTCTGTAGGCCATTGTGAGCTGGAGTCCAGAAAGTCGTTCGGTGCGTGGGGGCACCGATATAGTCACGGTTTTGCAAAATTTTGCTTTCGAAGTGCTGAACCAGTGATGAACCCTCGGTGATGAACCCTGAGTAGTAGAAGCGGACTGCCATGTAGCACATCGCAGAATCTCGAACAGCGCACTTCTCGTTCCGCAATGATACTTAGCGTACCTTCCCTTTGAAGGATATCAATGATGATGATAGGAAAGCGACAGAGCAGTCAGTCTCCGATCGGCCATCTGTCGGACATCGCCCCGAAACAGAGGCGAAGTTGACTTTCTGAGCTGAAGCTGCAACTAAAAGCTCCCTTATAGTCTGGAGTTCAAACCCGGTACCGCCGCATGCCCGAACTGAGTGGAAATCGTAAGATGGCACTTAGGGCGATAGCGAGTTTATCAACTGAGTGGGAACGATGACAGTGAAGTTCTTTCATATTCCTTTCACTTGCTATGGTCACAGCCTCGTTAAAAAACTCTCAGCTTGGCACCTTGCAGTGATTGTTGCTTCTGGGCCCGTATTCCGAGTTGCGTCATTATCGAAGTGTCGTTATCTCAAGTGACCTCGAATCATCTGATTGGTGAAAACGCCGAAACATGATGTTGTCAACTCTTCCGGTTCCGCAGTGGCAACACCCGGTTCCGCTGTTTCGACCAATCAGATGACTCGAGGTCACGTGAGACAGCGACACTTCGATAACGACGCAAACTCGGAATACGGGCCCAGGTGAATTTCGAACCTTGACTCCCCCCCCCCCCCCCCCCCCCCTTTTTTTTTTTTTTTTCATATGACGAAGGTGTGGATATTTCGCAAAATTGTGAGCGGGGGAGCACGCCGTCAGGGCATGTGTCGGTCTTCTATACAGTCTGCAAGCGCTGTACCACTCTTGTTTTGGACATTTTTGAAGCGAAACCTTCACTACGCCACCATGGACCGAGGTCAGTGACAGCTCACGTTCCACCTTCAGGGCGCTAAAGGACAAATTGTGGGTAGAAGAAAAAAAAATTTCCTACAGCGGGAATCGAACTCTCCGATCTCTAGACGAACGCTCTAACCTCTACTCCACGCCGTTTTTTTTTTTTTTTTTTCAATTATTTCCCGTTCACAATGAAAATTAGTGTGGTAAAATTAAGGCTCCACTCTGTTGAAGAATGTTTTGGGTTAGTCAACTCGGTGAAAACTGGCATCCACTTTGGACATTATAGCTAACTTTGAGATTTGAAATCCACGTCATGCGTGTCTCTCAGCCATTCTCATTTTCTATACACTGAGGCAAAGCTGGTCAAGTCGTATTACTGAACGCGTTGGTTATGGACAAACAGGGGTCATACAGCATACGGCGTGATTGGCACTTCATTTCTGAAATTCATCTGCAAAATGTCCCAGAAGTCAAGGAAAATATGGTCTATGGTTTCAGGTTCATGATAAATCAAGCAGTCAACTACTCCACGCCGGACTCGTGGGAAACAGATCGTAATTCTCCTTGTGTAAGAATGATAGTAGCGATGAAAATGACGATGCAGTTAGTGATAATGATAATAGTAGTGATGACAATGACGGTGAATTTATTTGATAATAATGATTACTATAGCACTGATGATTTATTTATTTGGTACCTGCATCGCCGGTAGGCATTACAGCAAGGGGGACACTTTCATATTCATAAAACAAGAAATTATGCACTTAACGCGCGAAAAAAGTCTTCCTTTGATACAATATTAACATGTTGCGGCGAAACATTCCATTCACGAACTGTTCTCAGAAAAATACGAATAACGGAGTACGTCACCTTTAATAGTAAATTAAAAAAGTTTTAAATTGTGGTCCCTATACGCTTCGAAACATAGAACGGCGGCTTCATATACTATGTTACGTCAATACCGGCCTAGGGATAGTTAACATTGTGCAAAATTTTTAAAATCAGATTTCTTATTCAAGTTTTGAGGTCTGGCCACGGAAAATTGCTTTTACTTTCTGACATACTAAGTATTCTATCATAATTTCCAAGGACGAAGTGGGCTGCTCTATTCTGAAAATTTTCCAAGTTTATCGATCAGTTCTTGAATACATGGTTCCCAGCACACTGACGCATATTCGAGTACCGTTCGGACTCTAGTAAAATACAACTTTTTTTTTTTTTATATGCTTCGGGAAATGGCTGAAATTTCTTTAACAAACCTAAGATACCAGAAGCTTTTTTCACGATGTAGTTAAAATACTTTGACCACCTCAGGTCAGCAGTAAGGTAAACGACTAGGTATTTATAATTCTGCAGTTTGTTCAAGGCTACATGGTCGATAGTGTATACATAGGACGGGTAGGAGCGTTTTCTCGAAAAGGTGACGTGTGCACACGTTTTAGCGTTCAAAGTCATGTCTCAATTAGCAGACCACTCAGCAATCTTACCTAAGTCATCTTTCAGGCTTTGCATATGAAGTGGACTACCTATAACTTTGTAAATCAAGCAGTCGTCCATGAACATTCTGAATGCAGAAGTAACAGCAGCATTAATATCATTTATGTATAGCAAAAAAAAAAAAAAAAAATGAAGAAGCGGCCCCAGAACAGAGCCCTGGGGGACGCCCAAAGGGACAGAACCATAGTTGGAAGAGCGGCCAACAACTACACACTGCTGTTGTAGCGACAGGTACTCAGAAATCCACAAGATGATCCTTTCAATCAAATTATAGCCGCATAGTTTAGAAACAAGGAGGTCATGCGCAACAACATGAAATGTCTTTTGGAAGTCTAGAAAAATACAATCAATAGCCTTCTGTTTATCAATAGCAACTGCTCGATCATGTGTAAACTCAACCAGCTGTGTAGAGCAAGGCCTACCCTGACGAAAACCGTGCTGAGCGGGGTTGTGTAAGTTATGTTTGAGAAGGTGCGACATGATGCAACTGTAAATTACATGCCGCATTGTTTTGCAGGATATACTTGTTATAGCCACTGGCCTACAGTTTTCTACCAAATTTCTCGGTCCACTTTTGTGGATGGGCATAACGCGAGCCAATCTCCAGTCTATTGGCAGAGTCCCTTCTAGCAAACTCTTTTCAAACAAACGAGTAAAATACAATGGCAGTGTGTCCGCACAATGTTTGATAACTGCTGCTGGCAAGTCATCTGGGCCGCTTGCAACCGATGGGTTAACATTACGCAATAACTCGCGAATACCTGTTGTGCTGAAGGTAATTCCTCTGGCATCAGATTACCACTTGTTGAAATTGGCAGAACTCGCCAATGGGATTAAAGAAATACTGACAAAAAATATTTACTAAACGTCCCAGCCTTACAGGCGTCATCTTCAATCAACCTATCACCACATTTTATCGTTGGTACCGAGCAATCATCTTTGCAGTCGCTGCGAACATATTTTCAGAATTGCTTCGAATCATCTACCAACCTGTTTCCAAGGGAAGAAAAATAAGAATGTTTCGCTGCTCCTTCTTCTTCTTCTTCTTCTTCTTCTTCTTCTTCTTCTTCTTCTTCTTCTTCTTCTTCTTCTTCTTCTTCTTCTTCTTCTTCTTCTTCTTCTTCTTCTTCTTCTTCTTCTTCTTCTTCTTCTTCTTCTTCTTCTTCTTTGATATTTGGCACATACCCACGAAGGGGTATTGGCCAGGGTTCAGTGTGGACTGCCAAATGTCCTACACAAACTGAATTAGTGTATTAAAGTAATTGACAACTAAACAAAAACAAAGTTATTGAATGAAAAAATATGAAGCAAAAATTTGGAGTTTTGTAAATTTGGAATGCGATTAGCAAGGGAATCTGTCCGTAGCTGTGATGTAGTTATGTAAGTACTGACAAATTTGAGGCAACGCAAATCCTTTCGCACTCGCACCGAAGGAGAGTAGAAGCGGGACAGACAACGTAAATCCCAAGCGTGCAATTGGAGTTTCTAAATGCACCCTCCTCTGATGTGAAAACCTTCGGCAAGCGAGAAGGAAGTGATCAATATTTTCAATTTCACCGCAAGCCTCACAAAGTTTGTGGGGCTGATCCCGCATCTACATAAATAAAGATTTAGGCGAGGAATCCTGCATCTCAGGAGAGTCATCGTTACCTCACACTGCCGTGATTTACATGCTCGAACTTTCCATGAGTATATGAGATGCTGGTATTCGTCTGTAGATAGCAAAGAATCATTGCATGTAGCGGCTAGGTATTGATATCGCTGGAAACGGGACATTCCAAAAATGGTGATATTAGGGATGGTACATGAAACAGATGCATCAAGAGCTGATTTAGCCAGGAAATCTGCCGCTTCGTTATGAAAAATACCGCTGTGACCGGGGACCCAGATGAAGCGTATTTCTTTCACCCACCCCGGTATGAAATATTTTAGTGAGCGGCTCAACAGAGCATCCCGTGCTGACTCCTGTGACAACGAAACAGAAAGAGAGTCTGATAGAAAAATTATTTTTGATTGACTGCAGGGAACGTTCAGTAGCGCTAGCCCAATTGCCATAAACTCTGCTAGAAAAATCGGTGTGTAATCCGGGACACGCACCGAAAAACTCCAGGAAAGAGACTCCGAAAAAATTCCAATCGCAGCTTTGTGCGCAATCACAGACGCATCAGTGGCAATTACAGTGTGATCAGGGAACTTTTCAAGGTGTTCACATAGGAGACTGGATATTAGATTGAGGATAAGTGCTTCACATTAGATGGAAATATAGAATCATAATTTATATCCACAAAGGACGTTGAGCAACCAATAGGACATATAGAAGCAAGGTCCACACCAATGTTTGTTAAAATGCTCTGCGTAAAAACAACCTGGGGCTTGCAGACCCTTGGCCACTGGTGAGTGAGAAAGAGGGCGGGGTTTGACACAAAAATAGGTATAGCCACACCGGGAGTAGTCTCAAATGATCGCAAGGATGATCTGACAGTTAGAAGGCGGAAACGGGAGTTAAGGTCCGGAATACGGGCCTCCAAGTACAGAACAGTGGTAGAGACTGACTGTGGAAGCCCTAGGCAGAGGCGCAGTGCCCGTCTTTCTAAAAGCAGCAAAGGATGCAGCTTATATTTTGGACACCCAGAAAAAAGAATGCAGCCAAATTCCAGAATCGGTCTCACATAGGCTTTGTACAAAAGTAGAAGAGTATCTCGACGCATACCAAATTTCCTGTTACTTATCCGTGTCAGTCTACCAAGGGCACGTTCACCTTTCCGAACATTAGACGACGTGAAGCCTCCAATCCATACTAGCATCATACGTAATGCCTAAATACCGCACAGATTCCACTTGAGGTATGACATCTGAGCGGTAGTTTAACGAAACATGTAACGGGGTTATGGTTTTAAAAACTAGCACACTACTTTTGGACACATTTAAAACCAATTTAATTTTGCCCAACCAGACCTCAAGTGCATTTAGATAAGCCTGTAGTGAACGATATAGGTCATGAATATCTCTTGCAAAGGCGAAGAATGCTATGTCATCTGCATATACATATACAGTGACATCAGGATGAACCGGAATATCGCACATTAATATATTAAAAAGGAGTGGAGAGAGCACAGAGTCCTGAGGCACCCCTCTTGTCTGTGCATAGGTGTCTGAGATTAATGAGCCATCAGTGCAAAAGAATTCTCGTCCTTTCAAAAATTCCCTGATCCACGCATAAATGTAGAACTGAGGACGTAATAATGACAACTTGTTAAGTAGAATGGAATGTTCAATGCTGTCATAGGCCTTAGCAATATCGAGCGTCACTAACGCTGATACCTCCTTGTTGTACATTGCAAGGCGAATCCTGCTTTCTAAATCTACATGTGGTGAGACCATATTGAGCATCCATTGCGGAAACCAATCTGGGAAGACCTCAAAGCATTAACCTCTGAGATATGCTTTGAGAGGCGGCCATGCACAATTCTTTCTATTAATTTTACTAGATTCGAAGTCAAAGCTATCGGCCGAATGTTTTCAACATGAAATCCTTTACCAGGGTCTTTCAAGAGTAATATAAGTTTCGCCACTTTCCAGACATGCGGCAGCCATGCAGATTCTAATGATTCATTAACCAGATCCAGGAGATCTTGAGTGAAATCATTTGCTAAAATTTTGAGCATACCTACCGTAACCCCGTCCCAACCTGGAGCCGAGTTTTTCATGGAAGAAATCACAGATAGGAGTTCTGACCTATCAACCTCAACATAGTTTGAGCAGGGAATGGAAGCGTGCAAGGGAACTCTGCACTGCTCCTGGAAACGTAATGCTAGTCCTTGCGCAATTTGTTCCAACTCATCCTTTGCCTCCTTGGAGACACTACTGAACCTAATGACTGAGAAAGGTGCGAGTTTCTATTTCGTTCCATGAAACGATACAAAGCCTTCCTGTGCTTAGGGTTTGACAAATAAGTATTTAAATTTTCGTTGTACTCGTCCTTTGCCTGCGCTATGGCTCTTTTGAATGACGCCGAACAAAATTTGTAGTTTATCCAGTTTACTGGGATCTGGTTATAAGAAAGGCTTTTCCATGCTGCTTTTCTACGGCGGAAGGCTTTCTCACACGCGTCATTCCACCATGGGGATGGCGACTTATTGTTTACTGTAGACCGCACAGTGAACTGGGAATCTACAGTAGCATTCGCAATTGAGGAAAATACCTTTTGTGCTTTGTCGGTCCTACATGAACAAAGGTTTGATTTGAGGGAGGAGCGTAGCGAAGCTGCATATTTGGCGTTGTTCACTAGTTTACGGTCCAAAGTTCTATCTCGTGTTGTGCTCATCATGATGGTAAATGTTATTGGAAAGTGGTCACTAGATGTACCACTGTCTACTGTGGACCATCCTCCTATACCTATCCCACCTGCTGCCGGGGATAAATCGATGACAGATTGCGAATTTCCGCGCATGAAGGTTATAGCCCGAGAATTGCAGCAGCGCACAGCATTTACCGACATTCACGCCCATAACAGCTGTCCACATGCGTCGGAGTAGTTATCCCAAAGAGTATGGTGAGAGTTAAAATCACCTGCAATAACTACCCTATTAGAATGTGTAAGTAATCTGTCAAAATAGTCTGTGCTACGTACACCTGTGGGGCAGTAGACGTTAGCGACTGTGACAGGACCACAATGCGGCAATTTTTTTATTTATTTTATTTATTTATTTATAGGTACTGCGATCTGGTACAGATCATAGCAGGGTGGGAAAAACAAAGAAATACAAGCATAAAAACGCACTCAAATTCATAAAATTTGCAGGCACTTTTCAAACATTAGTAAAGAACTTTGAGTTACAGTCTCGCTATTAAGTTTATTCCATTCCGTAATTGTCCTCGGAAAGAAAGAATATTTAAAACAGCTATTTCGCGCGTTCACAGGGGTTATTGTTAGTGCATGCCTTTGTCTCGTATTATAACCTGAAGAGTAAGTAATATAATTGGAAGTGTTAATATTATAATGACCTTTTACGAGCTGGAAAAGAAACTTTAATCGGCAGATACGATTGCGCTCAGTCACAGAAGGTAATCCACTACGTTTCACAAGCTCGCTGACAGACGCACGGCCATATGAATTAAATACAAACCTAACGACCTTATGCTGTATGCGCTCAAGTTTATGAATGTTAGTTAAGGTGAAAGGGTCCCATATAATTACGGCATATTCTAACAGTGGACGGATGAGGGAGTTGTAAGCTAATAGGCGGACACTGGGCGGAGATGACTTCAGTGAGCGCCTCAAGAAAAAAAGTTTGCGCAGTGAATTAGCTACAACCGTATCTATGTGTTTTGTCCATGAAAGGTTGTTAGTAATCCATAAGCCCAAATATTTATATTCTGTTACCTCCAATAATGATGTGTTGTTAGTACCGTACACAAAATGAAGAGGACTTTTCTTGTGTGTAATTCTCATGTAAACGGTTTTCTCACAGTTAATACACATCTGCCAATCGTTGCACCACGCAATCACCTTTTCTAGATCATTATTCAAACACACCTGGTCATCAACAGAAGAAACCTCTTTGTACAATATACAATCATCTGCGTAAAGCTTCACGCGGACAGAAAGGCCAGACACAATATCATTAATAAATAGCAAAAATAAAAGTGGTCCCAAAACGGATCCCTGGGGGACGCCGGACACAACCTGGGCACTGTTAGAAGAAGTATGGTTTAGGGTGACAAATTGACATCTGTTTGAAAGGTAGGCTGTGATCCATGTAAGTATCTGGTCATTTTTTATATAACAGCTTAGTTTATGGATTAGTTTGTTATGCGACACCTTGTCAAATGCTTTGCGAAAATCCATGAATATGGCATCGGTTTGTTTTCCCTGATTAATCGATTGAGCGAAATCGTGTACTGTCTCAACTAATTGTGTAATTGTAGAAAACCCACGCCTGAAACCATGTTGAACATTTGTAAGTACTTTGTGATCTTCCAAGAAACCTAATATATGTTTATGAATTATGTGTTCTAAAATTTTACATGATGTGGACGTCAGGGATATAGGCCGATAATTCTCAATGTGTGCTTTTTTGCCGATTTTGTGCAAAGGTTTAATCTCGGCTGTCCGCCAGTCATCCGGTAAAGAACCATCACGTAAAGATCTAGTGTATACAATTGACAAGTATTTCGCGCACCACTCTGCATACCGTTTCAAAAATGCGTTTGGTATCTTATCGGGGCCTGAAGATTTTTTCACGTCAAGATCCAGGAGCAAATTAAAAACACCGGTCTCTGAAATGACAACATCAGTTATGGCAGGGAGCGATACTGAAAAGTTGGGGACACAACCATTGTCTTGTGTGAATACCGATTGGAAGAATTTGTTGAACGCAGAACAAATCACCGCCTCATCACGTACACATTTGCCGTCTACAATAAATTCATTCGTGGAGGAAGACTTTGGCGTGATTTGGCGCCAGAACTTCTCAGGAGACGTTCTAATGAACGAAGGCAGGAACGTTCCGTAATATTTTTCTTTGTCGCAAAGTATTTTCTGCTTAAGTTGTTCGGAAATTTCTTCCACGATTGGTTTTAATGATAAGTTTCTATTTGATTTCTTTTTTAACCTTTTAAGTCTTCGCTGTAAGCGCAACGTCTCCCGAGAGATCCATGGGTTACGGTAAACAGATTTTTTTGCAATTTTGGGAACAAAACGGTCAATACAGTCGGAGACAATATTTTTAAACGACAGCCATAGGTCATTGACGCTAGCAGTACTGTTTCTAAAACTATCAAAACATAAATCAAGCACATCCAGAATAGACTCATCATCAGCACGCGAAAAATTGGGAAAGAAATGAACATTATTCTGGCGATCTGTGATATCTACAGCCAAAATCTCACACTCAGGATTCGTTATTGTTTTGCTTATTTTTGCCCGGTGACATAATTTTGACGATATCAAAGTTAATAAACCACCGCCCCTACCGTTTACACAATCGGCGCGGAAAACATGATATTTCTTTAAGGTAAATGACTTTGCGGGGGAGAGCCAAGTTTCTTGCAAAAGCACTATGTCTGGCTTATGTGTTGAAAGGAGAAGATATAAATCTGGAAGTGAAGATACAATAGAGCTACAATTCCACTGCAGAACTTGTACACCTGCCATGATTACTTATCTAAAATTGAGGCCGCAACAGCCTCTTTTAACACGTCGGTTTGCTGTAAAACTTTGGAAGGCCCTTTTTTAGTTTTGGTCTGGGAAATGGAGGACTTAGAGGGTGAGCTAGAAGCACGGCGCTTTTGAGTAGGGCATGCCATTTCAACATCATTAGAGCAAATACCTTTGAGAGAAACGCCTACAGGGACACTGTCGATTGGGTGCACTTGAGCCAGCACTAGAGGAGAATCTGCATTTAAACTTTCAGCACAGGTTTGAGATGAAATAGATGCTGGAGTCAGCACAGGTTGAGGTGGGCAAGCTGACTGGCTACCAACAATACTAGACAAAGCTTCAGTAAAGCTGGTAAGCATACGGTCAACCACGACAGAAAGGGCTTTTTCAGCCGTTTGCACAATTGCGGTAGACAACGTGGTCTCAAAGTCTGGAGTAGAAGGGCGCACACAGTTGGCATAAGTGTGCCTTTTCCGATCAAGAAGGGCATACGCATCTGCTCGAGAGCAACGATTCTCTTGAATTAATTCTAGTAACGCCTGCTCCTGAGATCGTTTCTCACAACTGACGTCATCAGCCGAGTGCTCATTACTGCACAGACAACAGCTAGGTCTTGCAGCGGTACAGCTTTTAGAAGAGTGTCCTTCCCCACACACCCTGCATCTTGTCGCAGACTTACACGCTCTTCCACTGTGTCCAAATCGCCAACAGTTGGTACATTGAAGGGGGCGAGGACGTAGCGGGTCAATGCGATAAATAATTGGCCAAATTTTTAACTCAGATGGACACATGAGACCGGCAAAAGTTGTTATAACGGACTCTGTAGCAACACGCACCCCGGCCACTATGCGAGAGCAGCGATACACTGAAAGAACACCAGCTCCTGCGTCCTGAAATTCCTCCAAAATTTCTTGAGCAGTAGATGCAGGATCCACTCCACGCACAATACCCTTAGTACAAGCCAGCTGTTCAGGAATAAAGGCTTTCACAGGAATCGATGTAAAAGAACTGCAGCGTAGCAGATCTGACACACAATTAATGTTTGCAGATTTGCAAACTATACCTCGTCTCCCGAAAGGTCGCACCTCAGAGATATCAAGGTAGTGATCCGTCAGACTTTTGAGTTGCTGCTGAATAGTTTTCGGATTTTTCATTTTCAGCATTCCATCGCCTATCGGTATGAGTACGACAGGAATCACATCGACACCATTTTTAGCAAATGATTCCAGAGGCAAGCTTTCATTCGGCAGGCTGGCGAACCAATCTGCCGAGCCCCCTCCCGGGGAGGTGAAAGACATGCCTGTGCGCAAGGTAATGACACCTTTACATTACCAAATCCTAGAAAGCTAGCCTGAACCCTGACCAAAACCCCGCTGAACGTGGAAAGGCCTCACCACGAAAAAGCACCAGACAGTCGAACACCTTGAGGACAGCTTTTGAGTAGCCTTCTTCTGGCTGCAGCTAGCACATGATCACCACGACAGGAAACGTTGAGATTCCTGCTGAGATTGAGCTGCTGGTGACCGAGCGTTCTTCTTCTTCCTCTTCATTCTTAATATCCCTCCTCGAGGCCTCATGTAACTTAACTGCCCTCCTATATTGCGCTACATTATTTGGTAGCGCAAGCTGGAACCTCTTTACTCTCCGAGGCCCTACTCGCCTCGTCATAACTCCCAGCCCTCTTATAGTAACTCTTATAGCAGGAGTAACTCGCGGTAACTGCTGTGAGTGGGGCGCATTCGCCGTTCGTTCTTTCGATTCGCGGCATTCTATGGTCACAAATGAATTGTTAGGTTGCAGAACTTGGATTGCTGCTGTTGCACACATTTTCACTGGCCTGATAAAATATTTTTCGCGTCACCGAACAAGCTTTACGAAGCGAAGCGACGCTAAGGCGAATCGCTGCCTTCCAACGAGCAGTGAGCTGGCAATCATGCCCGGGTATTGCCGCGTCCAGATTTACCGCGAAGCATTTTTCCCGAAAGAGGACAGACTATACCTTCACCTGCATTAGGATCCTTTCTCAACCCGCAAAATATATATATATATATATATATATATATATATATATATATATATATATATATATATATATATATATATATATATATATATATATATATATATATATATATATATATATATATATATATATATATATATATTTAAAGAAATTGGGCAGCTCATAGGCATCAGCGCTACTGGGACCGCCGCGCGCGCTTGTGGGCGGCGCTCGTGGATGCAGTTGTTCACTGCATAATTTTTATTTATGCTGTCCTGTGGTCTATATTTCCCTGTCTACGATAGCTTGCATAAGCACCAGTACAATGCAGAGAGTAATCAACAGGAATGGAGTGTTTAAATGGCGCATTTACTATGTCTTGCGCATTAGTTTCGCGAATTTGCCTTGGCAACTTTTTTTTTTTGCTTGCTTGCTTTCATTATTTTTGTCCTCCTCTCAGCTCGCTCCTTTTCTTCTTTCCACACCCTTTCCTTCCACGCTTATGCTGCTACTTTCCTTCTCCTCTTGGGCGGCTTCCTTTGTCCGTCCCCCAGCCTGATATTTTTTTTTTTCCTCGCCATCCTTCGCTGTCCACTTCGCCCTCCTCTGTAGATGTGATTCAGGAGGTGCCATTCCATACACTTTATTCATTTAGTTGTGTTAATGACATTTCGATGTCTACTGAGTTGTTGAACCTCGAATGATAAGCTGTTTCTCATGCGATACTGCTCAATCGAGACTATAATAAAAAATAAGTTTAAAAAATGTTTTTTTTTTTTTACTTATTCGTGGACACTCTGAACAGCTCTTGCATTCATTACATGCCATCCTGCTCCAAACAAGTTGTCGAGCGGTTGGCTGCCACCTGTTACCTTCCCCTGTCAAAACTTAATTTTGTGGCAGAGGACTTGAAAGTACCGTTAAAGAGGCATTAAGGATTGTTAAAAAAAAAAAGAACGAAAGAAAACTAGCATTCAAGTCGGGATGAGGCAGGACGTTCTTTCAACGAAAGAGAAAATTAGGCATGCTACAATTCTGACATGTGACAGAGAGGAAGACTTGAATGTGTATTAGAAACTGTAGATCGTTTGTGCGGTGTTGTAAGGCAGTTTCCATTCTCATAGCTGTGTCGCTGTATCAGCGACCGCGTGCCATCTGCCATCCTTTCCTTTATAGTCGAGAAAAGTGGCAACCGCCTAACCAGAAACCAGCTTAAGCTCTTCAAAATCCGTCCGCGTAATATCAATGCCTGCGGCATCTTCAGGCCCCGGTAATCGCGTTCTCGAGTTTTCAGGCTTGTCCCTTTTTTTAGGCTTTTTTCTCTTCTTCGACTTCATTCATTCCTATTCTTCTCCCATACTCGTTCCACCCGTCTCGGCCGCTCGATTCCCCGCAGCTTTTTTCTTTTTCTTTTTTTTTTTTCTCTCTCACCCACCCCAGCTTGAGGCGTTCGAGCTGGCCTTTGTGAAGCTGTACCACACTTGGGAGGAGGGGCGTTCGCCACAAATGTTTTTTTTGTATTTTTCTACATTTTTACCGTGTTTTTTACGCCCCCACCCTCCCACCCCCTTGTTTTTTGCTCGGCCTTTTCCAACTGCGCGCGCTTCTCCTGTCGTCTTCCGTTTCGCGTGTTTCCAGCCTAGAAATAAACGCCCAGCGGGCGGCCAGGGCTCGTCTCTGTCTCTGCGTCTTGTGTCGTGTGGCTCTCGCATTGTTTGTGCTTCGCTACGTCGCTCGAGCTGGCTAAAGCTGCTACCATTTCGTTGCGCAGGTCGCCTTTTCAAGTATTCTAGTTCACTATATTTTCAAGCGCGCGCCCTGCCTAGGCGGCCGCGCGTCTCCCTATCACACTGTTCCGGCGCTCACTCGTGGCGCTGCCTGTTCGCCGCGAGTGCTGCCCCCTGGGTTTCTGCATGGTGCCTATGGGCCTGGTGCGCTGCAGCTTTGGCCGAACATGTGGCGCCGTCTGGGAGGCGCCGCTGTAAAACGCGGCTGTCTGTATCCGCAACCGTGGGTAGCACCGACGCTGTGTTCCGATTTGTTTTTGGGTCCCCGTAAGAATAAAAACATAAACACCGACTGAAACAAGGGCCTCTACTTACTTAGTCATTTCGAATCTCATATCGCACCCATTGCTTTTCGTTAAGGCTGCGCATTTCCCACGTTTTTTTTTTTTTTTTTGTACAGTACTTCACGCTAGGTTTTTTCAAGCATGCACGAGCGATCGCTTGTTTGTATAGAGCGCGCAGCACGCGAAAAACACAAAATAAACGGGTCTTTTTTTTTTTTTACTTCTGGACCCAACTTGAGCTCTAATAGTTGTGACAACTACTAAAAGTTGTAACCAGAGCAGGCAGGCCTTCGGACACGGCCTGTGTTGTATAAAGCGCGGAGCCTTCCTGCCCAACGGGAACTTTTTTTTTTTTCTAACGACTTAAATTTCCAGCTGTTCTCGGCGCTCGCTTTTGGGAAGCCTAGCCTGACGTAGAAGACGTAGAAGCACGACATGGAGAGCGAAGCACATTGCAGGAGTGCGCGCTTTCTGACTTGCCACACGTTCATGGTTCCCCGCAAAGGGAAAATGTCCTTTTAAACTAACAGCTCGATCTGCTCTTGTGTTTATGGGTGTCATAATAGTTATAAAAAAAAACCATCGGGAAGCAATCGTAAATCAAGTTTTTTTTTTTTTTTTTTTTTTTTTTTGCGGTTTCCTTGGAAATCATACGAGAGCAATGTGTCGCATCGTTAACAGTGGCACCCGGCCTTGCAGACGCAACTGGCATCCGTGATATTGCGTGGGTTCGCCAACAACTACATAAAAAAAATGAATTACATATGTGGTGAAGAGATGCCGAAAGGGCCGAATAAAACTTACCTCCAAGCTGACGTCGTAGCAGGCGGTTTTCATTTCGGCAGCGCATTTTCTGAAGATATCCGAGGGCCCTTCTGCACTGTGAGGTTCCCCGCGCACTCCATGCACGTGCTGGCTTCGTACAGTTTCTTACCGCGCACCAATCAGTTATTCTGAAATTAAGTCTCAACATTCCCGATCGCCCGAAATCCCCCGAACAGCACGCGCTGTGGAGCTTGCTCAGCCATGGCTGTTTTTCCGCGCACTGAACCGTCACCACTCGTTTTGACGCATCGAGTAGAAAATAAAAACTACGGAAAATGCCGAGCACCGAAAAAGCACGTGCACGCAAGGCCCGACGCCTTAGGGTACTCGTCCCGTCTTGGGGAAGACGTTTTTTTTTTTTTCTTGTTTTTTTTTTTAGGAGTCTTTCTATTGACCAACGGAGCCCAGCTCTCGGCTGTCGCTTCTGGGGGGTCTAGCATGCCGTTTCCACATACACTGCCACCGAAGCGAAAAGCCAGTGCTGCGCATTGCACACTGGCTTAGGTTTTGTTTTATTTATGTCTTTACTTTCAAAGTACCATATTGTTCGGATTCCGAATTCCTACTTCAAAGAAGAAAAAAATCAGTAGAGCCGCCAGCAGAAGCGCTCGCGCGCCGACGATGCGCTGCGCCCAAAGCGCCGGCGGCTTTCTACCGGACGGCATGAATGGATAGCGGCTTTCTTCGCTTTGCTTTCGGTTTATTTTTCAACACACACACATGGTACATGTGTCTGTTATGTACACGTGTGGCAGAAGGCAGGAAATTACCGACAAACGTTTTCTTCTAACAAGGTTTCTGCCGAGAAGAGTAGACTTCGCGTTCACTCCGCCGCCTCTCTCCGACGAGCAGACATACCACATATGGGTGCGCCGGCGGGAGGTGGCGCTACTTGTTCCGGAGCAGTGGCGCCTCCATACCAGCGCACTAAGCCCATAGGAGGTATTCACTGGCGCGCTGTGCGCGGTGCATTGTGGGTAACTGAGGCGCAGACAGCCATTTTTGTGTCCACCGAGCGAGCAGGGCGAACGTACTACATATCAAGTACTGCCATATGTGGTCCCACGAGTGGTGGCATCCGCAGCTGTGGTTTATTGAGCTATCGTAAACAGTAGTAGCCGTGCACAGTGCAAGCAACGGAAGCTGAAGAGCTGCGCGAACGACCTCGGCATTTTAAGGTTCCGAAAGTACAGATGAACGACTCCGCCCGAACGAAAGAACTCACCGAGATACGACGTGACGTATGGCTGGCACGGTTCAACCGCGCAAGTAGTATCACGAAAAATGCGAAATATATGTCGAAATCGGCTGTTCCCTGGCAGCGAGCTGTTGCAACGATCCGGGCATGGCTGCTCTTCCCGCACTCGCAAGCCATGTTCCAGGTAAAAGAGCAGCACACCAACATGACAACATACATCACCGTGTCCAGCCAGGCGCATGCAGTGCACCGCCAACACCTCATCGTCGTGTTTTGCGACAATCCAAGCCTTGGGAGGGCTCGACAAACTCTGTGTTCGGCGTGCCCGACTCATTTGATCAAAGTCGGACGGTCGCATCGTCTGTGTCGTCCTGTCGTCTGCGAAGCAATATTCGCTGAAGTTGTTTTGCGGAAGGTTTAAAAAGCTTTATAAAATTATTTAGGAATAATAACAAGCGAAACTTAGTTTGGCAAAAAATAACACGGTATTTGAAGAGTTTTGCTGCGAAAAAAAAATGATTTTGTCTGCAACGCAACGAGGTGGCGCCACCATTGTGTTTGGCAGCGGTTGTATTGATTTTATCGTTTTATTTGCTTCGTTACCGCCACAGACGATGCAAACATCCGACTTCTTCTGATCGAATGAGGCAAGTACACCAAAGAAGTTCCGTACAAAAATACTGACTACAAAATGCTATTTTTGTGCTAAATGTGAGCTAGAAGGAGTCAGCGGTTTAGCTGGGATAAGCATTGTATACGGCACGCATGCAATTGCGCAAAGCGCGAGTTCGTCTGCCTAAACCGCGGCTCTTTAACCAGCCGCTTGTAACGTAGTTGTGTTCTTCGAGTAGTGTGTAGCCTTTCAGTTGGTTTCTTGTGACGAATCTCGTCCGTATAACGCAAGGAACTTATGAATGTCCACGTATTTACGCGCGGCCGCCGTTCGACGCTTACCGTGCAGTTGCGCACATCGACTGCAAACGGGTCGGTGCCGATTTTTTTTTTTTTTTTGTACAGGTCTCTGTCCGCATCGCGCAGACTACAGATAATTCCAACTGTCATTCATGATGCCGAGTGAGTTCTGATTACAGTGGTGCTGGGATAAGGTAGAGTGCCACAGCAAACGGATGCACACCAGCTAACCTAAGCCGCCGACTAGTCAGAACAGGACGCAAAGATGGCGTCGGCTGCATACTGACGTCAGCTGTGACGTCATGTGAATACCCCCTATACCCTCATATTACATAATCGTTGCGCCCAGCAAACTAAGAGATAATGTAATCATCTAAATTCAACGAATATAGTTAGCGCTGTGGCTCCACCTGTCGGACATCAGCACAGGCTTCTCTCATAATTTTATTTTCAGTACCGTCAATTGGAAAAACTTCCGACAGGCTTTAGACGATCATCTCGCCGAACTGCCAGTCGAAACACTCTTTCAACGCGCCCGTGATTCAGCCACTGCAATTACATAAGTAACAGAAGACGTTCCTGTACCTGACCCTCACCTGCTTAACCTATGGGAAAGCAGAAAACAAGCCGAACTCGATTATCTCCAATCTGGAAGAGAATACAAAAAGCTTCTAAAACTTCGTCGCCTCACTGCTGAGGCACGCCGCTATAGCAAACGCTTTAGCAGAAGTCGATGGCTTGACTTTTGTAGCACTTTATCCTATAGGACCAACACCAGCAAGCTGTAGAGAGTATTCCGGGCGATGAACGGCAAGAGCAAATCCGCAAATACCGGAGAAATCCTCCTCCTCCGCACTAGTCAGACTGCTACCGAGCTTGAACAGGAGGCAGCCCGCACTTTCTTTCCGCAACCCGCCTCACCACCCCCACCTGACACCTATGCACCTGTTCCATCCACAGACTCTACTGGCATTAACGCCCCCTTTAACACATTTGAATTCGAATATGCTCTTTCACAAGTTAAAAAGAACAGCGCTCCCGGCAAAGATGGCATCACTTGGAGCATGCTCCTGAACTCCAGCACACCTACTAAGGAAAAATTGCTTGACCTCATCAACCAGCACTGGGATACGGGCTGCCTACCACCACATTGGAAACACTCGGTAGTCGTCCCAATTCCCAAGCCTGGAAAATACCCCACGCAACTTGCCAACTTGCGACCGATCTCTCTAACCTCAACCGTCTGTAAGCTAATGGAACGCATGGTCACCAATCGACTTACACATTACCTTGAGACCTCAAATTACTTTCACCCGTTCCAGACTGTCTTCCGCCCTCAGCTAGGAACACAGGACAGCCTTTATCTTCTACACACCAACCTGAACAGAGCACGCCGATGGTGCAAAGGCCGTCCTGACATACTCGTAGCTGTCGATTTACACAAGGCGTTCAATACCATCAGCCATCAAGCCATTGTCGACGCGCTCATCCACACTGGAGTTGGAGCCCGCGTCATCAACTTTGTAAAATCCTTCCTGAGTAATAGAACCTATGAAATTCAAATCGATACCAACCACACGGCACACCATTTTACAAACCACACGGGTGTGCCTCAGGGCTCAGTCATTTCCCGCGCCTTATTTAACATCGTCATGGCGAAAATCGCATGGCAACTAGACAAAATCGATGGTTCACAATATATGCTGACGACATCACGCTCTGGACCACGTACCGTAATACGGATCGAGAACAAACGGAGACGCTGCAACTAGCACTAGATACAATCGAGATTGAACTTCATTCTACAGGCATGCGTCCATCCCCTGAAAAAACTAAATTTCTGGTCATACATCCACCGCCTGGTGGCGTGGACGTCAACCTTCACTTCGGCGGTCAAAACATCGCACAACCCCCGGAAGGTTATCTCCGGATACTTGGCGTTCCAATCAATCAGCATGGTACTGCTAAGGATTGGATCCAACAGCTAAAATCTCAATGGAGGCCAACGCTCCACTTAATCAAACGGCTCAGCAGCAAGAGTGGGGGCGCAGGGACGGAGGTAGCGCGTCGCCTTACCGTCGCTATTCTGCTCGCTAAGCTCCGCTACGGTGCCCCTTACTTTGACTTGACCGCAGCCAATTACAAGACACTTGGCTTACTTTATAACTCTGCCTTGAGGGTTATAACTGGTCTTCCCGTACACACGCGCATCACGGAGCTTCACAGATTCGCTCAGCTCCCACCAGTGGATGCATTTATTGCTACGCACCGAGCCAATCATGAAACTCGCCTGCGTCACACACCCAACGGGCATCGCCTCCTCACTCGAATCTTTGACGAAGCTAACTTACACTTGCCCATATTGGACCACCTTACAGCACCATGGACAGAAACATTGGTAACAGATCCAAAACCCCTTCCAACCAACACCAAAGGGCCAGGAAGAGATCACCGACGCCACATAATTGATACACAAGACCAGCACATCGGTCTCCGCATTTATACCGACGCCGCCCTATATCATGACGATGACACTGGCGTCACGTTTGCAACCACCGCTTACTACCAAGAGGGTTCACAGCTGCACGCTACTAGCCACAGTGGTCGCAGGTACTGGTCTGCAACTGAACTCGAATTAACAGCCATACCAAAGGAACAGATCGTTTCATCCACATCTACACCGACAGTCAAGAGGCTATAAAAACCCTGCAAGCCCGTTCTTACAAGACCTCAGTACAACACAGCATCAAAGAGCGCTGCCGATACCTGCGAGAGACCTCACAAGTCTCGGCACGCATTCATTGGACACCTGGACCTCACGCACAAGGAACTGGGAACAGAATGGCCCACGAGGCCGCTGGCGCGCAGCTAGAGGAAGACCGCCGGCATAGCCTTGATGTGGGTCCGTCCAACTCGGACCACCCTTACTGTTCTCCCGTCGCCTTCATTATACCGGACTCTGTCATCACGCGGCTTAAACATGAGCGGAGGGGTTTGTTGCGGGACCTTGTCCCCGGTATTACTCCTCCGATCCCTTCCGGCCTCTCTCGTCCAGCCCAAGTTCTAACTCACAAGGCGCGAGCCGGTGCAGCGTACACACCGGACATCCTGAGTCAATGGCGCCGAACCAAGATCAGCTGCCCCAACTGCCCTGCTGACTCCGTTGACCTGCAGCACTTGGTCTGGACCTGCCCTGGCACGGCTGGCCTCCGCGCACGCTACACATCTGCTCACCACATTCAGAGTTACGAAGACAGCCCCCAATACCAACGCCAAGCGCAAGCTTAGTGCCCTGCTAGACTTCATGTCGGAGTCTGGCGCCCTCAACCTCACCTAACCCACCCCTTCCCCTCTAGGCCTCAGGTCATCCTCATGAATAAAGGTTTATGAATGAATGAATGAAGTTTCAGTTAGGGCTCATAGATGGCGCTGCTGCGCTACACTATGCTTCAAGCCCAAGCCATATTTAAGGTTATATAAACATCAATGCATATTAATAAAGTTGGTGCATTTCTGCACTGTCACAATTCACTTGTTCAATCTCGCACTGTTGCTTGCTGCTACGCAGACTCGACAAGACAGACTGCCATGAGCTTGCCCTCCCCCCCCCCCCTTTTTATTTTGACTTTTATTTTTTGCTTTTTTGGAAGGCATTGAGGGCTTTTTGGCATTTTCAGTAGTCTGTATACTACATTTCTGAATTTGCAGGTATAATTTAATAAATAGCGGCAGCTTTACCGTGAAATAACTGCCAGTGCACTAGACTGGTTATTCAGTCACGCCTTACTGCAGGCCAATTTTTCACAAATCTGTCCAGCTCATCGATCTGCGACCTGGTCTCTCTGGGTGTATTCGAAAGAGCTCTGTCCGTGAAAAACTTTGAACCGTTCTTCGTCTACAGGTACGCCTCCACGGGCAATCGTTCTCTGCGAGCGCTGTTTGCCACCGGTGACAGCTCTGACCGTAGCTGGACGTATTTTCATTGGTTTGCGGCAGTGATCGTTCTCTGCGAGCGTTGTTTGTCACCGGTGACGTTAGCTCTGACCGTAGCTGGACGTATTTCCATTGGTGTGTGGCAGATATGATGATGCTTAAGCATGAGGTGCTTTGCCCCTCCCGTTGTCACTCCTTCACGTGACGTTGAGCCGAGTTTTCCGCGGAATGTACATGTAGATCCGCACCCCCTAAATTTGGACCTCTGCGAAGACGAAATTAACGGCGGCGCAACAAGGAAACTAATAAGAAAGGTGTCCCTTTCTTGTTAGCGTCTTAATTCTTGTGCCATCGTTCATTTCATTATGCACCAACTCGCCCGGCCTCAGGCCGTTATTCTTGGACCCTGCATGCATCCCCAAAAAGTTACCTCTTCCGAATTTGACCAGAATTGGTGTTCACCCTAATTTGAGCATGGCGAATTCAGCGGGGACCTCCAAATTGAGGGGGCCAACCGCAAAATTTGGTCATCTGGGTCCACAAGATTGCTCCCGAGACCAAAATTGGTTACTAACCTAATTTGCCCGCAGATTGCTCCGCAGCAGAATACATTTTGAAGGCCATTCTGTGCCCTCTGTATGTGCGATTATTGCGGAAACTTGACCACGGCGGTCGTGTTTCAGAGGCGAAAAGCACATGCGTCCTTGTCTGCGCGATGCATGCAGCTGTGCACGTCAGATTCCCCAGGCGGTCGAAATTATATACTGCAGGCCTCCACTGTGGAATCTCTTATTTCACTCCCGCCTTCCTCTCTTCCCTTATGGCGCGGTTCAAGTGTGTCCACGGAGAAAATGTGACCAATACTGCGCCTTTCGAGCCTCCCTGTAAACTAATTTACATCATACCGCGCGCCGAACGGCGGCCATGTGTGTCGAAAATAGAGCCCCAGGTGATTTTCGAACCTTGACCCCCCCCCCCCCTTTTTTTTTGGCCATATAACAAAGCTTTAGATTTTTCGTGAAACAGTGAGCGGGGAGCACGTCGTCAGGGTATGTGTCGGTAGTATTCGCCGCGACATCGATCTAGAGGTGGCGCCACCGTCGCCCCGATAGTGGGGATCGGCAGCCACCAGCGACTTACGGCGCGCGACTTAAGTACCTACGGGAACAACGTAGGATTTATCCCCCTCCACACAAGGGTCTAAATGCACAAGAAATGCGGGAATGGAGACAGCTTCAAACTAACACTTACCCCAACCTACATCAATACAACATAATGTTCCCAGAACACTACACAGACATATGCCCTTGGTGCAATGACCAGTCCACCGCCTACCATGTCACATGGGGGTGCACAGGCCCCAAACCTCCACACATAAACATGCACCATTCGGAGGCTCAGTGGGAGGCCACTCTGCAATGCTCTGATCTAGAGACCCAGCGTAGGCTGGTAACTCAGGCAAGAGCGGCAGCCCAGGCCACTGGGGTCTTGAAATGAAGACTCCACTCACTGCCCCCCCCCCCTTTTTTTTTTCTTTTCTTTATGAAATAAAGTTCTCTCTCTCTCTCTCTCTCTCTCTCTCTCGCGGCGCTCGCAGAAACGGACTGGGCGGGCGTATGTCTGCTTCCAAATTTACGGCGGGTTTGTTGGCCAGGAAAACGTGCATTATGCAATGCATGAGCGGTTTACTGTTCGTTTAAAGTATTTCAATATTGCAGAAAAAAATGCGTGAATCTCGCCAATGCAGCAAAAAAAAAAAAAAAAAAAAGATGCACGGATTTCAGGAAAACAAGGCACGCAACCACCCGTCTTTTAGATTTACTGACATCGCTTTGCACGTCAAATGCAGGTTAAATGTACGCAGGTACGCAGGTTGGATGTAGCACTGACAGCGTACGTACTGCCCGGCGGATTGCCGTAGACTGGGTGGACATCAACTTTGGCTAGACAACCAGACACAAGTATTTCCCAAACATTAGATTACTCCGGCACTCTACAGGAAACCTCGCCGCACAGGAAAGCTGGCTGCTCACGTGTAGAGCGGTGTGTAGATTGAGTTTTCTGAGCTCACAACAAGGCGGATGCTTCTTGCGGCAGATAATCTGGTGTTGCACTGTGAAATGACTCTAAATGATTTCCCGGAACCGAGGGAAGTATAAGGAATTTCTGGAAAGTGTGATGTTTATAAATGGTAAATTAGTGGTGTAATTATTTTTGTTTCCAATGACAATTAATTTCCCCATGTAGCGATTAATTTTCAGTAACGTTAAAGTCCAAGCTACGAATCAGTAGCCGCGAAGACGTTGTAAAAACTGCGCTTGGTCGCTGTCATGCTCTGGTAAGTAATTTTGAAGGCTGAAGATTTCTTTATCATTGTAATTATTTTTCAGCAGCGACTTCGGGCGGTTCTGTCGTTTACTTCCAAAACAGGTGCCGGATATAAAACTATTCTGGAAGAAATAAAGATCAACTTATAATGTGACTATATACATATGTATTTATTCTCGAACTAAACACCGATCCCTTACAAAAATGAGTTTTGAAACTCTATTGTTGGACTATTGACCGCCTTTTGAATTTATTGAATTTCGATAGACATTCAACCCCAGCTGAATGCAATCTTTACAGGGCCAACAGAATTTTCATTGTGTTCTACCCAATAGACTTTTTGTGCAATTTTTTCTATGTGCTTTTTGTTGTCAGTTTTCAACGTTCACGAACAATTAGCGTGTACTGTTCATGCTGACCCATGTTTTTAAGTAGTTTTAGGCACAAATGATAAGAGCATGATGTGACAATTTCGTTATGAATTTTTGGTCTCACTTGTAATCAACTATTGGCCACATTCTGCAAAGGGAAATATAAGAGCAGCATGCAGTTGCGTGCTCGTTCAATTAACGGTGCACACTTAGCTCAAGCTTCGCAACACAGTGAAAATATGCCCTAAAAACTTCATGATGGCAAAGCCTCCACTAATAATGCAAATACATCGTTGAATGTCAATCAGAATCCGTAATGGATCAGCTTCTGTATGTCGCAGAAGGTAACTTTAGTGGTAGGACATATTTTATATTTATCATAAAACAAGTTCAGTGAGTCATCATACTAACAAACAGGATCCTAGATTGAACCTACCATGTAGGGCAGGACCGAGCTTTTTTAAACCAGTTCCAAAGTTCACTATATATATGCTTCAGGGTCTGACATTCTGCCCAAGCATAGGTATTTTTGCCCGTAGCTTATTGCCGCAAAATGAGGTGCAGTCTGTATTGGAATCCTCCACCGCTCTATGTCTTTGGAGAGTTTTACTGTAATTTTTTCTTTTCTTTCCTTTCTTAAAGTGGACACCATGCTAAATGAAGTCACTTTAAACATTGAGGGGTTCTAATAATCACCGATTGATCCCACGGATACTATAGAGTTAACACGCATAGCAAAAACATTCGCGTATGAAAAAAAAAAGAAGAAAAAAACAAGATTGCATGCGTCTTCTAAAAGACAACGGCGACTCTTCTTTTCAAGGACGCATTCGGCCGCCGCCTTGCTTCTGTCCGCATCCCACTTCCCCCGTGCCCCGCGAACGGCGCCAGCATGTCCGGAGAGGTCGTGGGTCGCTTCCTGTCGGCTGGGGGGAAAAAGGGGGGAGGGAGGAGGGGTTGCTCCCGCTTGGTCTCCGCTCTGTGCCTTCTCCGTGGTTTGTTTTCACGGAGATGACCTTGGCTTCAGCAGTCGCGCAGTGGGGGTGGCGGCTTTTCACCGAAGCTGCTTCTTCTGCGCCCCGTTTTCTTTGCACGCAGACGCGGGTACGCTGAGTGCGGCGATGTGCCAGTTCAGTTGGCGTTTTCCCGCCACCGTGGTCGCATCTTGCACTGTGAACGAAGCACCGTATGTAGGTTTTTCGCTGGTGATTATCACGAAGATCGTTTTGTTCAAATTGGAGCGCGAACGTACGAATTTAAGTCTTCGGAGGACTCCGCTCTTGGGCGGCAGCTTCTGCGCAAGGAGGACGTGTTTAAGAAGTTCAACAGTCGCAGGCATTTTGGATTCTAAGCGAAAAGCCGGCGCGGGCGGAGGGAGCGTCTGCACTTTGGTGAGTGTTTTACTTTTTCCTGTTCGTGTTTGTGCCAGTCTTGTACAGTGTGTGTTACAAGGTGAAGCCCGCATGTAAATATTTCTAGCAGACAAACCAGCCTCGTCGGAAAAAAAAGGAGGGGGAGAGAGAGAGAACGAGGCTTGTCTCTACGCGGACGCTGGGGCCGATGGAACGCCAGCTGGAATGGCGACATTTTCTTTCTTTTTTTTAACCGGTGACCGTTTTTGACGGATTGTTCGGCACAGTGCTGTACTCTTTCGATACGCTACTCGCGCTGAGACGGACACATTATCGAGATCATAATATGCCTCTGTCACACATTGTGGATTATTGAATCTGTGCAGCTCCGCCATTTTTGCAGTGTTTGTTTTTGTTTCCACTCATTTTAGTGCCTATAGTTGGTAATTTTCTTCAAGTTTTCTGGGCAGTAATGCTTGTGACCTGCGCTTTGCTATTTATATTCACAATGGGATCTTTGACGGCAGCATATATTGTTTATTAGGGAGAAATGAACGATGTGGTAGTGCTGCCGAGCTGTGGAGGCGGCGGTCGATGCCGTCTTTTAGCAGTGAAAGGCAGTGACAACTCATTTTAGACAAGAAATTTCTTGAGCTATGACGTGGAGCAGCGCACAACTGCCTTTGCTCTATTTTTAGGTTAGTATATACTGCAGCTTAATTATGATTTATATTGTTTATTTCAGCATCACATGCGAGGAGTTCCCGGACGTATCAGCGTTTTACGCAAAGAACAGCCTGGCGTCATACCTTGCACATGAATTGAAATAAAGCAAATAAACAACCCAGCTCATGTTATGGGTTCACCAAAGATGCATATTTTTTCTTTCTCATTAACGCGCATTTTTTATTTTGTGTTCCCTTTCCGCTGCGGATTAACAGAAAATGCTGCGTGATCAACGGTTAGCCAGGAGCAGGCACGAGGTGGTTTACATTAATGCAAAAGTAGCACAGCACATATCCTTGCTGCGGTCAGTCAACACATTCTATGTTCTGCTCGACCAATCAACAATTTAGTCAGTTTAGTGTAGGTTAATGAGTGAGTAAGTATAATGGGGCTTAAAAGATCAAGATCTGTTTTGTTCTTTTATGCCTCACTATGCTTATCATTAACCAGCACTGATCAGACAGGATTTTTGATTGGTTGGGCAGAACATAGAATGTGGTGACTTATCGCAGCTAGGAGATGTACTGTACTACTTTTGCATTAATGAAAATCACCTCGTGTCTGCTCCTGGCAAACCGATGGTCGTGTACTATTTTCTGTTGTTCAGGAGTGGAAAGGTAGCAGAAAATCAAAAAGCGTCACTTGCAGAGTTTCTGAAGCATTTGAGCCTGAAATCAACAGAATTTCAGTTGCGCGAATTCCAAAAGCGCTCTTAAGAAACACATGGGCCACTATTTCATAAGCGCTCAACAAGAGGTCAACACTGCATCATCCAAGATGTTGCCGATTATCGACAGACTTTCAACAGCGTGTATTGACACAACGCTTTCGAATTTCTATAGAAACCCTACATGCATTTTTGTAAGGGATGGTTAAGCCCGTATGAAGCTATTTTACTCCCCTTGTCACAGTGTATTATGTAATAATATGTAGGGTAACAGGTGCTAGGAAGATTTGTTTCTCAAACGTTCGACCATTTCTCTAAAGCGAAATGTGATCATTACCACTATTACGGATGCGCAGAAGCCTTCAATAGAAAAAAGGAAAGAAATGCATGTATGGGTTTAACGCGCCATGTGACATCGGTTATATGACGGATGATGGGGGGGGGGGCGGGCCTTGGTGTCGTTGACCACGTGGGATTATTTAACGTGCAGTCAAATCACACATCCGAGAAGTGCCTTTCGAAACAGCCGTGATCGAACCCCCCGTTCTCGAAATCAGCAGTCGAGCGTCCTACCACTGAGACACCGCGACAGTGGCAATGCGCTAATAGAGAGTTTTAGTACTGCGTAGTGAGCGCTACGTACGCACAGCCCACGTACTTTGCGGAACGCTACGGCATGGTCGCGTACATGCCACAGAAAGACTTTTAGCAGGGCGGAAGCGCATACGTACGCAGGTCTGAAAGCTAACGCGGCAAGCACAGTGGCCTGTGCGGTGTCATCTCGCAGCCCATCCAAAAACTGAATTTTCCAGCGCAGGTACTCCTACTTCTTTATTTTTTCCGACAATTGCGACAGATAGAACCCATGCCGCAAAGGTACTGCTTTAAGCCGTAGTTGTTACAGAGAATGAGGATATAATGAATAACTTTAACCGAATCGGGACACTACCCCTTTCAAACGTAGTAGAAAGCAAAAATTAACAATGCAACCCCGTGCAAAATTTAAATCCGAAGCAAACCGTTGGGCCGAGAGAAACGATATCATGTCAAAGCAGTTTTCTGAGTTCACAGTGCACCTATGATGTCATCATTCAGTGCGAAAGGTAACTATGAACCTCGGAGAACACACTGCGAAACTATACGAAGTCTCATTAGAGAGGCGGAGTATATTTAAAATGCCACGAAACGTATGCCGTAAAAGTCGAGAGCATGGCCCATATAAACATATGCAAAGAAAACTTACCGAAATAATTTTCTGGTTTAGTCCAGCATCAATGAACCCGGCAGATGGTTAAAAGTTAGCGAATGTTTAAGAAAAAGTATCACAAAATATGCTACGGCTTTTTTGCAGCCAAACAATATTTAACGCGCCTTGATGAATCTGCGTTGTAAAGACCTACATACGCCTGAAATCTAGCTGTCCGCTCTTTCGAGAGCTTCAACGTTCCTTCTTAAATGCGTCCACTCAAATGATACCAGCTTTTAAGCTAAAGGTAGTCATCACTCGGCACGAAAAACGAACCGTGCACAACAGCAGACGACCAACAGTCAGTCTGCTCACACGAATGTCATTCGTGGTCACCGGTGTCGTCTGCGATCGAATAGAGCGTCTGCTGCGCCGCCGTCTGCTACGACCGTTCCCTTCTGGCGTTTAAAAATGCCTTTTGAATGTAGTTTTGTCTATGGGCTGCTTACTTTGAATGACAGGTATTAAGAAAATTTAGTACATACGGCAGCTGTATACGAGAAGCTTCTGCGATTGAGAGAAGCACCCAGCGCATAGCGAGCGTGTTAGCGGTGTTTATAAATAGATTACCCGCGGAATAACTTAGCATACCTTGTTACACATTTATTCAAAGCACTCGCCAACATTTAATGATAAGCAGCCTCCATTGGTACTGCACTTAACTAGAAAGATACTGCGGTAAGTTGTGTTTACATGTTTTCTAAGGGCCTTACCAGCTCGTACCCCTACAAGTCTCAAAGCGTTATACTCCGCCTTTGAAAAGGCATTTCATATTTTCACAGGCTGTGCTAGGATGTTTGTAGATGCTTTATACAAAAAAAAACAAACTCATAGGTGCCCCCGTGAAAGACATACAACAGCTTTAAAATCTTTCGCTTCCTCATATTCTCATAGGTGGTAAGCCATTTCACCCCCAGTCTGCGGCGGGGTCGCGAGCGCTCCATTCGTTTGTAAACACGGCGTTTGTCTATATGTGTAAATCGCACGGGAAACTTGTTACTTACTCCTTCAAGTTTCAGCGATCCTAACGACGAAATACACCAGCTAGAAGTTGGAGCGTTCGCGCAGAGCATTCATAAAAAACAATTTGTGCGTCGCATAAGGCACAATTTGCAATTCGCGCCTTCTACTGCGGAGCAGCAGAAGTTTTTACTTCTCGCGAAACGCCAAATCGCCTGCAATGACAAGAAAAGAAACGAACATGTGCTGCATGTTTGCTGTTTATCATGCACGGCCAAATAGCCAAACGTGTCTCTCGAGCTTTCTCATACGTGAGAGCAACACGCAGACGGTTCAGAGAACGCACGCAGAGGTAATGATTTCTGCGTACGCGAGCAACGTATACGCAGTACGCAAGAATCGTGCTGTGTATCACGCATGCGCAGTAAGCAGCACGCAGGCCGCCTACGTACGCAAGGGTTCTGCGTATGCTTACGTACGCAGTACTAAAATTCTCTAATATCGAAGCATACACGCAAGAATTTTGCAAGCACATTGTGGCCAGCAGAAAGGACAAACCCACTATGCTAGTAGAAGTAACAGCGCATTCCTTTTCATATGAAGGAAGGTACATTTATATTTTAAATTAAATTCAAACCGTTGAAAAGAAAGCAGCTAAAAATTACTTTACATGTTTCCAACTTGATTATATAATATGCATACACAAAATGAACAGCGCCTAATGGGACCCTGACGGCGTCTTTGAGGAGCTTGTTCTTAGCCACCGTGTGACGCGGCGACAACTCTCTTGGGGCTGAACTCCCTGCGTGGTCCTTTATGGAAAAGAGGTTCGAGGGAGTTGGGACTTGCCCGTGTGACATAAGTATAAGACAATCAAAGATATCAAAGGAAACTTCTGTGCTAAGCTGGGAATGATAAAGGACAAACAGGCCAAACCTCACTTAAGCCTCAGAGATAAAGAAGAGGTGACAGGAATACACAGAACTGTACAAGAAGGACCCGGATGTGCAAACCAAACATAAGACGGTTGTGATTACTGATCTCGAGCCAGGCATCCTGAAGAGTGAAGTTGAATGGGCCTTAGCCAGCCTTGCTAAGAACAAAGCTAGCGGAATTAATGGCATTCCAGCTGAGTTGCTTCAAAACCTCAACCATGACGCTGTTAACATTCTGCATACATTATGAGAAAGATTTGGACAACCCTGCAGTGGCCACAGGATTGGAGCAGGTCAGTTTACATCCCCATTCCAAAGAAAGGCAGTGCCAAAGATTGTTCCAACTACCACACGATCGCGCTTATTTCGCATGCTAGCAAGGTGATGTTGAAAATCTTCCAAGGTAGGCTGCAGCAGTATGTAGATCGGGAGCTTTCGGACGTGCAAGCTGGGTTTCGCAAAGGCAGAGAAACTAGAGACCAGATTGCCAACCTTCGCTGGATCATGGAAAAAGTAAGAGTTCCAGAAACCCATCTACTTCTGCTTTATTGATTATGCGAAAGAATTTGACTGCATAGATCACAGCAGATTGTGGCAAGCTCTCCAAAAGATGGGAGTTCCAATTCACCTCATCTGTCTCCTCAGGAACCTGTATGAAGGGCAAGAGGCCACAGTCAGAACTGGGCATGATCTTACTGATTGGTTTCCGATTGAGAAAGGAGTGAGACAAGGCTGCATACTGTCGCCCTGCCTATTTAACCTATATGCAGAGTGCATCATGAGGAAGGCCGGTCTGGACGAGTCTTCAGCTGGAGTGAAGATTGCTGGAAAACGTATCAACAATCTTAGATATGCGGATGATACCACTTTAATGGCAGAAAGTGAAGTGGAACTCAAGAGACTTCTGATGCGAGTACAAGAAGAGAGTGAGAAGTTTGGGCTTAAACTGAACATTAAAAAGACAAAGATCATGGTGTCTTGCCCTATCAAGTCCTGGTGCATCAAGGGACAAGAAGTGGAAGCTGTGACAGATTTTCTCTTCTTGGGCTCCAAGATTACCTCGGAAGGAGACTGCAGCCATGAAATTAGGAGACGCCTGCTTCTGGGAAAGAGAGCAATGGTTAGCCTTGACCGCCTAGTAAAGAGCAGAGACATTAGACTGCCAACCAAGATCCGTATAACCCGTGCTATGGTCTTTCCAGTTGTGATGTATGGATGCGAGAGTTGGACTGTGAAGAAGGCTGACCGCCGAAGAATTGACGCGTTTGAATTGTGATGCTGGCGGAGACTCTTCAGAGTTCCTTGGACGGCCAGAAGATCAAATCAGTCGATATTGTCGACCATAAACCCTGACTGCTCATTGCAGGGTCAAATTCTAAAGTTAAAGCTCAGCTACTTTGGTCATCTGATGAGAAGAGAAGAGTCGCTGGAGAAAGATTTGATGTTGGGAAAGGCTGAGGGTCGCTGGAGAAGGGGTAGGCAGCGAACGCGATGGTTAGATGGCATCCTCGAGGCGCTGCAGATCAAATTATGTGATGTTAGGAAGATAGTGAGAGACCGGAAAGCGTGGCGTGATATGGTCCATAGGGTCACGAAGAGCCGGACACGACCGAACGAGTAAACTGAACTGAATTGTTCTACCATAAACAATGTTCTAACATTCAATTTTGTGAATACAAATTGAAAAAGAGAGAAACAGCATGTCAGTGTGAATTTTAGCCAATATAACTGATGGCTTTTTCTCCTATTGGCTTAGTTTTGAGCAGCACAAATACTAATATTTCGCACTTAATAGGTACACTTTGAAAGGAAAAAAAGAACGTTTTAGAAATATTTATCGTTCGGCAATCACTTGGGGAAGTTTTTAGTGGCATTTCGGGAAATATAAAACCTTTTATTGGCGACGTCTGCTTTTGCGCCTTCGCTACTATGGCTTCTGCGGTCTATGTACGCACCTCAAGATGATGGTGATGATGAAAAAGAAACATCATAGTAACGCCACTCCACGTACTCGAGAAAAACCGACTGTCCCGCACCAAGTAGCACACCGGCCCATGATCCTTAGCGCGCCCATGGTGGCTGAAGTGCAGCGCCCTCTGCTTTCCCTCTAGTTAAAGGGTATGGGGGTTCATTCTCGTAATAATGCGCCACGTGGGGGCTAGACGCTACAGTCGCCTTCCAGCCCCGACGTGCCAGCCCTAGGCTCCTAGCAGACAGAGCTGTGACACCCAACCCGCGGTGCGAGAAATCGCCACTGCGGCGGGTTCGGGCCAGAGAGGACAAACACCGAGTTACGTACTTGAACATAGTTTATTGTGCTCGAGTACACGGCAAGGGAATAGCAATCAAGAACAACCACCGTGTAGCGAGCGAACGCCGCGTACGGGGGTGAAATAAAAACCACCTAATGGGGAAGCTCGCCAAAGTGGCGAGAGGAATAGTCTTCTCACCTGACACGGCTTCTCGCTCACATCCCGTTGCGGTAAGTGCCTACGGTTAGTGGGCGATTCTCGGTGACGGCAGTGGTCTCCTCGGCGGAAATCATGAACCGCGCGCGTGCGCGCCCATTCGCCGAAGAACCCGAGCGAGTTGCTACAGTCGCGCTCCTCTGCACGGAACGGGAGAGGAGGTCTCCCGGTTACGCCGGCAGGAAAGAGGGAAGCCCGCGGCAGCGTGGTGGTGACTATGGTTTATTTTTCTTTTTTTTTGGGGGGGGGGATACTGGTCACGTCTTATGTTGGCCATCTTTGTGGCATCACTCTTGGTGACCAGGGGGAAGGGGAAGTTGGAATTAGGGGAAGGTTGGGGAGGGGGAGGTTGCTGACGCCGCATATGTCGCCGCCATTTCCGCACGGAGCACTATAGGCCCATGCAGGCCTACAGAACAGAGCTGAGGCCAGACTCCTCCAGATAAATCAGGAGGAGCCGGTGAGCAGAAAGTTGGCTCCGAGCTGGGAAGAGCAATTGCCCTTCCGTATCAGCAGGGAGACCAAGATACCGGTAGCCAGTCAGAAGTTCCTGGCGATGGCCAGCGGAGGCTGGACACACGAGGAGCAAGTGTCCCAGTGTGCCAGTGTTGCTGCAAGAGGGACAGGCTGGGCTGGGAGCTCGGCCACAGGCATACATGCGGGACGGAGTCCACGTGCAGCCTATTCGAAGTCTTAGGAGGAGGGATTTGTCCTTCCGTGAAAGTTTGTCAGAGAGCCGTTGGAGATGTTCACCAGCGGCGATACGACGGTCAGGATGGAATGACCTTATCGACCTTCTCAAGAGGGGTCTTGAAAAGTCGAAAGGTGTGACATCCTCAGTGACTGGGGCGCCGTTGTCGTGCGCCGCTTTGGCCAGGGCATCCGCCTCTTCATTGCTTCAGTATGTCTTGGAACCCAATGAAGGGCCAGTTGATACCCCGAGTCCTGAAGGGCTAGGAGACGGGCTCGGAGAATATTCACCGAGGTTGGTGCCGTGGTAGATAGTCAGGAGCTGCAGAGCAGATCTGGAGTCACACAGAACATTCACAGGTCCAGGAGGGACACTGGAAGCGATGAACTGTGCGGCTAGATGTAGGCCGGCCAGCTCAGCAGCTGTTGAACTGGCAGGGAATGACAGGCGGCAGGACCTAGACTAGTCTAGCTGCGGTGCTGTCATAGCAGCAGCTGCTTGCAAGGTAGCAGGTCGAACCGAGCCATCCGTAAAGAGGAGTGTAGATCCTCTACACTCCTCAAGGAGGGCTGCAGTTGTCTGCTGGAAGTCAGCTGCAGGGGTGTGACGTTTGGTGTGACCGTTCATATCCAAAAAGACAGGAATTGGGGGTCGATTGGTGGAGGGGGTAGGACTGAGAAACCTGGGACGGGACCAATGATTTCTCTGTACACTGTATACAGCTTACCCATACGAGAATGGGATTTGCTGTGCAGCCGTGCTAGGAGTGAGGCACCATCTGGAGCATGGCTGAGACGATCGCCGCAGGCCCGGGAGGCGGCGGGGGGTGGCCAGCATGCCCTCTCCTCCGCCAACCTCTCTGCCAGCGCGCGTAATCACGCGTGTTAATTAAGCGCGGGCGTTATAATGGAGGAAGGGGATTGTGAATCCCCACAAGGGACACAACACTGTCCAAAATATGTCATGAGATTATGGCGGAGATGAAAAGATCTTTCGTCATATAGTACACATCGAGCATTACAAAATCGAAGAGGCTTTATAATTTTAATTTGCCATTGAAGTTCACATAAAAACAACAAAGGCGCTATCTGGTGGAGAAACCCTATAACTTTCGTTGTAGTCCCCCACGTGACTACATGTCAGCAAAATATCGCCGATTATCGCAAATGCACACTTTTTTTTTCTTCTAGGAGTGCTTGTCATAATTCATTATATTTTGCGCTCTCTCCACTGCGTCCTTAAATAAAAACCACCCCTCCTTTCGCACCGCGAAAGGTATGCTTTAAGGTTTTACCACTAGATGGCGCCACAGTGTTTGAAATTCCGTGAATGAAGCGATGGTAGTACTGATAGTACCCAGTAAAACTTTCATCGACGAGGCGTACGTTATTGTGCCGTAACAGCATTGAGTGTGAAATTGAAACCGGAGTTACTCTAAGAAAAAAAACGTCGAATTACTGCCTGGCGAGTGAAATTTATACTTATTTTCGGTACGTCTTTTTTGTCGACCACCAGACGTCATCGCAGTCGCTGCTCATGGTTTCCAGCATCGAACTACATAAAAACTGGCGCATGCTCTGATCGAAAAATTCTCGTAAAAATTTTTTACAGCGTTCCTACCAAAACCGTTATGGAATCGAACATTTTAGACATCAATCTTCCCATTGTGGCGAAAAAAAATCGAGACCCAAATTCCAGTGTTCTGTCCCTTTAAGAGTATAAGAAACTCTATGATCGTGGATGCAGAAGGCGCAGAGTGGCTTCTTCAAACTGGATTTTGCTATGCAGCATTCTGCGGTCCCATGTCTCAGTAGTTGCAGTATTCCAAACAGAAACGGGAATATACAATTTTTGAGCGTTTGCATTAAAGGGGTCAAGACAGCTAACAATTGAGCATAAACTGATTATTGCATTTCACTCCTCACACGTTAAATAATAAATCCTCGAAATTTGAGCTCATTCCGCGCAGTAGATAGTTTTAAAACTAATTTTTATTATTAATATTAGAATCAGCTTTCTGGTCTGGCCACCATTGGCCGCTGACGTCACAACGTCAATCGTGTGACCTATGTCGTCTGCTATTCGCGGTGCCGGCTGCACTCTTGCACGCACGTCGTGGATGGTGGTCACTGAGTTAATTTTTTCTTTAGGAAATATATTTTATTCATATATTCTTTTTTATTTGAGTAGCTTTTACTATAATATGCGACTTTAGAGATCCTCGGACTTGCTTTGGGCTTTGTCTAGAGATTGCCGAGGAGGCCGAATCGACGGGCTCATGCTGTATAATTTAGGCATGCAATCAGAAGCGTATTAGTGTTACGTTATGAGAGGTATCTTGTTTTAGCAACAAGAGCTTCCGCATATAAAAAGGCACTTTCCTTCGGCCGTGTACATGTGCCGCGAAAGTGGGGACGGGATATCGTTATGTTCCTGATTGTTGAGCTATTGCCGTCGCTCTTTGGGTCCAAAAACTAAGCGTAAATTGCATACCTTGACGCGAGAGCATACCTTGCGAAATTAGAGGAGCAGCCAAAACTTTTGAACGAATCGCTACCTCCTGACTTGCTGTTATATGCGCGTGTTAGTCAGACTTAATTATTTTCGGCTTGTAAAGCAGTTTTGCAAAACTATGTTCAGTCTGGCCACGGCCAGCGCATGAAAGAATGTGCCGCTGCCGCCGCCGCTTCAGTCCCATCATCGCAAGACCCAACGCGATTCGATTGCTCTTTCCTGCATGCCTGCACCGAACAAGAGCTTCCCAGTCGTCGCCGTCTCCGTCTCGCCTTCCCCGCCGCCGCGCGCGCGATTGCGATGGACTCACGAGCATCACCTTTCGTTTTTCTAGTGCTTCTCCAGCGAATGACTCGTGAGTGCTTCAACGTAAGCATACACCATTTAGTGTTTAGTATGTAAACCCTAAATTCCCGCAGGAATGCGCCGATTCGCGGATTAGAACTCCGCCCCCAGCGTACGTGTTTGTTTACATAGCTTTTGCAATGACTGGATGTATGGTGCTTGTTGGCATTGCCTAAAATGCAAGCTGAGCTAGCAATACCAAAACTATCCGCTTCTTTTCGCATCAGTTGCACCTTTATTTGTTCACAAACTACAACTGCGCTGCAAGAAGCGCCGTGGTTGCTATCGGGTATTCACACCTGTCTTCACCGGGTGTACACACATGCGGCGCCGACAGCTGCCGGCTGGCTGCGTTCGCTAGACAGGGACACATATATAGACGCTTCCCGCTCAATGTGCTCTCGCTTTGTAATGTAAGCAGTCGTCAATTTGAGGTCGCTACTGCCAGAACTACATTCGATGACCCCATGCGACTGCTAAAGCTTGAGAATACGCGCTCCGTATCGCCGAAACTCTCCACCGAAACGCACGTACTCGAGTTAGGCCTTTCTGAACGAGCCGGCAGTTCGGCGCCGACTAACATTTCTTTCCAAGGTCATTGCTGATGACAAGGGGGAACATATAAAGTGTAGCTTCTTTTTTTTTTCTTTTTCTAACTCGGTGAAGCTACAGACAAACGCAGCTGTTCAGGCCGTTCACTCGAGCATCGGCTGTCAAGTTCTCGCTCGGCCACCGATATCCAACCAAAACAGATCGGACGACCGTCCGCAGATCAGTTCCGTCGATGTCGCGGGGCCGAAAACCTCACACCTATGGTGATAGGCGACCGTTGGCCGTGCTGGCGTCGTCGCCGTTGTAATGCGACAGATCAGTGCATCGACTGTGAGCGTGCCTTATGCTGAAGAAAACATGTCTTACTCTATGTCGCTTTCGTGCAGTAACATCTTCATCAAGCACTTCTGCATGAGGGACGACCACTACGTCAATCGTCCCAAGAAAAAAAAAAAGAAAGACGTGTCCTTTGATATTGCAGCTTGCATTGCAGACGACGCTCCACCGTCTATATCATGGAGGAAGGAAAGGACTTGTCTATATTTTGAGACGTCACACGAGCATTTCAAAATGGCGGTCGCTCTCAGTGGGAGGAGCTTCCGAATTCCGATTTCTATTGCGTTTTTTTTTTTTTTTTGTAATATGCGCCGCGCGCTAGGCACTAAAACTTTGCGAGTAGAATCGCAGACCTGCATATTATTCATAGAAGTATAAAGCGGCAATACATCGAACGACACTGTCGTCGTCCCTTTAAACGTTTTAGTTCCTGCATTTAAAAGCCGCTGATAAGTGAACGTGAGCGGTTATCGGCGATTGTGAGGAGCAATGCTACTTTCCGCGCCCATTCTGCGACAACCCACTGCGCATATTCCGTTGCCTTTCTTGCCCTTTAGCTAAAACTCGCACAGCCTCCGTGCATAACTGCTGTCGAGTGCCCGACCGCAAGTATGTCATGGTACACTTAGACCGCAACGCCACAACATACTTCACCTTCCCTCACTCACGGCAACGTGAGCCTTCCGAATCGCGGAATGCACCGCAGCGGCGCCAATATATAGTAACAGACGACAGCGCGCTTTTTTCTGTCACTTTATTTCTCCTTTTCTTCAGAATGCGTAACCTGATTGTGTGCTTACGTAACCTGGCACTGTCCTGCTGCACGCGTCACGCGTACGTCACAATTTGAACAAAATGGCGCGAACTGTCGAAATTGGGCCTCTGAAGCAACAATCGCTGCGAGGTGCCAAGCTGAGAGTTTTTATACAAGGCTGTGACCATAGCAAGTGAATATGAAATAACTTCACTGTCATCGTTCCCACTCAGTTGATAAACTCGCTATCGCCATCTTGCAATTTCCATTCAGTTCGGGCATGCGGCGGTACAGCTTCAGCTCAGAGTCATCTTCATCCCTGTCTCGGGGCGATGTTAGACGGTCGATCGGAGACTGACTGTTCTGTCGTTTCCTATCATAGTCATTGATATGCTTCAGAGGGAGGGTACGCTGGTAACCATCGTTATAGAACGGAAAGTGCGCTGTTCGAGATTCTTCATCAGGCTTCATCACCGACTCGAGGGGTGGCTGCCGCAATATCGAGCACGGGTACATACCATACTTCGCAAGAAAAATTTTGCAAAACGGCGACTAACTGTACCCCCACGCACCGAACGATTATCTGGACTTCCAGCTACTGGCCTAGAGGGAAGAGAGACACGCCCGCGCGCTCATTTTCCGGGCACCCCTCTAACCCAATCTGGCTTATACTGTAAAAGATCACCTAATTCTACCAATTCGTCCATTCGATCTATACTAAGCCATGCGCAAGGTTCTAACAAGGGAGGAAGAGCGCGTTCTCTCTCGCCTTTACACCAAATCTTTATTATGCCCCACTGTGCTGAAATATTTTGACCCCGCTTGCACGACGAAATGCCCGCACTGTGAGGAAAAGACCTGACATTTTCCACATGGTGTGGGCATGTGAAACAACACCCAGTCTATCCCCCCTATCGAACCCCTAGGAGCCTTGGGTAAACCTTGGGATGGTCCAACAGAACTAGGCCGAGCCGGCCCGAGCCGTGGCCGAAGCCAATGGACTCCCGTTAGAGGGAGCCCACCCATCATTGCAAAGGGCGGCCTCGTAAGGACCACTCCTGTTTCGTTTCGTTCATTCTACCGCCAGTGTGCTATTCATGTGGCATGCAGATATGTAGGTGCACCATGCACAGAAAGCTGTGTAAAAAGGAAAGCGATTTATTTGGCTAAAGTTTATATACACCACTGCAACAGTGGGGCGACCGCACGGCTCAGGTCAGAGGCCAGCGGCGGAGATTGCAAAGCGCCCTTGCTTGCACATCTTGGGAATCAGGATCCTAAAAAGAAAAAAAAAAACACTTGTCACGACCAGCAAATACGGCACAGGTACCGACTTGCTTGCATAGAGGGTGCTGCGGCGCCTGAGCGAACCGTATACGTACATTAAGGCCTTTCGGCAAATTGCAATATTTAGGCGACCCAAGGGCAGCGAAGCCTCGAAACGGATCAGATATTTCAGGAGACACGGCGCCAGTGTATAAGCCACCAAACGACAAGTCCCGTCGAGATACTTGTCCCGGAAGATAATAGCCCGGTGATGCATTCGTCAGCCAGTACAGATTGTGCAGAAATTTTGTGCTGCAGATTTTTGTAGCTGCATAGCTTGGAGAGCCGCGGACAATTAATATTCTGGTGCCGGCTGCTCTTAGCTTCAGAAAAAATATATAGGATCATCAAGCATTAGCTGCCTCCAGTAAAAAGCAGGAACTGCGCAGAGCCTAAGCCGTACGTTCTCTAGCGCTGATAACAGCGGTATACGCTGTAGAATGCGACACCGCAGTAGTCCTTGCAACGTTCGGTTTTCCTCCAGCAAGAGAAACAGTGACAGTCAACGCTCTCGCTTAGCCCGACCGCTAAGTTCGAAGGCTGGTCTTTTATTTTCCGTACTGCGCCGTAGACATTGGTATAGTCTTCCACAGCCCCGAGCCAACAGCGCACGGGCGGGTGACTAACGAAAAAAAGAAGCCACTTTCTAGAAAGAAATACGCGATATTCATGAGCCATTTGACAGCGAAACGCTGCACCCAAAACTACGTGCTGTAATGTGCGCTGACAGGTGTGCTAATGCTGCACGGGGTTCGTGGACTATCCCGGTGCATGTTAATAATAATGGGATCAAAGTTGGGCGTCAATGGTATCTTGCGGGAACTTGCAATAAAAACAAAATAGGCCCGCGCACACCGCAATGTGCTGTCCATGCGCCGTGTACAACTGTGGAATGTGCTCCACAGCAAGAATTATGCTCTCTCCCCCCCCCCCCCCCCCCCCCCCCCAACGCGAAGGCTTGTCGCAGGAAAAGAAAGTACACTCACAGGCCCTTGCGAATCGCGCGATCTTCACGCTTCTTCCAGATGTCCATGCGCCTGCGGATCGGAAGGTGGTCGAAATCCAGCGCGGAATCTTCGTCCTCAGACTCTGCCTCCGCCTGCGTCGCACGCAAATGAGAGCAGAGAAATTGGTGTGCACACAACAGTGTTCCGAGTCAGGATTGGGCTCACAAGATCAGAATAGGAGACTAGGAAAGTAACCGACTAACACATGTTGGGGGAATTTCACACGTGGCAGCCGCCTCCTCGGGGGCATCCGCCTCCTGCACGTCCGGTTAGGTGGTGTATATAAACAGATCCCAATATATACACAAAACAATGCATACTCACGCCTTGGTAACATTACCGCTGGTCCACGTTAGGACCGCTACTTCATTCATACCATTCATTAATTCATACCAAGGTCATTCCTATGAATGACCTTGGTATACCGCCAGCCACTAAAGATGGGCAGGATGGTACTATTTGTTTTTAGCGGACATTATCGCAAGAAACAGCTACAGGTGGCTAGTGAATAGGTAAATGCCTGGAACTGAATGTTTCAGTAATGGTCGATGCGTCGCTTTAGGACCGAAAACAAGCCTGTTCCAGAGAGCTTTGCATTTATGTTTGAATAAGCCCGAGTAACACGCGAAATTACTTTTAAATTTCAGGCACTGTATTTCAGGAACATTTGTTTTGAAACAAACTTTGACCACATCATTAAGAAGAATGATCATTTTTTTAACAGTGCAGCATGGTTATAACCTTCTTGAAACAGACAAAACTTAAATATACCTAGCTTAGCAACTTATATTATTTAACACCCACAGTGGGCGCTCGCAGTTTCATGTATCGAAATCGTGTACCGATATGGTTTTTAAATGCTCAAGCATTTCATTCTGATGATTATGAAATTTTACCCCAACTTATTTCTCAGCATTGGAAAGTGCCTACGACCGCACTTATATACACACGTTATATCCTTGGACAATAGAAATGAAACATGTATACTCCTCTGTAATCCTCTTGTACGTTTTTTACACGCATACCCTAAGCCTTTGTTTTTCTCTTCAAATTAAATTTTGTTATGTATAAGCACTTTTTTGCGTGAATTGCACCTATCTGTATTATCTTTTAATGGTATTCGTGTCCCACTAAGTGCTGTATTTGACAGATTATTTCTAATCGTCTGAAGGTAGATTTGTATCTTGCATAGCTAAATGCCCTCTTGTGTTTCTTTAGAAGTGCACAAACCTCTGTCAGGCATCCAGATATGCCAAAAACATGTTCCTTCTCGATTCATTTTCATTCGACATTTACCGATAAAAAATGTACGACGTCTCCCTCAGTACCGATAGTGCTCGCGTACCCTGCCGCTCACACTCCACGCATATTTTTCCATTTTGAGTATTTAATACCTGATGAAACGTCAGCGTCCAAATGCTATTATGCGAGACTCCTGCAGACTGTTTCAGTCACCGTACCCACTGTAATTATGTGTAGACCATTCGCAACTAAAAAAAAAAGAAAGAGTATTAGAGTAATACAAGTTCAGAGGTGTGCGGGATCAAAGGCTCAGTCGAGAAGCAAAGAAAACTCACCGCTGATTTTGCAATGATATGTGCTGCGCAGGATCTGAAAAAATAAAAAAGCAAATGATAGCACGGACATTGTACATGCTCACTCACAATGCCTGCGCGAGCTAAACGTTTCACAATATATATTGTGATAGGATCACCGTAGAAGGGCAGTGCGTTATTATTGACAAGGTATATCCGATTATTCTAATGCCCTCTTTAATTATGCAAAAGAGATTCTTAACGACTGTTGAAATATGACTAAAATGGAGTGCTATCACAATTATAGCTTTGGTTTTGGTTTGGTTTGCGGGGTTTAACGTCCCAAAGCGACTCAGGCTATGAGAGACGCCGTAGTGGAGGGCTCCGGAAATTTTGACCACCTGGGGTGTTTTACGTGCACTGACATCGCGCAGCTTTATAGTTCTGCATAAAGAAAGTAACAAAATTCCCATAAAGAAAGGTGTTAGGCAAGGAGACACAATCTCCCCAGTACTATTCACAGCTTGTTTAGAAGAAGTATTCAGAGACTTGGAATGGGAGCAGTTAGGGATAAGGGTAGATGGAGAATACCTCAGTAATCTGCGATTTGCTGATGGCATTGCCTTGCTAAGCAACTCGGGGGATGAACTGCAAATAATGATTGATGACCTAGACAGGAAAAGTAGAAAGGTAGGCTTGAAAATAAATATGCAGAAGACTAAGGTAATGTTCAACAGCCTCGGGAAGGAACAGCAGTTTACATTAGGTAGCGAAAAACTGGAAGTAGTAGGCGAATATGTCTACTTAGGACAGGTAGTAACCGCAGATCCGGACCATGAAAAGGAAATAACAAAAACAATAAGATTGGGATGGAGCGCATTTGGCAAGCACTCGCAGATTATGACTAGCAGCTTACCGGTATCGCTAAAGAGGAAAGTATACAGCAGTTGCATCTTGCCTGTACTCACCTATGGGGCTGAAACGTGGAGGCTAACCAAGAGAGTTCTACTTAAGTTGAGGACAACCCAGAGGGCTATGGAACGAAAAATGGTAGGGGTAACATTAAGAGATAGAAAGCGTGCAGAGTGGGTCAGAGAAATAACTCAAGTTACCGACATTCTAGTGGAAATTAAGAAGAGGAAATGGACATGGGCAGGACATGTAGTGCGAATAGAGCATAACCGATGGTCGCCGAGGGTAGCAAACTGGATTCCAAGGGAAGGAAAGCGTAGCAGGGGGCGGCAGAAAGTTAGGTGGGCGGATGAGATTAAGAAGCTCGCAGGGTTCAAGTGGATGCAGCTAGCACAGAACCGGGTTAAGTGGAGAAATATGGGAGAGGCCTTCGCCCTGCAGTGGGTATAATCAGGCTGATGATGATGATGACATCGCGCAGCACACGGGTGCCTTGCTTTTCGCCTCCATCGAGAAGCTGCCACCAAGGCCAGGATTCGATCCCGCATCCTTGGAAACTGTAGTCGTGCGCCGTAACCACTGCACCACCCCGGTGGGTGCTATCACAATAGCGTTCGATAAAAAAAAAGGGGGGGGGGGGGATGTCTTAAAAATTGAATGGCGAAAACCTATCTTTCCTCTTCAATCATTTGCTTTTCATCGTTTGTCTGCTGTCGGTGTTCGTTGCAGTGAGTGCTACGTATACGTATAACTGGTAAGAAAGGAAATGCGCAGTATCTGTCACACGGTACACAGTACACCACCCTTCCTGTCGTGTGGCGTTCCTTGGCGCGCGTTCAAGTGTGGGAATGCAGATGGCAGGAACGCTAGACAAAAAGACATCTCGCGGAATGTCGCGCACGGGATTTCGTTCCATGAGCATAGAAAGGTCTTCGCCTTAAAATAACGAGACCAGCTATATGTAAAGAAACTTCGCAGACCATGTGTGTGCGCACAAGGCTCCTACAGTGGTACGTCTCGAACTTATCCACTAACGATGTTTGAAGTGGACGTGGTGCATATCTGAAAGTTGTAGCGTCACATCACGAGGAAGCTCCAAACTGAACGTTATACCACCGCACGACACTCCAGGGTAGGTCGCCAGCAAAAGCTCCAAGCTGGCAAAATGAGATTAAGGCATACATCGATGGTGCGGCGCACTGCCTTGAAGTGGAAGTGAGTTGCATTATGCAATATACGAGACGTCATTGGGGCATAGATAAGATTTTGGTGCCACGCATACCGACGGTCAAAAAAACAAAAAAAAAAGCGTTTGTGTCGAGCCATCAAAGTGCAGCAAACTAGCGCCGAACATCACTCACTGCCTTTTGGTGAAGAGCTCCCCGAACTCTTCCTTCTTGTACTTGTCGGCCTGCTTTTGGGCACCCTCGATGCTCATGAGGTCCTCGGCGAGCGTGTAGGTGTCGTGGCCTCCCTCGGCAGCCACCGTGGAGCCGCGCAATTGGCCGATCTTCTCCAGAAACTGGCTGGCCACGTACCCCTTGGCCACCACGGGCAGGTTGGTCTCAGTCGCGCGCGGCGCTTCGGTGCATGCCGCCGTTGTCTTGCGCCGGGCTCCAAGCCCGTTTCGCAGCGGCGGCGAGCGACTGTCGGCCGGCGGCGGAGTCACTTTCTCGGGGCCTGCGTGGCACAATGTCTTTCATAGAACCAAGTTCGTTTCTTCGCGGACAGCGCGTTTCTCGCACGGCCATATTAAGAAATGTGCGGCTCACAGCATGCAGTCGCCGCCAACCGAACCCCGTTTCATCTATATTATGATGGCAGCAAGCGCCGGTTATTATGGAGGTTGAGGAAGCAAAACCCAGCGAAAGTTTTGAGTGGGCATTCAAGCTTCTCCTTAAAGGCACGCCGCGATAGCGGTTGTTACTCCCGTTTGCCAAGTCTCTTTGCCCTTCTTTTCTTCATTTCTTCATTAAATCTGTCACACATACTCTTCAGCATACTGCCGTATGTGAAAGGCCGCCCAACCGAAGTATAACGCCCCGATTAGCCAAGTCTTATACTAACGTGCCCGCTTGGTCTAGAGGTAGCGTGTCCGACTCTGAATGCAAGGATCCTGGAAGCCTGATTCTTACCTCACCCTCCCATCTGGATAGAGAAGCTTTTTCGCTCACTACACCGACAGCGTTGGATATCCTGAGGAACGGGACAACTGTCGCGTTGATAACTGGCACGGGACGGCGCAGGTTAACTACACGCATCAACGTCTGCCAGCTAGCCACCGTCAGAGTTGTCTCGTTTGTCCCGTTGCTTCGAAGAAGGGCACTTACTCGATGGGGAGACCTGTGTCTGTGCAGAGATCTGCGGTCTGTTGCGGGTCTGGTAAGGAGACTTTGGACGCACTGGCAGGTCTTCTATTACCAACGCCGCCGAAACCTTCCGTTTGTCCGGCACAGTGACGTCGGTCACAGTGTCTTCGGGCTGAACGGCAGCGGTTTCCGCCAGTGACTGCTCCGATACCTTGAGGCGTGGCTCCGAAGAGTCGGGAACGACCTCTGTGGATATTTTGATGCAAAGATAAATATGTTGCGTTAAAGTTACGTTCTCAGTGCCCACTAGTATGAAGGAACAAAAAAAAAACAAAAATAAAATCTTAACTATGACAAAAATATAAAAAACATGTTGCAGAAAGTTGTACAGAGATAAAATATTACTTGAGTGCTTTATTATAAACTACAGACGCCAAGCACACACTTGAAAAAATAGTAACGACAATTTATTAATCCGGAGCCAGGGTTCCGGGTGCACTGCGTTTCATAAGCTATTTGAAGCAGATGTATACAAAGAAAGGGCGACCAAGGCAATCAGCATGACGCGCATATGACTACTTTCCTACCCCATTCTTGCCCCGTGGTCTACTGGAGTATAGGGGAGTATAGGAACACAATTACGTAACTGGCGGCAGCCTATAAATCCCGTTTGCCTTCGCAGTGCAGCAGACAGCTATAGTGAATACATTACTTAATTCGAATAGCCCATCAGGCCTACAAATAACGAACTCATGGAGGCGCTCGAGCCAATGAAGGAAAGGACTTCAACCATTCAAGCCTGAAACGCCGGCTGCGAATGCAACTGAAAAAAGAATATGACAATACACGTTGACTCCAGACTCCGCAGAAGGGAAACTCTCGTCACATTTTCTGAACACATCCGAGAAACGGAGTGATTTCGCCGAGCAAACAGGTTCCACAGGATGCATCCGAAACGTACAGGCTGACTGTTGCGCTGCTACACCACAGAGTTCGAACAATGTTACGAACTTGAAAGGAGTGCTGCTCCACTGTGCATAGGCTTCAGGTATTTCCCTTTGTACATAGGGGTATTTAATGCCGCTTTGCGATCTTCGCAATGCTGCCAAAAGTACAAAGTTATTGGTGGCTCTGATGTTCAGTGATGACGAGTTTATACATTCCGCTGCCAGAGGCAAGGCGAGCTAAAAGCGCGCGTTCCATGAAGCACTACTCCTGGAGGTCCTGATGTGCTGCAAGCGCTTGCGTGTCCTATGTTTGCAAGAACGAACACTCTTTCACAGCCTGTGGGGGAGATCAGAGAGCAGCGCGTTTCGACACGATGTCTGCTTTTAACGCCAAGGTTCACATACAGCTCAACTGTACTAACCCACATCGAGGAGGCTTCATATAGGTTCTTTTGCATTCTGGTATATTTGTATGTAGGACTGGACGTCTTTAAGCGGCAGGTTTTATGGGCACCGTAGTAGATGGTTCAGGGTCAGTTTAGACCATTGTACCCACATCGCACCACTGTGCGATGTTTTTGAATTTTGCCTCCGCCGAAATGCAACCTTCTACCCCCGGCATTGAGTTCAGCAGGCGGGCGCCATAACCACTAAGCCACCGTTCCGGGTTTGCGTCTGCATGAAGCAAGGCACGCAGAAAGCGCGACTGGGGCAGCGGGTTCTTCTCCCAAATCAGACTTGCCACCCCTCTACCCTCCTGGTAGTCTAAGCTCCCCCAAATCAAGCGGCTAGACTGAAGCTAAGCTATAACACCTGACTAGTGAACAGAGGCGCAATGACGCTGAATGTCATCTCAGCTACGACACGATTCCAGCACTTCTATCGACGTACCTGCATAACATGCCCAAAATTCGTTCACAGCCAGCTCCTGTCGCCTGCTTAGTGGCCGTGTTTAATCATTTTTTTAATTAACCGACATTGTACAGACGACTCTAAACAACAAAGTGCGTGCATGGAATATCTACATGAGAACACCCACAGCCGAAATGCTTTGTTTCCGCTGTAAAGCACTACCACAATGTTGTGAGGCCCTAGCCCAAGCGAGTACTCCATAGGTTGTTACAGCAAGGTCCAAAATAATAATTTGCAACAAGCAGCATATATCCTCGCTGTATACGTGTTCATTTGTCACGCAGCGATTAAAAAAAACCCTGACACACCCTTGGGCTCTAGCGGGTAGGCTGCACTGGCTCGCGCATCTTAAGCTTGCAAGTGACACGATAATACATTGTGCGCCCTCGTTCTTATGGCCCTTCTGTCCGCTCAGCATGGCGTAGCTAGCACTGAAGCCGACGTGAAAAGGGGGTGGTTTAGCACCCGTGCTATCTCTTGTCAGTACGACTGACTTGCCGAGAAAAAAAGACATTTCGCACCGCCGCATGAAGACGAACAACACTCATTTCGGAGGCTGACACTGCCGCGTGGCCATTACTTCAAGCCTGAGCTGCTGTCATCCGTGTCTAGCTCGAAACAGCCTTTTTCCTCGGCGTAGTGCTGCGAGCGCTTTGCTTTGAAAAGCTGCAGTAATGCTAGTCAAGAGTTCACGCACCGATCCCGGCCTCGGTGGACAACTCCTGGTCCTGGAGTGGAAGCGCGTCCAGCACCAGGGGCGCCGGCTCTTCCTCCATGTGCGTGCTCAGCTCCTCGGGGCTGCGCTCCTTGGCGTGCTCCAACTCCATCTGGGCCTCTAGCTCGGGCTCTTCTTTGATAGTTTCCAACCCCTTGGTCGATGGCGCTGGCTGTGTCAACACGTCGTCGCCATCAGATAGGCTGAGGTCTGCGAGGAAAGGTACTCTGCTGCCTCCAACAATGACCCAGCGAGGACCACATTGATTGAAGCCTCATATGGTGGAATGTATTTTGTCATAGGCCCTCACACGCGTCACTAAGAAATCGCTGGTTGTCCCAGCTAAAGTCATCTCAAACAAGTTTTGTTGCGAGTCTGCGTGTGTACTGACATGCCCTTTCCACGTTTTCATATTTCGCTTTGTCTGCTCTGCGGGACTCGATGTAGTCGGCTCAAAGGAGTCAAAGGGTTCGATACAGCTATGATTACAGCAGATGTGTTGCCCATGTAGGGAGAAGAGACCGGGAGTCAGGGATTAATAGCATTGTTACGTATCCTGTCTTCTTGGATTTGCACGAAGGATCGGGGTAAGCTGGCGAAGTCTGTCAACTCTGTCTATACTCACCAAGTGGGTCAGCGGCGATAACGTGCTTGGCGGGCAGGGAAACGTCCGAGAGTCCGGGGATGAGGGCACCGTCGCCGGGCGGAAAGTCCTTGTCCACGTCACCATCCAAGATGCTGTCCTCGCTGCCAGGAAGGGTATCGGAACAAATACATCTGCTCATTATTATTACGATTCGCGAGTCTATTGGCATATGAACACAGGAGTAGGCGCATGGCTAACGAAAGCTGAAACACATTAGGCAGATGTCTTAAACGAACGTTATTACAGAAGCCATAGAAAAACTTATCACAGTGTGCTGGTTGGATATTGTACTTATATCTATTGTCTGGTGAGCCAATAATATTAACCCGCCTGGTTCTGTTCGATAATTACGAAAAAATTATGACACTGGACTGCATATGATTGTTTAGCAACTTTTGTCCCAGTAGAGTGCATAAATACTCACGCAATGAACAACATGTTCATTATCTAAAGCATGTTTAATATGACCAGCACAACACACGAGTTCAGATTCGGTCTAAGAGTAAAATAAATCCACATTAATGCGGAGAAAGTAAATTGCGTAGCCTGTCAGATGATTAAGTGAGCAAACAATAGAGTAGTTTGACTACCTGTATACGTTTACGAGGATGTAGGAAATAAACCTATCTAGCTAGTTCGGGAAACAAAAGAAAAGAGAATGGGGGGGGGGGGGGGGGGGGGGGCTCATTGTTTCCTTTTGAAAAAACAAACGTTGTTACGTTTTAAACGTTATAAACGTTTTCGCTTGTAATCGTGTTTACTGTAGGAAGGATTTTTTTTATTAATATTTCCTCATACCAAATCACAAAATCATAGGTTTCCTAGAGCCTGATGCATCTTATCTCTGATCTGTTACATTAGTGCCATTTTGTTTTCTGAACAAAATTCGTTTTCGCCTTTCGATACTACATGATAAGTAAGACGACGACAGGCCAGCTGAACGTAGTGAACAATGATTGAACAATGATATTGCTTCCCAGTTAGTTTGAATATGGGCCAGAAAGGAATAAAAGGGCCATATACCGTGCTTTCGAGCGTATAATTCGGCACGATTTTTCAACACCACGCTGTGCAAACTCTTGGTTCAAAAAGCAAGCCAGTCAAGGCGTAAACCAGGCTATAGGGAACCTGCAATGAAGTTTGCTGTATCGATTGCCGCGCTATAACAAAGCCTAGCGAGAAGAGCAAGTACTTTATAGGCGCTCCCGTAGGGCGTTTTCACGCCACATGCATGGGCTTACAGGGATCAGATCGCACGCACTGCCGCACCCTTGCATGGCGTGCCTTAGATAACTTGGCTACGTCGAGAGCGTCTGGGTATGGGCGTTATCTGCCACACGTGTATCTATAATGCGGGAGAATATGGTCGGTCGTTCATAGCGGACCAAGCGGCTAACAGCAACATGTTTTAGGCGCGCTGTGGAATAATTGCAGCGCCGCCTAGGCAGTGCAGGTTCCCTATATACGAGCTGAGAAAAGGTAGAAAATGACGCCAACGACATCACTTTGTAGAATGATTTGCCTTCCGGTAGCCTTTGAGATTTCATAACGTAAATATTGAATTTCCTGCCACCGTTATGGCACAGAAGTGTTACGAACGCGTTTCACTTCATTGCGAAGTGCTTGGACTTCGCCGGCCATTAGCAAATGCAGTTGCGGGAAAGCGAAGATCAGAGCAATATTACCTGCGAAACTGAGAGATGGTGTCAACAGCTCATGTCTGCCGCTGTGGCTGCGTCTAAGTGACGCTCAAGGTGGATATGATGCTGCACTTACATGTAGATTGTAGAGAACCTTATGGTGGTTCTGTGCGAGCCAGCAATGTAGGTTGGGAAGAACCGCTGTGCCGCTAGTTAGCCGTGGTGTGTCGTCCGTGCGAAGGCGCGATGCGTGCAAAGGCGCTTGCAAGGCGCTCGCATTAGCGGCCGCTGGGAAGTGATGCTAAAGGTGGGCGGTACCCCTCATAAGTGCGGACCGTTGAGCGCCTTCTGGTGACTCAAGCAACAGATTAGGCTGAGTCGCTGCGCCGATCACGGAGGATGCGTCGTCGGTCCGAAGGCATAAGGGACGCACAGGCGGTGACTGCAGTTTCGGATGACATATCGCGCTGCCGCGGCTGGCAAGCCACGCATAGATCGGCGAGGCGAAGATTGTTATGTTACGATATGTAGGGATTTAAACGTTGCGAAGCTGCACGCAGGCTATGAGAGGCGCCTTAGAAGACGGCTGAAGGTTAATTTCAACCGCCGGTTGACGTCGCACAACACGAAGCGATACTACATGTGGCATATCGAAATGCAGCCGCCGCGGACGGAGTTCGACCGTGACAATTTTGGCTGCGGCAGTGAAAAGATAACGCCAGAAAGGCAACCATAGCTGGTCGAAAAACACCGCGATAGTATCAATGGCGCAAGCGGGTTGCTTTCAGGCGATCTAGCGTTTTCAGTTTTAGCGGAGCCGTCTCGCATTATACTTCGGAAGACAATTAGGCTAGAGCTATGTGAATGTGCATGATGACTTACTCCAGAGACAGCCCGGACTTGTCGGACGTCAGGTCTACGAAAGGCCCCGTCCGCTTCTGTAAAAACAAGAAAAGTAATGAAATTCTTGAATTGGTGAAATAAATGAGCAGAACTAACGACTTCTGAGACGACAACGGACGGCTCTCACCGAGGCTAGCTATGCATCTAAAAAAAAAAAAAACAATTTTTCGAGCTAAACTTAGCGCGTTACCCATTCAGCGTGAGCAGATAACGGTAGCTGCCGAAAGGTGTGGCCGCCTCATGATTGTGGCCGACTGCCGCCGCTCTCCAATCGACAAGGCAGGTGGCACTTCCCCCCTCTCCAGCCGCGGCCACGGCTCGAATGCAGCGGGCGAGAAGGCGCGCGCCAGAATGCTTTTGCGGCCGCACAGCCGCTGACACGCGGTCGTGTAGTCGTCGCGAGACGCCCGGGCCTCGTAAAATACAATATGCGCTGCAAAAGAACCTCAAGCGTGCTCAGCGCCAGGTCACGTCACTGCGTCTCGATATTGCGCTTGTCCGCGCGCGCTTTGATCTTGCGCGTTCAGCGATGGGGTTTTGACAATGCATGGCCCTCAAAGTGTCGAATACGTATCGCACAAAAGGAGCAGTATACTTCGAGTGTAGGGTGGTAGTGCTAACCTCAAATCGAGCTCGTGAAACAGCGACGTCTGCGCGCTCATTCGGCTGCGGTAGCCGCGAAAAGAACTCATCGCTATCCCTAACGTGTCCGATGCGCTAACGAGGCGGTAGACTCGCAACCAAATGGCTCTCAGCACACGTATATTTTGCAATCAATACGGAACTGGTCTGACGCGCGGCTGTGTAAACCATGCACTGGGATTTAAAGAAAACCGAAACAAGCAAGCCAGAAAAAAAATCTGTACGCGTTACCTTCTCGGCTTCGGTCCGTACACGAATTTCGAATGCGAGGGAGAAAAGGGATTCGCTTTGGACGTGAAACTTGTTCACGCTTCGGAAACGGCTGTGTGCGTACAGATCGCCCTGTTCGAAGAGGGCGAGCAGTGGGTGCAGCACCGCCCTACACTTTGTCCATTATATCTTTGAACGTATGATTTTATTATATATTTACGTTTCCGCCTATGCAAGGTCAGAGCACTCGCGAAAATCTCTTTGTCGCGTATCAAGCATGGCGCGTCACCGACTTCACAGGCCAGAGCCATGCAGCAAGGACGGTTTTTAACTTTTCAGCGCACGTTTGAAGCGTCAGTTTCGTCTCCTACTCGCACGCGCTGATGGCACGAACGGCTGAGCTGTAAACGATAGGAACTAACTGCCTTTTGCCTCTCGACGAAGCAGTTCACAAAGCACGAACAAGTTAGAAGGCTACACGCCGTTTGGCAGATAAAGGGCCGCTTACCGAGGCGGTTGTGTAGCTGGAACGCGCCAGCGTGACCGAGACGTCGATGTCACACTCAAGGCTGGAATTTTGAGCGGCCACCTGCACCGACTCTGTAGCCGAGCCGATGTCCGCGTCGTTCTGCCAGTCGGCGTTGTTCCAGGTGGCCATGGCTGCTTTTGCGGTGGCTCGAATCGGATAGTGCCTGCAATGGACGATTTATGAGCGAAGACACGAATAGTTGCACTGCAGCGGCGAGAAAATGTCACCGGCTAGAACAACACAGATTAATGTTGAGAACAGTTACCTAACGAATGCGTTCCTACTGCCGTAAACAATACACTATCTCCTGGACAAAAATGACTCCTAGTTTTAGCTTTTGGCCTTCTGCAGTTAGCCTTGCTATGGAAACGTTGCTTCCATATGACACTCTTTTGCCTCCCAGCCTCCATGAACCTCTCAGGCACATGAAGTTTCCTCCTTCCTACGGGCGCAGATTAGCCTTCTATCATGAAACAAAGATATCAGTATGCTGAAAAGAACGCACTTAGTGTACGGCCGCGTCATTCACCAATTAACAAGGAACTGTCCGAGCAACGTCCATAGTGATGCGCTGGCGGCACGTAAAGTCACTTCGTTTCCAACCCAAACTTTCTCGTCAAATAGCTCCTCCATCCATCCCGAGAGTGACGTCTTCCGAGCATAGGGCATGAGCGCCACGCTTGTCTCTAAGGAACTTAAACGGGCAAGGAGAGAGACAGCCGAGAGGATAGAAGTCGAGAGAGACAGCTGAGAGGATAGAAGTCTGGTGGCGCGTATTATTATCAGCACACTTTAGCGCATTTTAGTTGAAACCGCCCGCATTTTGGCCTGCATGCACTGTAGCTCACGATACAAGGCGCACTCAGGTAGAGGTCCTAGTGAATTGTATTTTCTGCACGGGGCTCCTCGACTATGAAGGGCGAAGCATTAATTTTGCTTTCTGTGCTGCATCGCACGAGTACTTTGTGGGGCTTTGAGTGCTCATTATTGCTGCTTCAATCGCTGCTTTGATTATTCGCGAACTGTTAGAGCAGTGCTGTAGCCCCGCTTCACTCACTGTGACTTCAGTGCCGCGCTTAATTTGCTCCCAAAACGCAAATACAAGTTTTGCGACCAAATTAGTTTCCTACTGCGATACGCCATGCACGTATACACAGCTAGTAAATCTTAGATACTTAATATCTCGGTTACATGAACTGTGCTTCGGGGTGAAACTCAGAGTATAGGACTCAAGAAGAGACCATTCTAAGATGTGGTATCGCTTCTAACTTAAGTGCTCTCAAAGGGCCTGCAAATCAGCATGCTGAGGTTAGCAGATTGTAGCGCAAAGGCTCACGACGAACTTGTCGCATGAAGGTCACGAACGGCTAAGTGCAGAATGTATGATCTCCCATAGCCGTCAGAGGCAAGGAGCTACCAAGGCCATGAGGGACATAAACTGCCTCAAGCGATGGCAAGTCCCACATTTTCGCAGGCCAAGCAGGGAGCGGCCCGGTCCATACGAGAAAGTTGATGGCCTACGAAGCGAATCGCTAGTGAAATACTGTTCCCGATGCATGCATCGTAACTATAGCCATTGCAAAACTCGCTCCAGGCAGAGCAGCGAAAGACAGACATTGAAAATAGCATCCTCATCTTCGTGTTCAGGGCGTACACAAATGTATACAATGCAACGTTAAGATAATGAGAGGCCAAACTCACGAAGCTGGTCCTACATAACGGTTCCCGAGTTACCGGTACCTCGGCTGTTATTAACAACCAGCACAGAGACGCCAGCTACTCACGAAGCGTTCTCATGTGCAAACGACTTCATGTCTGGTCCAGGGACGCGAATGGGCTGTCCTCCACAACATCATATTGTCCTTGCGAATAACGCCCTGGGCCGTTTTCCTCTTCCACGTTAGAAACAAATCGGCGAGCGGACGCCTGAAAACACATTGAACTAGCGGAAACAAGCGTAACGACAACAGTAATCTATGCCCCTTTCCCTCTAGGACGCAGTAGAGGAGTCGCTTAAGTGGAGGAAAGCCGCAATAATTGCCAAGGATGCGGTGGCTTTGAGATAGCTGACTTGAAAGCCTAGCTGGTAAGAAAGGCTGCCAATTAGAACCAACAAGGGCAGGCAGTGACCCGCCTGGTAGGCGCGCCTTGCGCCGCTCGAACGCGAGGCCTCGAGCTAAAAGCGAAAAACAAAAAAAACAATCTATCCCTGCAAGCGGTACATCTGGCGTAACTACGCGCAACTCGGCTCTGGCCGAACCGCGGCATGGGGGCAGATGAAGCGTAGGCGGCGGTAGATCGCCGGTAGGCTTACCAATCGGGGTCTGCAGACGACCTCGCCGAGCGACTGTCTTCTGCGGATGCCCCACGCGACTGAGCCGTTCGAACGATGCGGCGCGCGAGCCACGCGAACAGCGAGCACTTCTTTTGCTTCTCTGCACGCGCCGTGGCGTTCGGCAGCGCGAAAAACACGAAGAAAATGTAGTTGTTTTATTACGCTTTATTCGGGTTACCAATAAAAAGTCCGATCGGCGCGTGTTTTGGTGTACCAGAGTCAAATTACCCTTCAATAGGCTCCAACCGAACAGGCCGAAAGACAGGAGAAGGGCGTGGATAAAGTTGCGAGGGCTCGAGCAGTGGCAGGACAACGGAAAAGACCGAGCTGAAGGTTAGCGTGGATGGAGATACATATATTATGGTGAGGCTACCCCCCCCCCCCCCCCCAAAAAAAAAAAATAATAATAATGTGCCTCTGCCCGTGTCTGGATGGAGATACAGTTGAGGCAAGATAATGTCAGCCTCCCGCACTATCAGCGTCCCTGCTGCACGTTGGCGTTCCCGATGGAGATGGATAAAATGCCCGCGATGATTTCTAGTCGCCTCAGGAGAGAATTTACGGACGATAGCTTTTCTTAAAGTGACTCACTTGGCTCGGCGGGTGGTCAGAAAAATAAATATTGATATTTGTTATATGACTTCGTCTCGCAGCAGTGGCGTAGACAGAAATATTTTTGAGGGGGTGTTGTACGGCGCCGGTCGAAAAAAAATGAGCAAAAGAAACATGCTAAAATGAGGGATATATACGGCTCTAAAAAAAAGAAATTGGGTATTCTTACATCCTCCTTGCTACGTACGCCCCTGTCTCGCGGGTATACAAGCAATATGGAGCTATTCCTGATAGTTCGGATTTCTCCGCTGTTTTTATCAGTATTTTCCTGTCTGATTCTTCTCGTGAAGAAGTGCACCTCTATGTGTATTCCGACGACATCAATTTCTTTAATTCATCCACGGACAGCCGTTCCCTGAAATAGTCGCTGCCGCTTCATTTTCCGATCCAACGAGCTTGTTTCCATTTCCTCCTCGTTCAATGTCCGCAAGTGTTCGATTCTTGTTTTTCCCGTTGCTCACCCAAATGTCCGCATTTTTTGGTAGCCGACATCCCAGGCTGGTGCTTTGAAGTATTTGGTGTTTCCTGCGATGCGCGTCTTGGGATTGGCGACCTCATATCGAGTATACTGTTCATGCAAAGGAGAGCGCGCGTTGGGTTTCCTGCTGCGTCCGAGCCACAGGTCTGGCATGCCACGAGACAAGTAATAAGCTTTATGTCCGTATATGAGTAGTCAGACTAGCAAGATAGGTGAACGACCCAGGATTATCCTCTGTTGGACGTTGCGCTGGACAACGCTGCCTTCTCGGAGGTTTGTTATGCTTGGGTTCTTGATATTCTGTGGCTTTTCTCTACGCCCCGACGGTATGTCCGACCCTTCTAACCATTTCCTCATTTCTGGTAAATAAAAGTTTTCAGTCATTCGGTCACTCAGTCCGCGAGTTTGGTTGCGTTCTCTTCCCAGAGTACGGAGCCTACAAACTTCGCCCTCTTCTACTTCTGGAAAAGCAGTCCTTGCGGCAACGTCTTGGTTCGATAGGTTCGCTTCGAATAATCTTCGAATTCAATGCGATACTCTTGTTCTTTCGTTATAAGTTCAGCTTCAACAGCTATGTGGATCTGCCTTCGTGAAATTATTTAATTATTTGTTAGCTGCTAACTTTATTTCTTCTCCAGATTTATTCTTCCGGTTGTATTGGCCTCTCTTTTATGCGTGCCTTATTCACTCATCCCAGCTTCACTTGCTTTTTGGCAACATTTTCCCAAATTCACTTCCTAAGACTCCTTGGTTAGCATCTTACAGGACCACTTCCGTAGCCGAGCATGTACTGATGCTGCTCAATGTGAGGAAACCGCCGGCGCAGGAAATTTTCATCCAAGCGTACAGAGCTTACTGTCTTCAGCTGATTGCATACCAGTTTTGATGCGAAACTTCTGGCCATTGTTCTGGCAATTAGGAAGTTATGTAGTCAGCAATATCGCGTCATTATTGTGTCTAATTCCCTCACAATTTGTGCAGCCCTGACATCTCCAAACCAGACAAATGTGCATCTTCTCTTCGCTGGTCTTGTGGATTGTAATGTTCGTCAGGTCAGGCTTAGGCCGATGCCTGGCCATAGTGGAATTCACAAAAATGAGATGGTGGATCCTTTCTCGTACCCCTTGGAGAATCCATCGTATTCCTTGAGCCGGCCTGTGACTTCCTCGTTTTCTCTCCTGAGCGGCGCCCGTTTAAATCGGTTTTTATTTCTATATACAATTCCGAGGCGTCATACTATATCGTGTGATGACTGCAAGCTTTTAAAGTTTCAGTGGAATTTAGGGTAATGCATTTCTCGCAAATTTGAGCTGACTCCGGCCTATTTTTGATGCAGGAGTGTTCGCCTAAATTTCTACCTTCGTAAATGCGGGTGTTCTACAGCCATGTGCTATTTCTGCAATTCACCTGAAGCGTTGGATCACTCCTTTTCCTTCCTGTTGCCGAATCGTCTCCCTCCGAAAACTTTTGCTAGAAATCTGTCTTCAGAATTTGAGGCTATCTCTGACTGTTCCAAATTTACTTTGGTGTGGCGCTTCACATCTGGGCAACAGCCACGGGACAGTTCACTGCGCTCTCCACAAGTTCATTTTTTCCTATAGTAGGATTCTTTTCCGGGTGGAGTCCACCTTCCTTTCCTTAAGCCGTGCTCAGACTCTGTTCAGACCGCTGTCGCATTGAGCGTAAGATGCGCAACGGCCGCATCCAGTGTGGGCGTAAATGTCGGAGGACCCGCGACTTTTACGACTAGCACAAATGCGTCTGTTACTGCGGGACCAATGCACACAGCCGTTTCGGTTTTCCCCTGTGGCGTCATCCTGAGACGCACTGTGGCGCCCGTCCTTTCCCTTTTCACCCAGCTTTCACGGAAGTCATGTGACCATTGTATGTATATTTGATGGCAAAACATTAAAGATGGTCATTCTTGGTCAGGATACCACGAGCGTCTGTCTGCTTATCTGAAATTCCCTTTCCGGTCACGGGGTTTCCGGTCCCAGATTTCGCGCGCAATCCAGCAGCTAGGCGGCATCATCCAACGCTTCTACGCAGCTGTAGTATCTCAGCTCGCCGGTGTTATTGGTGTTGTGTCGGTAATTAATGTGTCTGCCCGCAGCTTGATCATGTGCAGTGTGGAATCTTTTTCGTGATGGAATTGTCAGCCTCTAATTAAAAAAAAAAAGTTCGGCAGAGACCGGTTCTCTACTACTAGTTGCTGAAATCGCACTGAGAGAAGTGCAAAACGATGCGATGAGACAAAGTAGTAAGTGCTTTTTCAATCTCTTTTTTCATGTGCGAACAAGCTCTCAACAAACAAATGTTTCCTCTAGTTTAGAAAAGTGAGGTTATGGAGGCGGGGGATGCCCGCTTCATCCCCGTGCATTCTCGCAGCCCATCGACTCTGTTGACAAGCGTTGGCCTGCAGCGAAAGGCCGATGCGGGGCGACGTTGCGGTCAGGCCGCAGAATGGAGCTGGCGCGGACTCGTCGGGAAAAAAAAAAAGAAAAAGAAAGAAAACAGCGTCTTCCGATGGGGGACGAGGCTCCGCGGACGTTTCCGTGTCTGTCGCGCGCCCTGGCTCATTGTTTGGAGTCAGTAGTACGACTTTTGAGTCACAGCCCCGCCCCGTCTCCAAGATCGCTCCGGGGCACTGGTAAACTGGATATCGCAACCACGGATGTAAGCGGACCGCACGCCGGAACTACGTGCGAGCGGGGATTGTTATAAAAAAAAAAAAAAAAAAAAAAAAAAACGGTGCTGCTTTGCTTTTTTGACTGCCTTTGACCGTGTGTTGCGGGGCGGCGCGGCACCCCGCAACACACGATTTGACAAAGATAAATTCTTCTATTATTCGTCCGTCTGCGCAAGTTGAGCGCAAAGACGGTGATAAACTCATTTTGAGCTTGAAGAGCACCGACCTCCGCTTGCTAACCGGCGCCATGTTGAGAGCGGTGATTGGCCGGTCGTAAAGAACGTATCTCACCGAACGGCCCAGCGTGAACATGCGCGGGAGTTCCAGCAGCTATGCGCACTGCGATAAATACGACTTACGACGGATCCGACTGTAGTCTGAACGCGGCTTTACTAATTTGGTTAAGCGGTCGGTCGTATGCATGGGTTATCACGTTCGTTAATCGTCTAGAATATGTTTTGGGGCGTGGTGGTACGGCTTTCACAGCGCGTGCAGCCGCCATTGTTTCTATAGGAATGTTACAGGCTTGGTGAAGCTTCTCGCAGGAACGCCAGGCTTCCCGGACTTGCGGCTAACTTTGGTGAAATAAGACCACACTACCTTCGTCAGTTTCTGCCTGCATGGAAACTTAGCGCATACAAAAAATTATCTAAGCTAGGCTACGAACTAGTTAAACAGTCGATGAGAACCAACGCCTTGGCAACGATGGATGCCACGCGCTGACGCTTTCTGCTATCTCTCTCCAGCGCGGCTCTATAGCACGCACTAAGTCAGAGACGGCAGTTCCTCAAGTTGAATGCCCGCTCTCTGTGGGTTAAATCGCCTGTATCATTCTCGCTGCTTTCGGGCCTTTGCCGCCCGCTGCACATCGGTCTTGTTGCGCCACCGATTAGCTTCTCACTCGGCGGCGAACACAACTTGGTCTTCTCTATGCCGACATCGAGCCTCTCGAGCTCAACAGGCTTCCTAGACAACTCTGCGCGACCACAGCTGCTGCGAAATGCATGCGCCCTAGTTTTTAAGCATGAAATTTCAGCTCCCCTTATCGGCGGTCTTGAGGCGACTTCGAGACAAAGCCAAGAGTCAGCATCCGGGCATTGATTCCCCGTCATTCAGGCACTGATTTCCAGTCAACCGGGCGCCGAACGAGATGTGTTCTCCCTCTTGTACAGGGCCGGCATACAAACGCTAGGTGCTGTCCAAACGAATTATTACCTCACTGCGTTCTGATTTCGAGGCACAATGCTGAAAGACTTAAAATTATCTCATTGCACGGTGGACACTTCAAACGCCGCTATCAGAACGAACGTCCAACGAGACCACCACGGCTCTAGGCATAGAACAGGCGTGTCCAATGGTGTTTTCGAATTTCCGTCCGCGGCGATGCGTGGCGACAACCTCAGCCAGGAGGGGGCGGAGAAATTCTGCAGGTATGTTGGCTAGCTGGACAGACGTCAACCACCACCACCCGTCCAACTCACGGATAGGCAAACAGGCCAGCCAGTCACAGACGAGGCATACCTCACGCAGTTCTTTTAATTCTCAGATGTACGTGTCCGCAGACACGAATGCCGTTGAGGCCTCCACAGGCCTCCCACCCCCGAGTAGCCCGTTGAAGGAGGACACACCTAGCGAAACAAGGCCACGCTGGGCCTTTTCGCGCACTGTCTGTCGGGCCATGCGTCTTAGTAACAGAATAGCCACCGGACCGGACGGCGTGCCAGCTCGTGGGGTGAAGTCTCTCTCTCTCTATCTCTCTCTCTCGGCACGGACTCGAGGGAGCAGCTTTCCGTCTTGCTGACAGACATCATTAACGGGGCCCCCATTCCAGAAGACTGGCGTCGGGGCCGGGTTGCGCTTATTCTAAAGCGAGGAGGTGCAGCAGATAACCTTCAGGACTACCGCCCCCTAACTGTCACCAGCGTGCTCTATCGTCTGTTCGCATGGGTAGTGAAGGAGTGGCTCAGTGGATGAGCGGAAGCGAACAGTCTTCTAACAGAGCTTCAGAGCGGATTTCGCCCCGGGCGCAGGCTCGATGACAATTTGTTCATGCTAACACAGTGCGCGGAGATCGCTAGGAGAGAAGGGCGATCCTTGTTATGTTGATTCTTAGATGTGGAGAAGGCGCATGACAATGTGCCACATGCTGCCCTCTTTGAGCGTCTTGATGCCCTGGGAATGCCTGGCACACTACTGGATGCACTCCGGAGATTCTATGCAGGGAACTCGGTGACTGCGCGATTCGGACCCGTTGAGTCAGAAGACTGCATCACTGTGGCCAAAGGCTTTCGGCAGGGTTGTCCGCACTCTCGTCACTTCTCTATATTCTGTATGTGGCCGGCCTCGACGAGCGCTCATCGGATCAGGCCATGGAGGAAGGAAACAATTTTCCTTCCTCCATGGGGTCAGGCATTGGCTTTGGCCTAATGTACATCACTGTTGGGTTGGACGAAAGCCGCGGATGATTTGGTGCTGACGGCAGAGTGTCGAAGCGACCTACAGACCCTGCTGGACATCTGCCACAAAGAGGTTACCAGTCTCGGGCTTAGGCTCATTGTCAAAAAGTCGGCCGTGGTCCAACTAGCAGGTACAGGTGAGGGCGAAGCTGACCTAAACCTTGGCGGAGTGAGACTGAGCGTGTGCAATGAATATAGATATCTCGGCGTGCTGCTCTGCACACAACCAGACATCTACAGCCTGCACGAGAGCAACCTCCGACAGACCGTCATCCGGGCCCAGTAGATCCTCAGACGGCGAATCCTGTGGGGCTGCAATCGTTTCCACATGGTGCGGGAATTGTGGAAGTTGGTGGTGCTTGCATTGACGTTCGCGAACGTTGTGATATGCATACGGCTGACACGCGCGACTAGTTGGAGCGTCGACAGCGCGAGGTTGGCTGTGTCGCGCTGGGATGCCATGGCCGAGTCGCAAACGAGGCGGTGCAAGGAGATATGGGCTGGTCATATGCTTCGAGGCCCGTGAGGCATCTAGCAAACTAGCATGCTAGCATATCACGCCCGCCTCCGTTTTATGCATCGTGACAGGTGGGCGCGCCGCGTATTCGAATATATGGCTACAACGTGCATTCGCACCCCCTGGAAGTAGGATCTACCACTTGGAGAAGAAATACGGCTTTTTCCGAGATTCTGTTGTGGCAGACTCTGCCTCGCGCTGGACAGCTGAGGCGCGGCGTCGAGCGGCTGCAGCCGAGGAAGCCATCTGGCTCGCACAAAGCATCAAACAACTCTGAGGGTATCACTCACCGAATCCGCACGCGGGTTCGCTGCATGTGAAAGCGCTGTGCGAAATCGCACTGCGGCGTCACCGACTGCACCGAAAATGTTCTCTGCAGTCGCAGCATGTGAAACGGGCCTTACTCTGCTGTTGCTACGAATGGTACTCCACACTGCTTTTGCTAAGAGTTGGCCTGCCTTCCGTTTCGATCTTTTTTTTTTTCGTTTCTGTTAGTTTATCTGCTGAGAGATATCTTGTCTGGTATCCTGATGTTGCCGCCTGGCTTCCACGTGTTGGGTTCGGCGATGAGTCTCATATGCTTGAGCTGTACGTATAAATATGCCAATTTTCCGTTCAATAAATTGTTGGTAGTGTGCTCATGTGGTGTCCCTTTCTTGTCTATGTCCGTGTTGCGCCGCCGTTCATTTTCACTACAGTTTGTGGTCACTAGCTTATTACGCGCATGACGAGAAACGGAAGGGGGAAACGCCGAGCACGCACATTCGGCAAAGATTTAATTGCACTGGACACAGCCTGCCTGCGCAGATATCAAATACGGAGGAACGAACGTGCACGGGAGGGAGACTGGCAGTCTGCTCCAACTGGGCTACTATCGCACACCAACTAAAGAAACTCAGCGGTCACGTGGTATTTCTTCGGCCGCGCGCTCCCGTAGAGAGTGGCGCGATGCGCAAGGTCGTGATCTGTGCGCTGATGTGGCACTTGCTAATAACGGTTGTATGAAGAGCGAAATTAGCTGGCAATTATCCTGATGACGTCATCAGAAAAATAAAAATGGTCTCCACCGGGAATCGAATCTCCATCCCTCGGATACCCAGCCGACAGCTGTAACCAACGGCGCCACGCCCGGGATCGTGAAACGCACATCATTATCTAGTGTCGATGATAGCATGCGACAACAATGACACTGGAATTAGTGATAATGACATGAAGACAGTAGCAATGGATGCACTTAGTTGGTAATGATAATGAGAGCAAATGTGATGCACACCGTGTGCAGCAGCAACGCTCCGGCTTTAGTATTTCTGCAGTGCAGATTCCACAGTGTTCTCAGAATTTTTTTTTTTTTTTCTAAACACCGCGAGGCTTGCGCGTGGGTGTCAGTCTTGGCCACCGGCACCGGACGAGATTGCGACCCATAGAAATAAATGTGAACAAAACATTCCACGCAAATTTCTCGTTTCGCGCCGTTTCTCACGTATGCTAGCCGTTCGTAGTTGGCGTGCGCTTTACACTGTTGGAGGTGGCAACGTTACTTTGAAGGTAACTTTTTAAAATGGCACAGACGATACCGGCGTTCGCGAACATGACTTGTGTAAGCGGGGCATTTTTATCGTCCGAGTTGGTGAGCGCGATTCGTTTGGTATTGTTTGAAAACTGCCTTCAGTGGCAGAATGTCGACCAACCCGAGAAGTTGTCGCGATTGTACGGAGCACCCAGCGAATATTGAGCTCTTCAGAGTTATTTCGGTCTTTACAATGCACATTTATCGGGGAATTACCAAAATAATTTTCCATCTTCATGTGTTTTCATGGGCCGCGCTCCCGACTAGTACTCCCTTATGTTCCCCGTCGGTTTAAAAAGATTCTGCCCCTCTAATGAGATTTCATAACTTCACAATCTGCTCTATGGTGTTCATGGTTACTCTGCACAGCTGTGTGGTGACACCACAAACGCAATGTGAAACTAGACAACTGCCTTGGAAAATTTTATCTCATGTATTCCTATGGTCGCCAAGCCTTCTTTTCACCCTCAGGTGGGCTAGCCTGGAGAGAGCAGCGCCACCACATCTTCCCGGTGTTGGTCTGCAGACAATGTCAAGAAACAGCATGCCTGGGCGCCATTCCAGGTACTCAAGACAAAGTGTAGGTAGGGAGCAGTTAGGGGTTAAGAGTTGATAGAGAATACCTCAGTAATCTGCGATTCGCTGATAACATTGCCTTGCTAAGTAGCAGGGGATGAATTGCAAAGAACGATTGATGACCTTGACAGGAAAAGCAGAAATGTAGACAGCCTAAAAATTAATACGCAGAAGACAAGGTACTGTTCAACAGTCTCGGGAAGGAACAGCAATTCAAAACAGGTAGCGAAGCACTGGATGTGGTAGGCGAATGTCTACATTAGGACAGATATATGTAACCGCAAATCCGCACCATGAAAGGTAAAGAACCGTGAGAATAATATTAGAATGGAGCACATTTGTCAAGTACTCGCAGATTATGACTAGCAGCTAGCTTACCAGTAGCGCTCAAAAGGAAAGTATATATAACAGTTGCATATTACCTAGCTGCACTTGAAACATGGAGGCTAACGAAAATGGTTCTACTTAAGCTGAGGACAACGCAGAGAGCTATGGAGAGTAAAATGATAGGTGTTAAGAGATAGGAAGCTTGCAGAGTAGGTCAGAGAAATAACTCGAGTTAATGACATTTTAGAGCAAATCAAGATGACGATCGAGAAATGGGTACGGGCAGGGTATGTAAGAGATGATAACCGATGGTCGCAAAGGGTAATAAATTGTATTCTTAGGGAAGGAAAGCGTAGCAGGGGGAGCCGGAAAATTAGGTAGGCGGATGAGTTTAAGAAGTTCGCAGGGATCAAGTGGATATGCAGCTAGCACAGGAACGGGTTAGGTGAGTAATGTGGGTATGATGGTTAGAAGGGGAAGGTTATGGGGAGAAGCCTTCGGCCTGTAGTGGGTATAATCCGGCTGGTGATGATGACAAAGTGAATTGTAGGGACGCTTTTTCATCTTCGCGCATGTCTCGCTGTCCGCAGGCAGCTTTCGAGCCCCAAGTGCCATGTCATTGCTGCCGCACTGCTCGAATGGCCGATTACATTGGACTTCGGTTGCTCTCGTATCTCTGAGTACATTCCGGCGTTCTGCTGAACCAACACAAGCGGCTCTGACGATGCTCGGAGGCGACGACGTCGACCCTTGGTTCTGCTGCAGAGCCGTTCCTGGAGAAACCTGGTGCGGCGCGCGAGCCCATTGTGGTTACCGAGCGCAGAGCGTCCCCGTTATGCTGGGAGCTGCTAACTGCTCTGCTCCGAAGAACATCGCCTCTACAGGTTCGAGTTCCAACAGGAGCAACCCCAACGGAACCACTTCTTCACGTTTCAGGTCCGACTGCTTAAGGAAGTACGTGCACTCTTCTCGCGATACTGACCAGCGTTCAATTCATTGGCGCAGCATACAACGCTGTGCTCTTTGTGCAGTCTTTGAAACGTCGCCGTGATTTTGCAGAGAACGTTCTCGCCATCTTCCGTCATTGCGAGGTACCTTCACCTGACGACGAAGATTCTCGCACTCGACGACGATTGCAGCCGGCGCCGGGCACGCTGTGGTCGTCGTCTGCGCCCGCGCGGTCCGGACCACCACCGCAGCGAAGATGGCGACCTCCTGGATCCCGGCCACGCTGCTGCCCGAGTCCACCTCCCTGCGTGACACGCCGCCCTCGATAGAACGTGTTCAGGCGGTTTCCTCCAAGCCCCTGAATAACCGGAGGGCTCATCGAACTGCGCTTATTGGTTCCCATCCTGGCTGTGCTCGACCTTTGCTGCTGATGGGTCTGCTGCGCTGGCACCACCTGGCTTCTGTATCGCCGTGTCACATGTCGATAACACGCCGACGAGCACAGTCGACCTCTAGCATGACATCAGTATTGCCTTCGGGGTGGCTGAAAGTTCCTTCCTCACTCTTCTCGGGGCGAATGAAGGCCGAATCTTCGAATCATCTGCGATGAGCTCAGATCACCTTCCACCTTGATAAAAAGGCGAGGAAGAGCATAAAACCAACCACGCAAGTCTGCATAGGCGATGCAGACGAGTTCGTCCAAGGCCTGAAGGAAGAGCGTATCACTATATTTCGATATTATATGTAGTGATTTCGTTTCGATCGTTTTCTATCTTACCTTTTACGGCTTGACCAAGTAAATATATAATAAATATTCGAAATCTTTGTTTGAATTTATTTGCACATTAACTTGTTTCTTCAATGTGTAGCTGACATGAGCTGGACTACTGTTTAAAAAAGCATGCCGGATTTGTCGAGTAAGGTCAGTTGCACCAATTGCGAGGAATGGGCTGTACCTTGGCGGGCATGTCGTGAACAAAGCGCAAGATGGCATCGATCAGAGACAAAACTACACATAGTAAAAACATGGCTGCGACTTAGGTCGATTAAGCCTGTGGTTTGGTTTGCGGGGTATAACGTCTCAAAGCGACTCGGGTTTTGAGACACTGTAGTGCACCATCTGGAGTTTTTCAACATGTGCTGACGGCGCACAACACACGAAATACAAGCGAAAGCTTTGTTGTGCTTGGTTATGCTGTATTGCTAAGCCAGGTTCCAGCACGCTACTCCTCCATGGCTGTCTGCGAACTTCAAAGGCACCACTGCCGTGTCTAGACGACACGAAGGTATTGAGGACATTTTGAAAGGGGAGGACCAATGAGGTGAGCCAGATCTGCCACACCCACAACAGACTGCAAACTACAGCAGGGACTTTAACACTGTAAGCCAATGTAAATGCCTTGGCACCGCCCGATAGAAGAAGTCTAATTCCCGGCGCCAATTAACATGGCTTGACAAGATCAGTGAAGCTTTCGCTTTAAAACACTTTGTATGGGTGCACTAAAGTATTCTGCCTCCGGCCTCTCGCACTGCGTGCAAGTGTGAGCCTCGACTAGAAGAGGCAAGGATTCTAGGCAGGAGCAAGAACAAAGAGGCCAGGCTATTATTGGATGCCTTTCATATAAAGAAAAAGGCAGCCTTGTGCGTCAGTGAAACGTCGGTGAATTTGTATGTGGCTGAGTATGATTTTATTTGCAAACGTAGTACAGTGATATAAGCCAAGACTTTGATAATGCAGGTTTTGTTAAGTGGGCGTAGCCTGACGCTATAAATGCATGTGCTTGTCTTCTGAACAGGTGGAAGTTGGCACCTGTCCGTTGTCCCCTTGTCTCTCTTTTGTGTGTGTGAATTTTTTGTGTCAGGGTTTTTTTTTTTTTTCAGTTTTTAAAAGCTATTGAAGATTTGCCATGAGCCTTTCAATCTCTATTTTCTTTCCAGTGTGGCCGCTACGGCTAAGCTGCGATTTTTCATATCAGCGACACTTGACTGCACAGTACTAAAAAACTAAAAAAAGAGAACTTTGCTGATAGTTTCGAAATAATGCATGGAAACACTTACAGCCACACAAATCCGGGATAGGTAAACATTTTTGCCGTTTTCTTTCGAGCTTCTTTCCATATATATATATATGCTACACTATAAAGCCACCGCCTTTATGCAGGAATTTCCTAAGACGAACCGAGAACTGCATCATCCAGGAAGTAACAGTTACGCCTTCAAGCCGTAGCCTCCTTCCCAAAGAATACTGCTGATAACCATTTCAAATAGGGTTTTTCGAGATCTACAATCTGAATCACCGTCTACTCGGGGTTTCCACCTAAACAACGCTGAATTGTGAGGCTGCGTTTTGCAGCTCGGACCTGGCGGTGCAACTGTGGACCGTTGTTTGGGCTTTGGAGGCCGCCGAGAGCCACGTCTTGCCAAGGAGTAGAATCCCAATGAATTCAGTAACTTTTATTTAAAATTTTCTCCCTTGCTTCGTACGTGCGATGCTGACACTAAGCATGCCATAGCCCCTAAAGCAGTTAGGAAAAAAAAAAAAAAAAAAAAAACGGGGTAAGTTATTTTGGAGCTTTGATGCCCCTCGCGCCGCATCCGATTTCTGAATCCAGAACTGGTTGGGCCGCCGGAGCTTAATGCTAGTTCGCTTTATCGTAGCAAAGTGGCTTTCACAGTGCAGACGAGCAGACTGAGAGCCTTCCAAACGGCCACTTCGTAGCTTCACCTTTCGCAAGGCAGTGCTCTCTCATCTCTGTTGCTCTGTTAGTGGGACATATGTGACAATGTTAGATGTCGACTGACTTGTGCACACATTCTACTGCAGCATCAGCCAGAGCAGTGTAGCACAAGGCTAGATCAGCAGCTTGATAATCTCTCAGGTTGCCATATTCAATTTTCCGCACCGCCCCACTAAGTTCTTGAAACTGGAGAATTCACAAACTACCCAAATTTTGAATCTATACCCTATACAGTCCATGATGCAGTCTTGGAAGCAACACGCAGGCAAACTTCTTACAAGCGCAGACTTCAGTTCCGGAATCGCTCTCGCCAACAACCTTTCAACGCAGGTATGACGCAAAGTTCTCGTTTTATAGCAGCCTCCAGCAGGATTTGCCATTCGGCACAATTCAGTGCAATTGGCACAGTAGTTCCATCTCCGCAGATTAGTTATTAAATGCACTTTTGCTTCATATACCATTTTTCATGCAGAACCCAGAGGCTGTTACGACCGTGCATCATCCGCACTTGCGCACTCTATTGTTCGCCTGTGGGCATGGATAAGTGCTGTGGATATGTGCTGTTGGTACAAGGGCGCTAAGTGAGCCTGTTTCCAGGAATCCTTTTGTGTAAGCCTGTTTTGCTTTGTGGACACCCTGCAAATGCAAATTGACCCTGTCAAGAGAACGTCTAGAAAAACACAAAGAAATGTCCCCCTGCGGGAAATAGCCGGAAGTGCTTTGGTTCAATTGTTCACCCTTCCCGTCGAGAAGCCCTATCGTCCAGTGAGGAATGCCTACTGTCCAAAGGAGACGACAGAGTGACACGTCCGCTGACGTGCAGGACAAGAAAGAAGCATGACGCATACGGCCATTAAATGATTTCCCGGGAATGCAGGAAAGATTTGCAATTGTCGAAAAGGGACAATGCTGGGAGCAGTATGTGGCGCGCACGTGCTTGGGTTTCTGAGAAGGAAATCCACTTGCCGGAACCAGCCTATCGTTTCTTTGCTGAAGAATAGAAATGTACCTCGTCTCCTCGGCGTTCCCAAGCTTTTCCCGCCAACTAGTGATCACGCCCAACGAATCAATGCCGGACCAGTCAGTGCCTCAGACCATCAGTGCAGTGATGTGTTCGATTAGATGCCGATATCTGAGGGGCGTGCCCTGGAACTGGTTGGTCAGCATCTTCAGAGGGGGGCTGGACATAGGGGGTTTTAAGGACATTGCAGAGCACGAAAAGACGCTCCGAGCCCTGGGTAAACGGCTCATCCAAAAGCTTCTCGCTATGAACTCTTAACGCTTGCCTTTTTGCTGATGTACCCTTCCTTTTCATGTAAATAATCATGTAAATAAGTTTTCTCAAAGTGCCATTAAACCTGCTTGTATATATTTTACCAACTTCGAAGATTCAATCCTTCATGAACCCGGAGTCTCTGCACGCTACCAAGTGAAGGCCGGGTCGACTTAGCCCCAGCGTCACAAGGGCCAGACATCAAAATACAAAGGACAATGTTTATTGTTCGAAATCTGAGGGTAGTATATATGATTCTACATGACTAGTGACAGTGCAGATGGCAGACATCCCTTGTCAACTTCTCATATAGAACTCTATTCACAAATAAATAGTGCAGGCATACAAACAGGACAAGTACACATTGTGTTCTATGTACACTGAGCACAGTTGCATGTGCAGAACAAAGGCTGCACTCTCTGATAGATATAAACACTGCACAAGAAATCACAAAACGATTAATAAAAAATGGGGCATGTTTTTCCAATATTCACACAGATTAGTTTACAGGCCCTCTGCCATGCTTCAAAGAAGCCATGTGACCCCATTTGCCTAATATATGCAAGAAAGATAGCACAAAATTGTAGTTTATGCAACTTGCACACACAAAAAAAAATGGTTCCAGCCACACCCGCAACAGACAGCCAACTACAGCAGGGACTTTACACTGTAAGCCAATGTAAATGCCTTGGATCTGCAGGGCGGCAAAATGTGACCAACTGCAACTGACTGCAACGATCAGTGGCATCTGCAAGCATTTAAACCCTGCTGTATGCACCTCTCACATGGCTCAACAAATCCGTGTCAGATAAATGTTGACTGGGGAAATGGCAAAACTGTACACTGAGACTCGGGTATGCTGATGTACACAGCTAGATCGCTGAACTTACCAAAAAAAATTATTATAAAGAAGCTAGTTCGCATATCTATATCTAACAGTAGAGAATTTTTTTTTTTTTTTCACTAACTAATATTGAGGGCTTAAATCCGGCAGTGATCACAATACAGTTTATAGTATCTTGTTCTGCACAAGAACTAGCTCTAATTGTGGATACAAACATGCAAAAAGCACACTCCCCTGTTTTTCATGAAAAAAAAAATACACAAACTGTGCTAAAAGGTTGCTAGTTATGACCACACACTAAGCAAAGGAGAGGAGACAATGCAAGAGAAGGGAAGCTTTGGTGCTGCATTGCCTTGGGACACAATGACAACACTGCATCTCTACCACAGAAAAGCTTGTGCCAAATTGGACCCCAAAAAATAGTGGAACATTGCACAGATCGTTGGCTTTAGAGAATCAGCCATAACTCACCTAGTGACACCAAATCTACAGTAATAAGGGCCACAGGTAACATGAAGCAAGAGAACTGATCATGAAGCGTGAATTTCTGGCCACAGACAGGAACAACAGAACAGACAAAAGCCACTGGTCAGCACTGGCAATAAAAGTGGAAGTGCAATAATGGTGAAAGTCTGACCACTAAATTTTGTTTGCAGCCAACACAAACTACAATATACTATGTACTACTATACAGCAAAATATGCAACGAAGTCCAACCCTCTATAGTCTTCACAACAATAATATAACTAGACTCATAAAATAATCTTGCAAGAGACAAAACCAGACAATGGTGAGTATGACAATGGCATATTGAACAAAAATTGCCTGTCCAGACATGCCACCCCCCCCCCCTCATTTATAATCTAAAAAAAAAAAAACATTTAGGTAATAAGCTTTTCCTCCAACAATATGGACTTCCTTTAGAACTTTTACCTCATATTTGTGCAAACTCTCAAGGGTGAGACAGCACATTTGTTCAAGTAGATAATGTGGAAGACACAAGCATCAAGTTCTTGTCATTATTTTTATGGCAATAGCAAAAGTTGACATGATATTATTGGATGAAAATCTTAATTGCAGCTTGTTTATGCAGTCTGTCAGCCACATTTGGCAGCTATAATACAACAAATACTAGCATATTTTTAGTGGCTAAAACATTAATAGCTATTTCATTCCATGCAAAATATGAACACAAGAATCAGCGGTGAAAACACCTTATCTGAGTGCAAAGTGCCTTATTGGCAGAGCCTACACATACACTAAAAGAACAGTGCATACGCCCCGTGTTCTGCCACCACAGTCATCAAGCATGTCGATGGCCTGACTGCACATGTGCATGAGGCACAAGCCACCACATTCACAACAGCCCAGAACACAGAGTTTGAGTATTCAAATGAAAGCAAGCCTAAGCTGGAGACTAGGCTAGAGTCCATGGTTGAGCACAACTGCTGTGACCTTTTGACTGAACAGGTGCACTCAAAATTCAATGCGTACCCTTGTTCTTAGTGTCACCTTGTCATGTCTTGAACAATTAAAAAGCTTATCTTGCAGATTAATTTTAGTGCTAAGTCATGATGTCTAGGGATTTTAACACAACCTGCAAGCTCCGTGAATGCAGCTGCAGTGCTCAAAATTAAAGAGCTGAACAATGACAATTGCACAAACACTTTTTGAAGTTCAGTATCATTGCCGAGTGAAGTGGGCATACATAACTGAAGTTATTAGCAAGCTATTGGCAGACCCCCCCCTCCCTCTCCCACCAAAAGAGAAAACTTTGTGCAACCTCAAAAAGAAGGAAGCAATGCCTGTGTAGACGAGACTATGTATGACAAAAATAGAAGATGCCTTGCATTTACGCAGCATGCTACAATGGCAGTTTCATTTTACAAGGAAAAAAAAAAATAATGTTACATTTTTCAGGACTCATACTTTAGGACATCCAGTAGCCTAACTTACTGAACAAGGTTAACAGATTACATACAGATTACATACAGTGCCAAGCTAGCCAAACAGACCCCTAGAATGGCCAAGAGCTACAGTGTTACTAATGACCACTGGTCTTCTCATGAATGGCACATGACACTAGCTGCTAGGGGGCTATGGAGACAACGAGGCTTACAAATAGTACACAAATTCAAATTGGGTAGTGAAATTCACCATCACTTTCACAGTCGTTTCAAAAAGAAGTGAATACTGTAGAAATGAGCTGTTCCAACTACCCACAATGTTTTAAACAAGTCTGCTGCACAATGGTAAGTAGAAGATTAGATAAGAATGTAAGTTGTGGCATCCACAAGAAACAAAGCGGTCAATGTTGTCAATCCACCAAACAATCGCGAAAAAAGCTACATGCGGCACATCAGTAGCAAAGGTGCTGGAATGTGGGATAATGTTCTCAGCAACTGCCATGCCAGCCAGTGCACTCACTACACAGATGGATGTAAGCAAGAATGCTTAATTAGGTAGCTATGCTGATGCTTCCATGCATTGTTATAAGGCAAGTTGTCCACAAAAATGGAATCTGCCATTTAGCACTAGGAATGAGTGATTCAGCACAGCCAAATTGCCCACAGCCTTCAGAACATAGAGCACACACTCGCACATCAAGTAAAAGTAAAGTACATTTCTTAAACATCCCAGTCCCCTGTGAATCACTAGGTGTTGAAAGGGTGCATTTCCGTGCTATTTTTCACATCACCACTTTCTTCAGTGGACAACACAAAACAGGACAGCACTCTATTAGTCCCAACCACTTGAGAAGATACAAAATTGATGTTCATTGCAACCTTTTCAGCATCACAAACTTTGTGAACTTGCACAATGCAACATGATTAATGTGCTTTCTTTGTGTGTGTGAGTGTGTGTGTGCGCGTGTGCGTGCGTGCACACGCGCTCGAACATGTAAGCCTCTAGCTGCAGTTGTCCCAGGTTGAGAATCTGACTGAAGCCTGCCACTTCAACAAGTCCACATTATTTGCGTCCCAGAATGCCATTTCCTACACTCTTTTGACATAGTAGCAGCTGTCAAGTGGCAAGAAAAGATGGCACTGGCTAGCAGCAGGTTTTGTTCTCTCCTGCATCAAGCTCTCAGAAGAGGGTGATGAGAGCCACCTGGTGGTTGCGTTTCTGGTGCTCACGCTGGCTGCTCCAGACACCATCAGTGCTTGCAGAAGCTGTGGGTATGGAGCCAGTCAGTGGCGCCACTCTGGGCCCTGAAACCTTCGGCTGGCTATCTTGGCCCAGGTGTGTAGCGGATGTCAGTGCCACTTCGCCTTCTGGGCAAAGATGTCTGCTCGTAAATTTTGGGCAAAACAGATGCCAAGGATCTGCAGGTTAGGAGAGAAGAAACGGGTTCTTACTGAAGCTGTAGCAACAGTGGTGACTAACATACAAACACATGATCTATCAAAGGCCTGTTTCAGGCTGTCTACTGCTGCATTTAAACCTATCAGTGCATGCATCCTGGCTTTATAGTTTTTTGGATTCGTGCATCCAGCAGGCTTTGCTCGAGTTGAATAGAGACATAAAAGCCAGGCAGAATACTACAGATTGACTGCCACAGGTTGCATGCCCCAATAGTGTAGCATTTTGCTTCCAATGCCCTCCATCAAAACTTGGCTGCAGCCCTATTATTAGGTTTATAGACTGGACATGAAAAACACTATGCACGCTGCAGAATTAAAGCAGATAAATACTACAAGCAAAAGGAAATGCCACGTTAGCAGAAACTAATTTGAGCAACCTAGCATATCGAGTTTGCTTGTATAACCTAAGTATTTCATGTGCAGTGACAAAACTACAGTTTACAGGTAATTTCTAGCACTGCAAAGTAACCTGGAAAAGCCTAAATTACAAAAATTAAAGAAAAAAGCTCTTTGCCTTAATTCTACTAATAAAGCAACTCCCGACTTTTAACTCCCGTAACTCGGAAAACATACTCTTTGACAGGAGCACGCAAGAAAATATTTTTGATCTCACCAACACAGAAAAATAGCACTTGTACAATGCAGTCAAGGCAAGTAAAAGAAACCTTACTTGTCTTCCGGGAAGCTTTTGCAATGTTTAGCTCAATAAAGTAATAAAATATTCCAACAGCTCTTTCATAAAAGCCTATCTTGTTTGAGACTGCAAAATTGTCACAATGCAGTCTGTAGCTTTTTAGAGTTGCCCTTGTAAAAAAAATATGATGCCAGCTGTAGCTGGACAATCACAGTCAGGATCTTCCCGTGCAACATAATACATTATTCATTTCCTCCATACTTTTGTGTCAGAGGCTTATTTGGCAAAATTTTGTTCTTTTGTTGTCAAGCTCTATATTTTCTATGTAGTAGCTATAAAATTCTGAGCTCTGTCAAGTTCAAAGGCGTTGTATCCCTGCTACATGGCAAAAAGTAAACAAGTAGACTGCCATAATAGGGTCACTAACATTCCCCCTAGCTCTAATGTAGCAATCAAGTTTATATATATATATATATATATATATATATATATATATATATATATATATATATATATATATATATATATATATATATATATATAAACAAGCTGCCAACAAGCTTGTCGGAATGCCAAAAAATAAACGCTTACTTTTCTTGTAATCTTAGTTTCTCTCAGAACACAGACTGCCATTTTAGACATGCTGTAGCAGCCCTTGCAAACCTAGCCTTTAAGACAGCCATGCAGTCTATGGGCTACCAGCTCAAAGAACTTCAACATACATACCTATCTGGCACAGGTATCAGTTATGTTCAAAGGTTAAAACAAAAAAAACTCAACCAATCTTTATTAGAAGAGAAGCAGAGCACAAAATAGTTTGTTAATGCGTAATCCAAACAAAATTGTTTCATTAAAAATACTCAAAGCTTTGAAAAAAATAGGCATAAAAAGACTGCAAATATAGCAATATAAAAAATCAGAATATGAAGGTAAACAACTCTAACAGATGATGAGATAAATGGATTCCTGTCGTACTGACCTGAGCAAAGGCAACTATTAACAATGCTCCCGACAGGGGAACCAGGTTCACTTCTAACCACTCTTCCCCAACCTGGAGGCAACCTCGCTCATAAATGAGCCTTGAACGCTGGGACTTGTCCTACAAGGGTCGTGGTGTGGTGAGAACCTGTCATTAGACCTCTTGCAGTGCTCAGAGTTGCCACAACCAGGATTACCTGCCACCTACATGAGCTGCAAGCATCCCAACACGCCTCCTATGCTTGCACCAAGGAGGCTGTCTTGTTAGAAACTGCAATCTTCCTCATGTTTCCCAAACACCCCCGCCGCCACCATCAAAGGTTAAATGCTAAAGTAGGACACAGCTGACACTGAGCGATGTGCTCTGGCATAGCCAAGGAAATTCGTGAAACATTTTGGCTGGTCCCTTCCTTCACTTTTAGCACCAAATGCAAGACTTATTGGTACAGTGTCTCCTAAGCATGCATTTCACCTTGGCTATAAACCTAGCAGCCTGAATACTTGATGGCTTGCCTTAAGTTATGACGGTCGACTTATTTCATTCTCTCTTTTGATAGTTTGCATGCCATTGAAGTTAGAGATATTTGAAGCTTCGCTACTCACTGCACCAGGCTATTAGGGTCTATCATGAAGGCAACGAAGCAAACTAGCTACAGAGTGGCAGCACCAGCTTGGGCTCCTGAAACATAACGTCTCTCGAGAGATAAAACAGAGCATTGGTGTCTATTAGTCCTCGAGTTTTCTTTACTCCTTTCTTGTATTGAAGACTTTCAGCGATGCAAAAAAAAAAATAAAGAAAGAAAAGGATGAAAGCTTTAGCCATCAGTGCTTTTTAGAGGCGATAAAGAAGTTACAGCAGAAGCGGTGGTGCAAAGGCCCTTAAAACATGTCTGCCACAGATGGTTTGTGTCCAACATATAATTTCTGGGAAGTCACTTCCAGAATGATGTAAAAGAAAATTATTAGTAGTATATATGCAGGATCAACAAGGCCAATGCAAAAATATAAAATGCATTTCCACAAGTGACTCTCACAGAATGGAAAAGAAGCCAGGTAAAAATGAAAGAAAAGAAACAAGTACACTTTCCCCCAATGCCCCAAGGCACCATCACTAGAATAATATTTCAAGAGTACCTGTAACACGGCCAATCCCACGGCTACCCCTGCCACTGGCACCAGGTTAGCTTCAATCCACTCCTCCCCAGCTCGCAGACAACCTTTCTCATAGATCACGTGCGACTTGTCCCGTTGCTGCCAACCAAGTGCACGCCACTGTTAGTTGCACCCTCCATCCACCATCGTCAATGTTATTCACCCACAGTCTAGACAAGGCCAAACATGCCACCTGTAACACACTTTAACAGAAAACATGCTGAAAGGCTCCAACTTGAACTCAGCTGCACTGCATTTCTCAAACAGAGACATTTTCAAAGAAACATTGAAGTTTTATTAACAGCATTAAAATGGTGCTGAAAAAATAGGAAAATAAAATGCCCCGAGAAGAATTTGAAGCCTTTCGTGAACTGCTTTATGGCGGAATGAAGGACTCAATATCACTTTTATTGCTGTTTCTTGAAATAAACTTTCAGTGAGCTATGGTCCATACTAGAGATAACCGACAGGTGCCCTGTCAGATTAGCCCAAACATACTGTGATCCAGCAGGTCTTGTACTTTTATATGATGCACAACAGTTACAACTTTTAATACAAGCAGCATGCCTACACATTGTTCTGACACAGTTTTGCGATCATTAAACAAAAATGGAGATTAATGATGAGAGCGAGCCCCAAGGCACTTCAGACATCGGAAATGTGGTGTTTGAAAAGACAATGGCAAGAGCTATACAATTGCAGCTATCCTTACCACATGCACTACCACATCTGTTCTAATGAAAGCACAAATAACAAACAAGGAATTCTGTGCAAAACTGGTCAATCTGCCACAGGGACATCTGGTATGATTCAGCAAGTTTAAAGCGATGTATCACTGGAAGACAAGTCATCAGCAAGACCTTCAACAAGCTCGACCCAAAAAAGTGTTGAAATCATTTGGCAACTTGTGCATAAGGACCATCTGGAACAACCTAAGATAACTGCTGCTATTACTGACGTGTCATATGGAACACGTGTTACGTTGCTGCCAAGTTCATCCCCCAGCTGCTGACCTTGAAGCAAAAAGAACACCACGTCAAGGTCTGGCCAGGACTCTTGTCAGCATGCTGGTGACGACCCGCCCTTCACATAGACGAAATTTGTGATGATGCTCGGGTTCCCAGGTATGACTCCGAGACAAAGCAACAGCCTTCACGGCAGAAATGCTCCTCATGACCTCCATGACCAAAAAAAGATGAGGCAGGTCCACAGCTCGACCAAGTGCATGCTGTCTTTTCAGCATTCTTGGCACTGTGCATCAATAATTCGCACCCGAGGACAGATTGTCAACAGCAAATTCTACTACAAGGTTTTACAGTATCTAAGAGAGGACATCTGGGGAAACCAACCAGATATACGGCACACAACAACTGGACGCGCCACTATGACGATGCATCTTGTCACCGAGCTCTCCTCACACAAGCTCATCACCCAAAACATCTCACTCACGTACCTGTCCTACTCGCCGTATTCAAATGATTTTGCTCTCTTTCCAAAGATCAAGATCCAGCACGAGAGCAACAGCTTTGGAACAAATGTGAAGATGCGGAAATCAGGCACAAATTGAAAAAGGCACTTGGTGCCTTTTGAAAAGAAGACTTCCGAGTACACAATCCACCAGTGGCAGGTAGGCTGGGAGCATTGTACTACTGTTCAAAGAAATTATTTTGAATGCGATGGTGTAAAAATGAAGACAAATAAAGCCACTCCACGTAAACAAAGCTAGTCTTGAAATTTTTTTATACTACCTACACCATACTCTCCTGTAGTGTGAATGCAAGCATGGAACTGAAAATAATTTCGAAAGCTATTCCTGTGGCTTACTTTTCCCATTGTAAGCAGTATGAGCACAGCAGTTTCAGAATATATTCTCTTTCTCACAACCATTCTCAGCCACACTCTTCTTGAGATGCATACATTCAAGTTTTGCACACTGATTGCGTTAAAATCTGCAGCACAAAATTACAAAACAATGCCTTTGATTGTTTGCACTCAGTGTTACATTTTGTTTAATGCATGTGTCCAACAGTATTTATATGAACCAATTGCAGCCATTTGTTCATAACTGAAAAAGTGTTGCTCAATTACACACTTACTTTGCGCACCTTGATCAAATAAACAAATGGCTGGCAAGTTCGATATGTTGCATCGTGATGAAATACAGGGTGCCACGCCTTCACCAGGTCCGTTTTTTTGTCATCCTGTACCCAATCGCCAAGTCACAATCAACCAGCCCCATCTACGACCTTGGTATATAGGTCTAACACCCCAAAACTGCACTGACATTGCAGGCAAGTGAAATCGACCATCTGGGGCTCTATACACTCCATATTTCCTCCCCAGCAAAATGTGGCCCCTAAAGCAAAGATTCAATTCTGCAGCCACACACCATAGCCACTGATCACCCACAGCAGGCTGCAATTAAAAATTTCATGGCCTGGACTCACGCGACTAGCAGCAATCAACAACAAAACCATATTCTGTACCAGGCTTCCCAGACGATAAGAGTAAGAACAAGTAGTCCATGCAGCAGATTCAGTAATGCTACTGGCAAACTACAACTTGGAGCAATTTTTGTAGCACAAGTATTTCCAACGCAGAGCACTTCGGAACAGAGGAGCACTGATTTGGGAGCAGTCTGGAGTACTTATATTTCCAATCCAGAGCACACTGGAGCAATAAAGAATTGATTTAGAAACAATCTGCAGCAGGAGGTTTTTAGTTTCCAAACCTCCTAGGTTGACAAACAATGCTGGAAAAGTTAGTGATGCAGAGAGTGCTAGAGCATTAGGTTTGTTATTATTGCCACAGAATCACACTTGAGAGGCCTTCAATTACAAGTTATACACTGTATAATTAAAAAGGAGAATATACAGTCGTGCCTCATTAATATGGACACTTTGGTTTCCGACCAAAACTGTCCATAAAGCGAGTCATCCATAATAACGAGTCATGAATAAAAACAAAGGATTTTATTGAGAAAAAGAATTGTAATTAATGACTGCTTTTGTACCTAACTATGTGCACTGGGCTCAAAATTTCACAGAACACCGGCAACTTTGAGTGCATTATCCTTGTCATTGTTTTCGAAAAATTGTAGTGCAGTCTGAAGCGACTCGTGTACCATGACCCGTGGTGGTGGGCTTTGTGTTGGTCGAACTTTCGAGCACAAACTCCTCACTGGCCGATGAATCAGCGTCCGATTCTCTACTCACCGCCACTTCCAAAATGGCCTCGTCACTGAGCAAAGTAGCCGCTAAGTAGCTGCTTGAGATTTCCTGGGGCGAGGAAACAGCTGAGCTGTCGATGCTAGTCCCTCACGGCTTGGATTGACTAAGATGGCTTTTGCCGCTTGTATTCACAGATTTCTTCGCGCCTACGTTCAGCTCTGTTCTTTTGCATTTAACTCCCGCTATGCCAAAAGCCAGGCTCAAGTTGAGGGTTACAAGCTCCTGATGCTTTGCACTTTTTTGCTTAGTTAACCTTTCTGCCTTTCCGTTCTTGTGATTCTTTCCTTTTTTGCCTTGTACTGTTTCCGTAAGGAAGCAAGGGAGTCAAGTTGGCAAGCTGCTATGCAGAGGGCTATCGAACATCCCATCTTCTTGGCACCGTTTCTGTGTGTTCCTATAAAACAAAGACTGCAAGCTGAAGTACAGTTTAGAACGACGGCTAGCCGACTACGAAGAGATCAGACCTTGTCAAGGCCGCATCGTTGACTCAAAGCGAAGCTGACATGAAGACCGCCTTTTGTGCAACATAAGGCAGTTCGGCAGCGCAACAGGGATGAAAACCAAGAGCATGAGAGGGAAGCGTGTCCAGGACGGGACGCCCGGTCCCGGTTGAGTTTCGTATACGTTGCCTTTCTTTTGTCGCTGTACTCTGTGAGTGTGTCTTAACTCTCACCGAAAAGCGTTAACGGCTTCATGGAACACACAGTGTGCTTTGGGAAAGAAAACTTCAGTTCCCACCGCCACTGTAGGCACTTGTCTTTCTTCCTGTCATTTCTTTTTTATGCTTTGACCGGCCTCTGTTCACGTTCAGAATTTATTGCAACCACATGTTGCTGTTTTCCCGACTGCGGTGGCACTTCCGCCGCACCCAGAAATCTCCCGATTCCCTCCTTTCGTGGTCTTTCTTACGCTGACCCTTGGTTTGCTGTGCAAGTTCCTCTCCGCTCTTGCACTCCCCCCTCCCCCCCCCCCTCCCTAAAACGGCGACACGCCCGCTTTGGTTCTTTCCAACCCCACATGACTCGTTCAGACATCCCGCCGCATAGACTGTCGCGTAGGTTCGCGGGCGGCGCGCTGTTCTTTAACTTGCGTTCGGACTCCTCTGCTTTTTTTCAAGCACTGTCCATATTACCGAGACAAAAATACATGGGCCCAAGTGGGCCGTGTGCATTCTTCCCTGTCCATTGTCCAGACAGCGAGTTTCCATATTAACGAGGCATAAATACCTTGAAAAGGTTTCGTCCCCAGAAAAACTGTCCATAATTCGGGTCGTCCATATTAACGGGGGTCATATCAACGGGGCACGACTGTATCCTAATATACAGTTGATAATTAAAACATCAAGGAACCAGACATTTACACCTGACTTATCAGAAGTTTAAATTGCCAAAAGTGCACATTTAGCGTGATTCAAGACTAAATGCAGTTTGCTTTATGGATATATCTGTGTATAGAAATACTATTCTAGAACATTTTTTCTACTCAAGCGCTACAAACAAGTACAGCATATATAAAACAACATATATAAAAGGTGGAAAGCAATGATATGTTTACACAACCAGCAGTCTTCAATTGGATGTGAGTTACTAATACTGCACTGGCTTCTCAAAAGAGTAAACGTGACTGGGGAAAAAAAAAGCCAAAATATGTAGTATGAAGGTCTAATCATTAAAAGGCTACAAAACAACTAAACTTTTTTTTATACTCCGTTTCATACATCAGGTGCAACCAGCGAAAGCTACGCAAGTAGTTAGCAAGAAAAAAAAAGGAGGCGTGTTACTACGTGCTCATTTTGTGGCCGAGTAGTTCCTGCGGAAATGGGCTCTATTCCGAGCATACACGTTTGCAATAACTTGCTTCGCGTGCCTAGACATCTTCGCAGTGCGGATCTTATTAAAAAAAATGCGCACCGAAGAACCATTTTCTCAAAAAGATGCGCAGCGCGGAGGGCACAGCCAGCGCCATCTAGTGGCACAGCTGGCAAGGTTGCGAGCAGCGAAAATGCGACACGAACGAAAACGACATAAAAACATACGAATTCCCCGAGTCCAATCCTTTCTGCCTAAAAAGGTGCTCTTTATGAAGTTGATGGCAAATGTTAGATGCATTAAGCTTGCAGACAAAATAACTATCATTTGCTCTCGTCAAGAGCAGGCACTATTTTTCATTGCAGATGCGGAGAGCGCAAATAAGAGCTGTAGCTTTGGCAGTGTTGCACTTGATGTATGAAACTGAGTATAGTGTTTTGCGCTGCAGAAAAGTTTGGAGATGAAAAAATAGGCAATGGTTGTCTACCTTTGAATGAAAGCTAGGCCACTCTTGATCAGACCTTAGTCTTGGCTGTAGCAATTCTGTCTGTAACGCCCACAAAGACAGCGCTAACCCTCCCTAATCTTCAGATTCTAAAACAAACAATGGAGTGTTGAGGTCGCCACATCGCACAACTGTAATGAAAAGCAAAGTGCAAACACAAAAGCTCCATGCAGTTGCACCCATTTGGATGGCCGGATCGTGCCTAGTAGCTATTCTCGTTGTCGGCCCACTGCCCCAAGATTCTCTCAAACGGGTATCCATATTGCAAGACTGACTGCCATGGCTTAAAAATTTGACTGCACAGCATGGAACGCTATGTGTTGTCGCCATACTTAAGCACAGCATCAGCTATATTCCTATAAGCTGTCGCTCATCAATGCTCAGCAAAAACAACATCTTGGCAGATGCAATGTGCCCCGTACACACACAAATCACCATATCTGCACCAAGACCAACTGAAACACAGACCTGGACAAAAAACAGGGTCCAATGGGACCGCGTGCGCCAACTTTCGTTGTCTTTCTCGCCGTTGAAGACGCTCAACCTGTTTGTGTGCCATTATCATCATCATCAAATTATAAATTAATTTACAGAAACTGCACTCAAATTCTAAAAAAAAAAAAAAAATCTTTGCCCGAGTTATATTTCAAAAATTTTGCTTCTTTTGTATTCTAGCGAAGAGTTTATTTTTATAATGTTTTTCTCCCGCCAGAGGTCCTACTGCGATTCCGCTTTGTGCGACGGCACTGCAGTTACCAGAACAGGTGCTTGTGCATTACAGGGTGGACAGATAATTAAACTATAACAACGAAGGAAAATGACTGAACTAATAGACCCTTCTTATCCACAGGTTTACAGTAGTGCCAGGCTGCCCGTAGTGTTCTTTCCCTAGCGGCAAATGCTATGAACTAGAAGGTGCGCGCTGGAGCAGTGCTATCTCTGCAGGCCTGTATTTCAGTCGGTCTTGATCTGCACATGCAAGTTACACCAGCAAATTTCTGTTGTGTCATGATTAAGTGCAACGTAAGATCACTTGACTCATGCTGAGCCTAATCGGCCAGCTTTGACAAAAGCTAAACTGAAAGACACGCAACTTCAGCACGTCAATTAACTCCCATCTCGATGCTGGCGCTATTCATGTTTTTTAAATGACAGTGAAAATTGCAGCGGCTTGCAACTGCCGCTGAAAATTCACTGGATCGATGATGGCTCGTGAACTGGCATAAAAACTATATTAGGCAACATTACCACGAGAGAGTCACGATCGATATAAGTGGGCTTCAACAGGTGCTAACACATTGAAATGATGATGACAACCAAAATCATGCCTCCCTGAATTGTCAGAGGACAGCACCGCTCGATTCCAAAGCAGTGAGCTTGGAACAGTCTGATGCAGTTTTCCCAATTTTCATCATGACTGCACAGCTTTTCTGATAAGGGTGACATCACTGGACATTAGGGTAAGGAGTGCCAGCTGTCAGCAGCAAAACAGAAACTCTTTAATGCTGACTTTACTTGCCAAGAAAGCAAGTGGCACTGGGATCACAGGGAAAACCTCAATCTGCATAGTCAAAGAGCTGCTTGATCAACAGTATGCATGCACTGTTCTATAAGGCTTGTTTTCGGGCCACAGTATATGTGCTTATAGCCCATATGCACACCCATATAGGTACAAGAAGTGACAAGAGGCACTGTTAACACTACCTGTGCCAAAAGAAAGAGGAACATATGAATATAAGCTCATTTGTTCCGAAAGAAACCATGTACTGCCACAACACTAAAAAACAATTATCTAATCCCCCACCATCATCCAAAAGGAACTGAGGCCACTTCATTCCACCAGCACGCAGACAATAGCACATTTTCTTCTAACCAAGTACAACACTTCAAAAAAAAGACAAGCACAGCGCACTTATAAAAAAAACCATACCAAGTACAACACCTCAATAAGAAGACAAGCACAGCACACTTATAAAAATACCAGTTTAACAGCCATGTGTGGTTGGTTACCTCTCATCACAAATGAGTAAATAAAGAAAAGCAACTAGGCGTAATGCTGCCTTGAGGTTCTTAACACTGCTAGAGTCTTCAGCCGCAAACCTAAAATGAGCATATATACCTGCTTTCAAACAGCTGCAAAACACACAATACCAATACATTAACCAACACGGAAACAATTCGTGCCGGTGTGGACAGTGCTGTTCTGTCCTCGACTCGATTCTGAACACAAAAAGTACCTTCAACTATAAGGAAGCACTACACAATTTTCTTCGAAATAAACAAATATAAGTGCATTCCACACATTCACCAGCGCCACTTACAGCTGTTACTACTCTACAATACATTAGATTTCGCCATTTCTGACCTTGTTCAGATCAACAGGCCTCAACTTAGGTATAGCCTCGAGCAGTTACTGTGCCTTTCCATTTCTGAAAATTTTCATTCCCAAGTGAGCGACAATAAATGATCAGATTATATGAAAGCAAATGTTAGTTTCTAAAACTATGAAAGGCAACATACTGATACGTGGTAAGAAGGCTAGCTCAAGAAACACAAGGGGACTTGTGTGAATGTTCTGGCAAGCGCCAACCTTCTCTTAGCACTAACTTCCATTGCTACAGCTTTGTCTTCCTTCTGTCAGCGACGCAGGGCATATATGTAATAATATATATAATCTATTGCGTAGCCAATTTGTCAAAAAGAATGAAATGATGAAATGACAGAATGAAACAACGAAATGGAAGCATTTCTTTTTAGAATTATCGGTCCGTTTGATTCTTCTACGCTGCCTATGCTAGTTCTCTTCGTGAAGCCCTTCGCCATTCGTTTCACGAGTTTAGCTTAGCGCTCGCTACACGATGCCATTCTTTTCACACAATTGTAGATGTCATGCAGACCTAGCAGAGAAAAACTCTACTCTTTTGACTGACAGTGCCGCTTGCGTCCAGCCAGTGCTGTAACAGACAAGAGCGAGAGGCGCGCGAGACTTCGACTTTCCCTATGTCAGCTTCAAACGACGGCAGCGTGTTTGGCATTGTCAACGGCATAAGCACATTATTAACGTCTATCGTTGGTGAAAACAGCCAACAACTGGGCTCAGAGGATGGATATATGTAACCTACAACAGGTAAGGCTTCGCTCGGTCAACAAAAAAAGAACACTTGCATGTGTTTCTTTATGCGCTAACGTCGTGCTTGCATGGTACTTGTTTTTTTTTTTTTTTTGCTTCTTTTACTCATCTAGTTTGCTTCTCGCTTTATTTTTTTCTTGTTCCCCGTAAAGGCCGGAATACATGCGGCGTTTTTTTTCCATGATTTTTGCGCGTCGAAAACTGCCGCGCCGTCACGACGCCCAGCTCGAGATACATGGAACGACGAAGCGGCGCGAGCGCCGCCGCGGATGACTCGATGCAAAAGTAGCGAAAGCAAATACGTCAGCGAGCGGAAATCACCGCAGAGCGAGGTACATGAGAGAAGCGACGCAGTCCCCTGTGTTAAAATCGCGAAAGGGCGCATTCCAACGCTACTGTGCTAAAAGCAGAAAGCGTGCACAGGTTGCACAAGGATTTGGCTTGCTCGAATGAACGAAGATACCTCGGAATGCCCGCTCGGATACCAGCGGCATGGTTCTTTTTTTTTTTTACAAATTTCGCTTCAGGGAGAAAACAAATACATTACGATCCGAGAGTAGGTCGTATACTCACAAAAAAGCGACATTCCGTGCTTGATGAAGCGTATATTTTTACGATAATCACATTTCTGCGGTCAAACTGCCGCACACCTCGTCAGCCATGGCGGCCATGTTGACAGCGGCCACTCAAACCGGAAATGCCAGCTTTCCGCGCTCCTATTGGCTCGCGTCGGCAGTACCTTCCGGTTCGAGAGGACGCCGCGCCGCCCGCGCGTCAAATATCTGGCAAGGCCAGATCGCCGGCGACGCGCGTTTTTTCCGACGCCGGGCGTTGAGTGCGCGCCGCCGGGCGTAAACACCGGCTTGACGCGGCAAAAACGCTCCATGTATTCTGGCCTTAAATGAGCTTGGTGCTAACCAATTTCGTAGTTCGATAGCTTGGCATGTTTGCTATCCAACATTTTTAAATATGTTGTCTTTATCCACCGTGTGTGCGTCACCTCTTCTCCTTCGACCTTTGACAAGTTGTATTCGAAGCTATGACCCAGATTTTATTCATCCTGCTTTATTTAGCAGTGGCTCCCAAAATATCAATATTTATACTCTCGCACAGACGGCACAATCATATTGACGGTGTTGAGCGATGACACAATCTCGGCTAATTGCCAAACGTCCACGCCACTGCAGAGTAACGCGCCCCGAAGCCGCTCTCCTGAGCCTGAACGATGGTGCAGGAACAAAACTCTTTGTTATCAAGCGCTATGCACAGATTCGGTGTGTACAAGCTCCATAGCTGTTTGTATAACCGTTGACAACAGGTCGCGGTCCATTTTCTTTTCCTCCGTAGCTCTGAGAACACATGGCAAACAATGACAGGTGTGACAAGCATGCGCACGTTGCAAACAAAGCAGAAGGCTTGCATGACTTCTGCACTTCAGCATTTGTGTCTATTTGGAGCCAGTGTTGCTGTATGCCTGTACATCTGAATTGGCGCTGCATAAGTAGCACTGGCATGGAATTTGCTGTACACTGCATGAACTAGTGTAGATCGTGCAGGGTGAATCGAACGGACCTTATATACGAAGCTTAGAGAGCCAATCCACTGCCCCTTGCCTGAAAAAAATGTACACCTAACTGCTGGCTAAGAACCATGGCAGAAAAATTTAAAAGTAATTTTTCAATATGAAAATACTGCTTTCCTTCTTGCAATCAGCATATGCAAGTCCAGAGACTCAAGACGCATTGGCGTTTTCAGAGCTACAGATTAAAGCTCTAATGTGGTTTTAAAAACCACCAATAAAATAAGACTGGCAATACATATCACAAATATTCAGAGCTGCAGCAGCAATGCCAATGGCAGCACTATTGTTAGCACAATGGAAGCCTGCCTTAAGGCATTAAAAGACTACAAAAAGGCAGGGTTAAAGCATGCAAGTAGGGGTAAATAGCTGGAAACTAGACACCAAATTTTGGTTGCATTCCTTTTTTATTAATGATGTGCAAGACATTACTGTACACAGATCACCCCACGCTATTTGACGACAACTGCTAAATAATAATTACACAATCTATTCAGGATCGATTAGTAACATATATATATATTTATAATTATTGCTTTTTTCGAACTGTCTGAATATTCTTTCGAATATCCCATGCAAAAAGCAGTGTTGTTAGTGTTTATCGAACTCTTGTTCAGCACAACTTTCTATCAAACTGCACGCCATGCCCTGCAAGGCCCACTTCTCTTAATGAAACCTCCACTATTACTTTTCGCACAAGGAAACTGGTCAGCAAAGCGGCCTTGGGACCTTGCTGGCAACGTTTCTGCCATAAAACCAAGCGATAAAAACTATGTCAAGCCCACTTGAAAATGGTCATCGGTCTGGCGTACTTGTTTGCTTGTTTATAAAATGACATTGTTGTCATCTAGGGAAACCAGCGTTCAGTGCACAGCCTACCTGACCGAAGGCTTGTGTGGCTCTGACACTGCTGGCCTCGTCGCTAAGGCGACACAGAAATAAACTTAGCCTAGTTTTAATTAAGTTATTATTGCATTTATAGCGCTCTGCTCTAGTAACTGAACTAGACCATTTACGATCGGCGACAGCTTTCCCAAAAGCACCATCCACTAAAGCTTTGATCCGAGCCCCACCTCCAACAGCAGTTGTGCCACATGGCGCCGGCTTCGACACTCCAATATGTTCTTTCTAAATATTGGGCGTGCGCCCCACGGAAGGGCACATGAAGGTATGCCCCCTCTTCGATGCCTCGTGCGGAGTGGCCCCCGGCATGCTAAAGCACACACATGTGCATATAACTAACGACGAAATCTTACCCGATTCATGCGATTGTCATTTACAAGAATGACAGACCTAATAAAAAAGGTAATGGCGTAATGACTGCCATAAGAAAAAAATGCATTCCTTCCTTTCGTGTCAACATTTCGTCCCCTCTAGAAATTTTATGGCTTTGCATCACATCCTCATCTCTTAAGTCTCTTCTTGGTATATGTTATCGACCACCAGGTAGCTCAGAAACCTTCGTAACAAATCTGTATGCTGGCCTCTCAGATAAAGAAGCAATGTCAATCTGTATGCTGGCCTCTCAGATAAACTAACAGAAGAGACATCTGGGCGAGTCCTGTTCAGCGCCAGTCCTGTTTGTTCTTCACCTCCGTCCACGTCTGTTGCGCTGTTTTTTTTTCCATCATGTCTCAGATAAAGAAGCAATGTCCCAAAGGCCGGCATTTACTTATTAGGTGATTTTAATTACCTGAATATCAACTGGAATACCTTAATTGCATCAACACAGGACTGTTAATTTCATTGAACATTAGACTTTTCTTTAACTCAACTTGTTTCTAAACCTACGCGCAGCCTTAACATATTAGACCTTGCTTTCACATTGGCTCCAGACAATGTAAGCCCGATCTCCCTCGCGGATGGTTTCAGTCATCACAAACTACTCAGTTTCACTCTAAAAATGCTGTCACCCCAACGCAGCCCCTCTCAGAAATACATCTTCACAGAGCAAACTACGATGCCATTAACCTCGGCTTACAAACATTCTGCAATTCTTTCCTAATCAATCTGTTAGCGAAAACTGGCGTCAGTTCAAAGATAAACTCACGCAGTTAATGAACACCTATATACCCCGCATATGTTTCTGTGCTAGCTCGTCTAAGCCGTATTACCACAAGAATCTTTGTACGCTAATGAAAAAAAAAAAAACGGTTCAAAACAGCCAAACGGCTGATAACATTCGCATCATGAAAAAAACAAAAATGCTGATAAAGAATACTGCACGGACATACGGAAAGCTAGGCATAAGTTCATGGCTCACATTTGCAATTCTCCTTAAGCACAATCCAAAAAAATTTTGGAGAACATTATCACCTTCCGAAACTTCTTCAGACTTTACGCTGATCAATGAGGCAGGAGATCCCATTGCTCAAGCCAAACGCCCTCGGACTTTCCATAACTTTTTCGCCAATATGTTCATGAAGGAAGATTCTTCCAATATTCCATCGGCACCTGAATATGACTATGACTACATGAGCCCAATAGACGTAACTGTTGATGGCGTTGCAACATTGATCTAAAATTAACTACTTCATGCGGTGTTGATGGGATTAAAAAAATTTGAAATATACCGTGGCTCATTCCAACGTCATACTCACTCATATTTCGGCAATCGCTTTCGACAGGGAGAGACAACATAAGAGTGGAAAATTGGAAAAGTTATTCCAATTTTCAAATCCGGTGACCGACTAACGTTGCTAATTATCGCCCAATATCACTGACATGTATATCTTGCAAACTTCTCGAGCGCATCATTGCATCTAACACAGCACTACATTTAGAAGGCAAAAGTTTGTTCTATTCACAACAACATGGGTTCAGAAAAGGATTATTATGTGAGGCACTACTACTCGAGCTTACTAATGAGCTGCTTCATGATACGGCCGAAAATCTTCAAATCGAATGTATATTCCTCGACTATGCTAAACCCTTCAACCGCGTTCCACACTGCTGTTTAATCAAGAAACTCTCATCCTTGCGCCTTGATTCACTAACAATTTCTTAGATAAGAAACTTTTTATCATTTCGTAAACAATTCACTTCTGTTGATAACCATTTATCCCCTCTAATTGATGTAACATCAGGCGTACCACAAGGTAGCATAATAGGCCCATTAAAGTTTCTGATTTTAATCAATGACCTACCGTCAAGCATCACCTCAATACTCAAAATGTTTGCCGACGATTGCGTTATTTATCACAAAATACGCTCTGTTAATGATCACATCACTCTTTAAAAAAATCTACACTGCATTAATAACTGGTGCGCATCATGGCAAATGTCCCTTAACCCCTTCGCTGTCACAAAAGTACCGGTATGCTTTTGTGCTTTCTCCCCACAGTGTCACCTACATACCGGTACATTCTCTATCATGCATTCAAAACTTCGCACCAGGAGCGAAGCTGGCGCCCTTGGACAGGCTACGCCATCGGTCAAATCTTTCTACAAATTCATATTTTCGCCCCACATTGTGTTGGCACATACATACTGAAGAGTATGGAGCGACCGCACCCACCCCCGCCACCTTCTTTGCTGGGGGGCGCGGTCGCTTCGCGCGCGCTACTCTATCGCGCTAAGAGAAGATCATGCAAGGTTTGCAGGTTTTTATTTTTATTCTGTTGGCATGTCTGCTGCGTCACGTTGTTGCCTCTCCAATAGGTTGACATGTGACTCATCGCTGCTTTCACTCTCTCTTGCCGCGCCCTTGCTTGTGGCTAGCAGAGAAGCAAAGGAGGTTGTTTTAACCTCGTTCCACCTCCCTCTGTGGTCTCGAATTCACAACATGACATTTATCTCCATTGTGCGGGCCACCGAAAGTGCGCCCTCCGTGCGCGCGGTTACTTTCGGAAGGCTGACCGCGCGGGACCGCTGCGGACTAAAGCGATGCCTCTTTTGATTATAAATACGAGTCAAGCTTGGATTCGATCTCTCAAGAAGTAGTGAACAGTTTTTTTCTTAAATTATCCTCATTTATCTAATTTATAATCAGGCTGACAATGATGATGATGTTAATTAACAACACCTGCAGAACACTGAAAAATGCATATTCCGTTGACTATGTTAGTTGTATAACAATCATAATCAAACATAAATCACCATGATCATTCCCTGAAACCAAGCAGACACTGGGGGTGCGTCACGACCAGAAACACCCGACAGCGAAAGGGTTAAAGGGAGATGCGCGTCGAAAAAGCGAGTTTTTCACGAAATTTTTCAGTTTTGAGTTTCTGACCAAAATTATCCTTGGACATTCAGCTACAATTCCCCAAAAAGTCAAGGCAAAATTCAAACGCAAAGTTAGTAAAAAGCCCATTTTATTGAGCCAGTGGCTTGAGAAACTTACTTTCCGCAGACTTCGTCAAGTTGCGAGTGTCTGCCGCGAAGCACGCCCACCATTGCCGTTTGCTCGGGGAGGTAGAGTAATCCTTCTCACAGACAGCACCTTCCGCAGTTCCGTATTTCGACTCAATATAATAAAAAAAATGAGTTTTCAGCACCTATTTCGAGCGCTTCTAGTGGCCCTTTAAATCACATGGTGCTCTAGTGTAGCTGCCATTGGTCAAGACTGATGCGCAACTGTGGCAAGCCTACCTCTCGCTACCGTCTGCTTTCGCATTGTGCACCATACATATCGATCTCTCCAGCCTGTTTTTTTAATTTGTTAGAAATGAACGACGAACTGAAGCAGCGTGATTTTAGAGCCCGGAAAGCTCGCACGAAGAAAGCATACTGGGGATGCCGTCGCAAGCCTGACAGACGGAAAACGGCAGCCGAAGGCAGTCACCTGACACCAGCTAGGTCTAACCAGGGCAACAGCCACTTGGGTGAAATTGAAGCCCCAGTGAACTCTGTGAGCGCCTTGGAGGTCAAGATTCGACTTTTTGAGAACAACAGAGCAGTGAGCTTTCGCCATCCCATAAGTGCAGCGATGTGTGACAACTTACGTTACCGGTAAGCGGGGCTGCTTTTCAATTTTGTTCTTTTCTTGTTGGTTCTTTGCCATTGTATAACAATAACGATTTGAAAATAACTATGTTAAAATAACCATCTTCTACTTGCTTTACTCCAGTCGGAGCCTGTGAGGTATCTGAATAAATAAATAAATGCCTCGCAGGTCGCCGCACCTGCAGTGAGCGGTGCACTACCAGTATGCCGCGGGCAGCACATCACTGCACCATATTCATGCTTCTGGGTTACACAGAAGCTCACCTGTTGACATGTTCTATGCATCAAATTATCGACATAGAGAACTATTTCGTGATCTCTTTGGAATTCGACGCGTCTGGGATAAAATGTAATGGAAGTTTTTTTCCTCATCTGTAAAAGTTTTGCTTTCAACAGCCAAGTGTTGGCTATGACATCAAAGTCTAGGTCACATGAGAGAAAAAAACTGCGTTGTATTTGCTGCTTCTTAACAAATTATTTAGTGGTCATAGACAAAAGGCATGTGGGTTATCTGTGGAGAGTAATGTCTTACGTGTGGTTACAACGAATAAAACACGCAACTAAAAACTAGGTGTCTGCACTCATTTTGGAATCCTGAAGTTTGTCCCAAAAAAAAATAACCTTCTGCTCAGGTCTACAAGTAAAACATAGTAAACCAACACAGGTAAGTGATTAAACTACCAGCAGAGACAAAGTTTGAAAATAGCACGGCACTGCGTTCAATATGGCCTCACTTTCACCTGATTTAAAGCACCATTTTTACTCTAATATAACGCAAGTTTATTGCCGAAAATAGAAGTGAAAAACCTCTCACATTACAATCAAATGCGAGCAAAAACAAACATACACCACGCCTTATTTGCTCGCATACTAGTTGATGTGCCGCACAAGTCTATCCGAACTTTATGGGGGGGGGGGGAAGAAGGAAGGTAAAATACCACATAGGTTTAATCAGAGGAAGCTCAGAGCCAAGGATACCAACCAAAGCGACTGGCACGGTACAGGGTCATCAACTTCTAGCTATAACACGGGCACAGTTTTAAAAGCAACAATACGTCTGACTCAGGCTCACATCGCATCAAAGCGACACAAACACAGAAGGGTCATGGGGTGGTGCTTCTCATGACCTGCCACTAAGCTTTATTACGTGGCCGTTTCGGACGCAATGGCGCTTTGAAAATAGTGACGGTGTTATAGCTAGAAGTGGACGAGGCTGTACATTGCATGCCAAAGCAGCAACGAATCTGTTAAAAGCGCAACTAAGATGACGCACTAGCGTACCAAGTATTGAACACATTAAAAGAAGACTCGTTAGAATATGCACGACTTAAGCCTCCATTTCATTCTGCTTATTCTGCATGAGTTTGGCACACTCCTGTGTCATCCAGAGTACCATCAACGTAGCATGGTAATTAATGGTGGTAATCTGCTGCTAGTGCCCGGAAAGCTTAGCAGTGCTACTGCCTGCCAAAATGCACTCTCTGCTTTCCTTGGATTTAGTATCCAAAGTACTTTTCAGGGACACTGAGCACATATGCTACAGCACAATTTTCCAACAGCTTCACACATAAGACAACCACTCATCTAAATTCTGCTGAGAACAGCCACTCATGTTCAGAAAGCATGACTCGCCACATGGCTGAGCAAATGGGAGAAATTTAATTTTTATGAGGAGGCCTCTAGATGCATGGTCAATGTGCCACGCATACAGGCCTTGGCTCTACTGGAAGCAAAGGGGCAAGTATTTCAATGTACCTCCTTTATAAACTTGTACTGAGCTTTCCAGATACTGTAGCTTCAGTCTTCAGATCAAATTTTCGTTGTTTTTTTTTTTCCACTCATTTCGCACCCACAAAGTCATCCTGTGCATTACAGTCTTAGCTGGATTACATTCGAACACATACAGTATAAATTATTGACAAAACCGCCAAATACCGCACTGGTTTCAACCATAATATGCCATGGGTTTTTTTTTAACTGTCTCTGACCTCTGAAGAGATCTCTTCGTGCCACTGATGTGTCACGGAAACCCAACCCTGACAGCTAACCGTCCCTTTAAAGGTATCAAGTTTAACAATTTCATCCTTTCACAGAAACCAAAAAAAAAAAGGAAGTGCTACTTACATATTCAGCCTTTCGTACATCATAGCCACACTGCTTGTTCTTTATAAGCTCCTGGAAATTAAGCAGTTTTAACTTTAATACATAAGTGAGGAATAGGTGAGGGATGATGGGATTATTAGTTAAAATAACAAACAAGTCAAAAAGAGTGGGGGGGGGGATATGTGTTAACTGTAGTGCAGACCACTGTTTTTAAATTGTGCACGGCACCTCCACTTCTGACAAAGCTTCAGTTATGTAAATTATGTACAAAGCACATCAGCAGAAGGGCCAGCACAACCAGCCTGCAAGCCAGCGTCTAGCAAGGCTATTCACTTGTGAACAATCATCTGTGCACATCTTGCCATAAAATGTATAATATGGTTTGAGGTCCCAAAGTGACATCAGCTATGAGGGCCGCAGGAGTGGAGGGCTCCAGTAGTTTCAACCTGCTAGGGTTCTTTAATGTGCGCTGACACCCCAAAGTGCACAGACCCCTCGAATTTCACCTTCATCGAAACGATAGCATTGTGGCAAGGATTAAACCCACATCCACAGGGTCAGCAGTTGAGTCATTGAGCCATTACGGCGGCCCACGCCATAAGGTACAATATTTCAATGAATTGTTCTGTGTGCAGCCATAATGGTCCCTCAGTGAAAAGATTATCATATGCATTTATAACAAATAAATTAACATCCCCATGGAGAAAAATGAAAAATCCATTCACTTTCTGAAACTTTCGTATGTTGGAAGCAAAAGTACGTCATACGGTACACAGAATTTAATGTCCGAAAATGACATGCAATAAAAGGCTTCAGAATAATTTCAGCCACAAAGATTCACAGATTTCAAGCACAGATTCAATGCTATAGACCTTTCCACAAGCCTCGGCGAAACTAGTTTGACTGGGTTGTGGAGCAGGTTTGGAGGCAAGTTTAGAGGAGAGACCACGAAAACCCACTTAACTGAAAACGGCAACAAACTGTGTAACAACAGTGATCCGAGACTACAAAGCGAGCCGTGAAACAAGAGCATTAGCTTAATTGGGTGTGAGAACAATGACAACAGCACCGGACTTCAGTTGCACTTATTTAATTGAAATCCCATGTGGCCGCAGTCCCTGCCAAGATTCAGTGATCATCATTGGCACGAAAATCATCAGTGCAGAACACAGCTGATTTCAAAGGCAAGACATTTTTCTTATCCTCTAGGAAACTATGAAGCACCATGTGCCTAGACCACCAATGTGCGTGCAACCGAAAGCCATGATGAAAGCCACTAGTCGCTTCACACACTCACACAGAATGCTTGTTCCACGAGGAAAATACTTTTCGAACATCGAACGTTTATTTTACCAGCGAGCAAAAGAGGCGCATTGGTTCAAGAACGTCGAAATACGGGGCGCAATGCTCCGAAATAGCTGCGTGCCTGCTGGTCGACCTCGTGGAATCTTTGAAACGCGGAACCTTTAGTACAGAATGTCTGAATTTAAGCAAACAAATGGCACCAGCAGCAGACTGAGCTGATGCATCAATCACCAAAGCGTGAGATGGAGCGGAGCAAGCGTGCAAATCCCGCGGCTGGCCTAGCCAGCCAGCCAGCGCTCCAATGCAGACGCATCAGCCTGTTCCCCAGTTCAGCACCCCGCCCCCGCCGCTCTTGGCAGCGACGAGGGCGTGACCATGGCGCGTTTTTAACAAGTGATTTCAACTTTTCGTATCAGCAGAATTCAGAAAAATTGAGACACATGATTAACAAAGCCCCTTCTTTCCAACCACTGAACTTCATGCAATTTGAAAACCATTTCAGCTTCCCTTTAATACACGCACACTGCAGCTGACCTCTCACATTCACTGCTACCCCGCTAACTCATGTACCCAGCTACAATCGGCCATTCTTCAGTATTGCAATAACGTCCAGGACATAGCATGCTGTGCTGGGGTCTCCGCAGCTGCCAAGACATCAATGATGGCAACTGTGGTGAAAGAGTGCACTTACGTTGGGTTGTCTCTTGCAGCAAGAAAAGGGGACACCGCAAGCCTCACGGCTGCCCACTTCCACACTCGAGCAGTTGAAGTAGATGTTCATGTCCCAGTCTTTGGGGCCCTCAATACCACAGCAGCCGAGCTGATAGCAAGGAATGAAAATAAAAGAACAAAAGTCAGTAAAATATTAAACATTCCTGCAGCATAGCTCAGTGAATTATAATATGACGCAGTGCACTTACAAGGAATTACTACACAACAACATTAATTGCCCAATGTGATCCAAACAGCATTTTTCACCCTAGCAGAAAATACTGTGCAAATTTGTAACCACATCAAAAAACATTACTCGACCACAGCCTCTCAGATTTTGTGCAAGACTCAGCGCAAGGTGCAGTGAAGTCCGGACAGCCAAAGGGATCACCAGTTCCAGACTACAGGTGCAATTGACCGTCTTAGTGCCAACAAAGTACAGTTTCTATTTCGTGCATGCTATGTGTTGCAATCAGCCAATAAAAAGTACACTGCGCCAACTGCAGACTGCCTGGACATACCGCCGCACACACACTCTTCTCGTTGCTCCTTTTCGACTGACAGCTGCCAGTACAGCTAGAGCTGTGCCAAGCTGCTAACCTGATGCATTGGACCTTGGCCACCACCCTCATGTGCCCACTGAGAATACGAGGGTAGAAAGGCACAAGCTAAAGCCTTTGCCATTATCTGAGTTACGTCAAGAGAGAATTATGACCTGCAGGCGTCTATGTGAATGCATTTCAAGAGACCATGAGTGCAAACAAACTCCCGCTGTAGGAGTTCACTGTTAAAATTAAATGTCAAACATAACTCTGCTGAATGTAGAGGCAGTGCCTATATTACTATATATATGAGTGCTACAGTAAAATCTCGTTAATCCGGATCGTAAGGGACCGGCAAAAATGTCAGAGTTAACCGAATTCCGGATTATCGAATTTACCATGAAAACTGAAAAATGCCCTGAGCATACACATACCTTTATTTCACACAAAAAATTGCGTTATTTTGGTCTGCTTCGTCGCCGGAATCTGTGCTAAAACTATTTTCTTTAACCCCATCAAGTGATGGAGCGCACGCTCACTGTCACGAGCTGTGACACAGAATTCCTCGAGTACAGCGAGGGCATCAGCGGCCTCCTGCACTGTACAACACTGCGACGGCTGGTCGTGACAGTCATCATCAGAACAGTCATTTTCATCGCCGTCAAGCACTTCGGATATGATATCATCGTCAGTTAGCATGTCAGAAACAGCAACACCATCATCTATTGCAACGTGGTCAGCAAGCTGGACATCGGGAGGAAGGAGAAACTCCAACCGGCTCTCATTCACTTCGTCGTCCATTCTTTCAGTGCCTTCTGGGGTGGCCTCGGGAAGTAAATCAAAGTCGTCAAGGTGGACGAACCCGCTGTGTCGGAAGGAGTTCACTATTACCTCCGCCAACATGCTGCTCCACACATGCACTAAAATACGGATCGCGCTGAGGAGGTTTGTCGTATTCTCGACCTGCCTCTTTGCAGAGCAGCAGCCGTTCCACGACATGTCGTCGGTACTTAGTTTTGTCATGCTGAATGATGCCCTGATCCAATGGCTGCAGAGCAACCTTCGTATTTGGAGGCAGAAATAAGAGTTCGATGCACTACAGCCCAGTCACACTAGTGTGTGCGCTGCAGTTATCCACCACAAACAAAACCTTGCGGTTTTTGGCAGAGAAGCGCCAGTCGAGCTGCTGCATCCAAGCTTGAAAAATATCAGAGTTCATCCAGGCCTTTCTGTCAGATTTATAGTCCACAGGCAGACGGCGAATGTTTTTGAAGCACCTCGGTTTCTTTGCCTTCCCAATTACTAGAAGTGGTAGGCGCTCCGTGCCCAACAAGTTTGTAGCTAGAAGCACAGTGACCCTTTCTTTGCTTCTCTTGCCTCCAACGCATGGGTCACCCTTGAATGTGATCGTCTTGTCCGGCAAGGCCTTGAAGAAAAGGGCTGTCTCGTCTGCATTGAAGATATCTGCTGGTTCGTAGCGAGCCAAGTATTGGGGAAGCTCGGTCGTCTTCCAATCGGTGGTGCAACGCTCTTCCACCGCTGCCTTCTCTCCGCACACGTTTCGAAAGGTCAACCCATGCCTTTCTTTAAAACGCGCGAACCACCCTTCAGACGCACTGAAAGAGTCGATGTTCATTTTGAATGCATACCTTTCAGCCTGCTGACAGATCAGCGGCCCGCTCAATGGAAGCTGTCCATTACGCATATCTGTGATCCATCGCAGCAGTGCTGTCTCCAGTTCCGGGTGTGCTGCTGTCCTCAGCCTTTTTCTTGCTCCAATAAATTTGCCACTGTCAAATGCTTCCAAAATTTTTGCTTCGTTCTTTATGTAGTCACTTAACGTGCTCCTTTTCACTCCATACTTTTTCATTATCTCTTGCCGAGAAGCACCTTCGTCGACCTCCTTCAGTATCTTCACCTTAGTTTCCAAATCATTCGCCGGCTGCTGCTGTTGCTTCGCTGAAGTGGCGGCTGCCATAACCGCGGAGCGTGACGGCAGTGATAATACACCAGCACTGATGACAAACGCAACGGGCACTTGTTCGCACACAACGTGGGCTGACACTGACACAAAACAAAGAAAGCAGAAAAGAAAATCCGTCCCGTCGTCCTTCGTAGTGTTTAGTGGATTACTGGATGCTTCCCAATGTGACGATGATGATGATAGTGTTCACTTTCTTTGCAGCAAGTGGTGACTAGCACCACCTATCCACCAATCGTTTATTCACTATCACTACATTTTCCGCACCGTTGCTCGCCTTGTTCCTGTTTGTCGGACTCTCCGCGGCCGCCGCAGCTTTTCCGTCGCTCGGCAAGGGGTTGTCGAACCTTCGGGTCGCTGAGCTCTTTCGGGGTTGTCCGAGTTAACCAGATTGCAACCAAATGCTTCCGAGTTAGCAAGCTTTTAACACCATAGAACTACACACATTTTTGATGGGACCGCGCAGCAAGTCCGAGTTAACCGAATTTCAGAGTTATCGAGATCCGGATAAACGAGGTTTTACTGTATAGGGGTAAACACTGCTTCACGCTTACATTCAATTTGTTTCATTTTTGGACAATTCGAAAACGTGCTTAATTCAAATACTTTACACGGTCTGGCAAGCTCCAAATTAAATTGGTTATATTGTAACTACATGCCACTAGATATCTGCAATGCAAAAAGAACAGTATAGCCACAGGTGCACGTGCCCACTTAATAGCTACCTACACAAGCAAATTTTGAAAGTAGGATGTCTCCCTTGCATTAACATAAATAACAGTCCAACCTATTTGACTGCAGGGACAAAAGGGGGCATCTGCTCTCCTTCTTAATATGTTCATAGCATTAGCCAACAGTTGATTGCGCTGCGGCATGATGTATTGATGGGCCACGCATTGCTGCAGTTCTGTTTTCTGATCCACAATATCAGTGCAGCTGCGGCAGCTCTCGCAATAAAAATCAAAGAATTTCTTTCACAAAACCTAACATCATCGCACGCATGCTTTTGCCACAGGCTTAAAGTGCAGGTTAAATTCATGTGGCAAATAGCAACATCATGCACGTCAGAAGAAATGCCACAAGGATCTACTATACAATGTCAGCCTAGATTTTAGGTGTTTATTGTAACTGCATCAATTATTTGACGAATGGTTTGCATTGACGAGTTCAGCAGAACTGCCCTCTCATTTTTCCACATTATATGGACCAAAATCAAACAAAGATGGCATTTAGTATGAAGGTTCTTAGTAAAAGTAAACACTATATACCTGAAATGCCTGAACTCACCCACTGCTCTTGAATCCAGTCAATTAAGTTCTGACGATCAGGGTCATCTCTGTAGAATACAATAAAAGCTTGGAAGCCGTTGGTTGCCTGAGATTTGATCTGCAAGTAAAAAAAAAAAAAAAAATTAGTACATGTTTTCAGCTGTTAGAAGCATATGTGTGAACAATGCAAGTATGGTCAAACCTCAATACTTTAATGAACACAGATATTATGATCAGCTAAGTAGAACTCTTCCTAAATATTTTTAACTAATACACACAATCACTACTTTATATATTGAATGCAGTTAGCATAAAACATATTGTCACCTAGCACCTCCACCGAAAGTCATGTAGTGGTGACAACGCCGTTGACACCAAAAGAAGACATAGGCTTGATGGTACTGAAATTAACTCTTTATTGGGCTGACTTGTGCCCGCAAAAGAACTAAGCAACTCGGCGGCGGCGATAGCAACAAACGTGCTCGTCGATCGTTGAACAAAGAATGCCCGTCGCACTCGTCAACGCTCAATTTAAAGGCTGCTCAGAACAATCTAGATAACATCGCAACTGCTACAAGCCCAAGCTGGAACATTCTATAAAGACACACGAGTGGCCGGAATCTTCGAGACAGATCTCTGTGCATCTTGCACTACAACGAAACTGATAAAGGTGCATCTCGCAACATCGACCATTAACAAACAAAGAATACAGAACTGATACGAGATCCAGAATCAGAGTGATAAGGCCACATGCCGGCGGCTGTTAAAAAACAACAAATACAGTTCTGAAGTTTTTGAGGCAATATATATTAAGTTGCCATGCATCAAACTGTGCCCGATCCAATGACAGGTGGCAGGCTTCACCTCACTATACAAGTTGTGCTTCTATCTCACACGTTTTCATTCTCGCAACATCGACCATTAACAAACAAAGAATACAGAACTGATACGAGATCCAGAATCAGAGTGATAAGGCCACATGCCGGCGGCTGTTAAAAAACAACAAATACAGTTCTGAAGTTTTTGAGGCAATATATATTAAGTTGCCATGCATCAAACTGTGCCCGATCCAATGACAGGTGGCAGGCTTCACCTCACTATACAAGTTGTGCTTCTATCTCACACGTTTTCATCAGCAGTGTTCATTGCCCCAGAGCATAAAGGGGGCATGAAATGATGAATGAGAAGGATGGTTAAATAAAAGAATGAAGGTATGCCAATGTAACAAAATCAAGGTGTGAGTGGTGATACAGTTCCTGCATCCAAGCCGTATATGACAAAGGATAGTTCGGCGAGAGATCTGCTACCGCCAGACGCCCGTTTCTCAAAGGATTCATATCTGCTAACAGAATCAAGGATGGTATAGTAGCGTGAATAGTTCCTATGCAGATGGTCACTACCTGTTCATGTCTCTTACACCCATCGATATAGCCCCAGAACAAATGCTTAGTCTGACTGTACCTGTCCTCATGTTAACTGTCACGGAGATGGTGAAAATGACAGCTTTTATTCTAGTTTTTTTTTTTTTTTTTTTTTGAATGGGACACCACAGAAATGCGGAGAAGCCATCCCAGCTAGCGTTTCACCTGCTACCGCCGCATGGTGGCAATGCTCTGCAGGAAAGTCTACCCAACTAAAATCTGAAGCTTGATTTATTGCAACCTTTTCAAATATGACAAGTGGCTTCACAAGGCATTAAATCTGTCCTAGTTGCCAGCCCTACACAGACTAAATTGTGCCTCTTACAGTTTCTGGCGAAATTTTATACTGAGAGTTACAACTGCGTCAAATTATTTTACAACTTTGTTATTTGTTTGCCATAACCAGATTTAACTAGAGGACACTTTAAAATAATATTTTCATCCTAAAGAGTTAAATTTAAGCCACATTTCACATTTTAAAACCACTCATAAGCATGCACACGAACATTACAATAGCAGAAGAATGGCGTTACATTTTACACAAAGTGTATACAGCTTGCTCGGTCGAAAAGGCGTCGCCATAACCCAGAATTAAGAGAAACTGTCAGAAAAAATTATTTCCTATCAAAACTGTGACACAACCATTCTTTGTGCAGCTTTCAAGGTGGTATCATACCATTCAGCTTCCCATTTAGCATCTAACTTAAAGTTTGAGGCTAGTTTGCAAAAGGCGTTCTAATCAAAGACATATGCACATGTGACAAGTGTAGGTGCCCACTGAGCAGTGGCATACTGCGCCTTCCGCTCCCAAAAACCCAACTCAAACAAAAAATATAAACGTACTCATGGAATGAAAAGGCAGTGTTAGACGCTATGGCATCTACTTTTAAAGCAAAGCTTCAGCGTCAACCTAATTTTTTCACAGGGCCTATGGAAAAAAATTTCTCCGACGATTAAGTTACTTCCTAATGCGAAAAAGTGCAGCTCATCAGCATTTCAGCTTTTCGATAGACTGAGGCAAAGAATTCGAGCAAGACATGCATGTACATGCATGAACCCACAACTTTTTATTTTTCACACATATTTCATACCAACTAGTTCCTTTTCCGTGAATGACAGATACTGGGCCTTTCCTTTCCTGTAAACCACTTTAGGCTCTAATCAAGTTTCGATGGAAGTGATAAGAGGCATCCATGTGCTGTGCGATGTCAGTGCACGTTAAAGATCCCCAGGTGGTCGAAATTACTCCAGAGACCTCCCCTACGGCACCCCTTTCACTCTTTCTGCTTTCACTCCCATCTTCCTTCCTTCCTTTACGGCACGGTTAAGGTGTCCACAGAACAGGTGTGACAGACAATGCACCTTTCCATTTCTGGAACTAATTATTATCGTTATGGGGTCTAATTAATTACCTAATTAAAACACATTTTGCAAGTTGCACACCTTTCCTTGACGCTCTATCCTATGGTACCATTATTTTTCCAATATACCAACTAGTTCCTCTTTACAGCACTGACAAAGTCATGCCCAGGCGAAACCTACACTACACTGTAGAAATTTACACTGCAGAAATGTGAAAGCCTAAGCAATGCTGCACATTGTGCATTACATTTGCTCTCATTGTCATTATCAACTAAATGCACAGTCATTATCATTGCTAATGTCCTCACTGTCAGTATCACTAATTGCAGCGTCATTGTCATCGCTACTATCATCTTCACAGTTGACAAGGAGAATTATGATGTGCATTTCATGACCCCGGACGAGGCGCAGTTGGTTAAAGCGCTCGGCTGGGGATCCAAGTTATGGAGTTTCGATTCCCGGTGGAGACAGGATTTATTTTTTATTTATTTAGCTCGGCTGAGGAGCTGGTTATGAGGGACAACGGCGATGCCGCGAAAAGCAGGAACAGGCGCCAAAGAACTGCGCTCAAGAAAACAGCAGCCAGGATATTTAGATGCCAAACACAGAAAAATGAAGAGGAATTGCCGTGACCTGTCCCTTTGGATTTGTTTTCTCTCAACATTTCATTTTGCTTATCAAGGGAGAGCACCCGCATGGCAGCAGCGCTAGTGCAATGGACAGCATGGCTGTTGCAGGTGCTAAAGAAATAGGTCTCATTCTCATTCCACTCTCCGTCAGCAGAGTGAAGCCTCAAAGAAACATATCCCATGCACTCCCCCACCCCGCTTCGGAGTGTCTCTCCTACCCTTACTCGGCCAAACACTCGTAATGTTGCTTACAACAAGTCTGTGACAATAATCTTAACAAGTCCAATATCCTCCATTCTTTGGCACCATTTGTTGCTAGCCAATGTAATAGTTGTAGCAGTAATGAACTCAATTTCTGTTAGCATGTGTTGTTCTGTTCCCCAGAGCACGGCCCACCACGATTGCAGAGCATTCTGTTTCACTATACTCGCGGACAGTGAAGGTTAGGCAGTGAAGAGAAGAAGAGGCCTTTGAACTCATGCCGTGGAGAGGTGCGTTGTTTGTTATTCATGTTAGGAGCACAACGGGGCGAAGGAAGAGAGAGAAAGAGAGAAAGGTTGACAGTGCTGAAGTAGGCCACTCCCCACGGGACAAAAACAAAAGCCCATCTCCTACCCTTTCCTTCCTAGCCTATGCTGCAGAGCCAAGAAAGCTGCTACCCACAATTATAGCGATCATACAGCTTCGACTGTCAGCCGCAGATAAGTAGAGAAAAAGTAAGTATTTGTCCCCTTATTAAAACCCCACATCTAAGCACAGTGGATCGAATGCAAGTTGACTTCAACCTTTGTCTATCATTTTCCTTTCTTTTATTGCCTATGAGTGCAACCCCCTTCCCTAAAATTTGTAGTGCTGTTGCTCTAGTGAATGGACATTTGTTGCTTAGAACTGGGAAGTAAGACTTTGCGCAGTCTCTCTGCAATGGGGTCTCAATAATTTGAAATCCAGCTGTGTGTGCTATGATCACTCGGCAACTAACCAGTAGGAAGCTTGTAAGGAGCGGATGCACGGAATGTTTGGTCAGATGGTAGTCCATCTTCAAACAGTGCGTGGCCATGTAATACAAAAAATTATGGCGAACGCTTAAGCCCCATCTTTAAGGATATGATGCGTAGTATAGTGTAGGCTGCCAGCCCACGAAGCCTCGCTTTAACCTGCTCGTAAGAATCTGCCTGCGTGAACTAGGTAACGCGAATGTAAGTGTCCTGGCAGGCTGTTCCTGATGTCGCCCTCTCATGTCAAAGGAGAGACCCGAGTTGGCAGCTCCTGCCGAACGTAATGTCAGGCAACCCTATATCCAGTAGTGCTTGGCCATGTCAGCTGCCAGCTACCACCTGCCAGCGCCATGCTCATAATTTTTCGCTCACAACGCCAACGCCAGCGAACGGCCGCCGACACCAGATTTTCGGTGAAAGGCACCTTTAAAGCTATCACATTAAAAGACAAAGATAGCACAAAACCATGCACAGCCAACAACTCAGGTGAACCAGAAGACTCTGCGCTAAATGAATATGCATGCAGTTTTCCTAGCACAACACATGAATGCATGAAAAGAATCTAAAACAAGACATGCATATATATTGATAAAAGAGGGGTAAAGATATCTTCAAGTAAATGCACTCATATCTATATCACTTTCTTTGGAGGCAATCAATAATGCACTTATCTGCATTACTGGACCTGTGGTCAAGACAAAAAATTGCTGCCCTGATCTGTCTGTTGCAGGCCCAACAATAACTGTTCTTCCAAAACAGGGCAGACATTTGCATCAGATGCAAAGCAACCTGCTAGCAGTTACGGCAACATATTGTCTGTGGCTTTTTGGGTCGTGACAATATACTCAGCCTTGTGTTTAACCACCTCTCAGAGTGCCCGACACAGTGCTTTTCACACAAACTTAGTGGACACTCAATTACAATTTAGTGTGACCATCCAAAAGCATAGAGCCTCGTTGTGTGCCCTTATGCATGTCCGAACACACCTAAGAGCACCCAAGCACTTGACTACTGCCGAAGCCACCGCTCCCTTATCTGGTCACACTGCACAACGATAAGCGCCAGGTCACCTTATCTGGAATGATCCATGTGCCCGCACACCTTCCAGCTCCACAACTCAGCTGGAAACATGGCATGCAATGTCACAATCCACACCAGCCAATCACATTTTGTGTGATACCGCGGTGTGGTCAATGTCGGGTTCGATTTCCAAAATGGCTTCTATGCTTTACATGAAACAGTGAGATCAAAAGCACAATTTCTTCCTTGAACACAAAGAAGTTTTTGGCACACACCATTTCGTACACTTCCTACCTCTGTTAGTATCCTCTGATATCAATTTTGCTGCACATGCCTATAAATTTCCAAGTGCTTTCAAAACTGCTACCTGCCTTGTTGCCCTTGCTTGCTGTGTCTGAGATTGACAAAGTTTTGGGTATAGAGACCCGCCTAACATATAAGAAAAAAATTAGTTGTGGTCGAACTCTGGTTAACCCTAGTTGAATTGTGATAGCAACGGCGGAAGCTTCTTTTGCCTGCTACATTATTCCCCTATCATGCCCTATCAGTGTAAGGTGCTACATTATTTAAAACACTTGAGCTCATCCTTTAAGAGTATGACGCGAGAGCGTAAGCTACCAGCCTACATATAAACGAGAAGGTTTCAATGCTGCTTCCGAACCGAATGTGGAGCGAAAAAATTAGCTGTGGGTGACCGAGCGTTCTTTGTGTCTTCTTCATCTTCTTCGTAGTCTTTTTCGTCTTCTTCGTGGCTGTTCAAAGTCAAATAAGGCCCTTCCCGGAACTATGCGATGAGCCGAAACCTGGCGTGGTATTAGTGCTATCGCAATAAAAATAACAATTTAAGTGAGGATTTATGTATCCTGGCCATTACCCAACGACAGCAAACTCCTATGCAGTTTTAGACAAAAAGAAAAAAAAAACACTAACCCAGTCCTTGAAGATGAATCCCAAAATGCCTGCCGTCATCTCCAACAGCAACAAGATCGCTAAAAATATGGCGTACTGAAAAAAAGAAAAAAAAAAAAAAAACACCATCACAATCAGAACTTCTTGGTACTTTTCGTATAAAATGCTTACCTTAGTGACATACAATATGCCACATGCACACACATACACATGCCCACTTACTAAAAAATTTCAGGATGCATTCAAGCTAAAACACAAACTATGAGTCAGTTAACTTCTCAAATAGCGAGTGAATGGCTTGTGAAATACAGAACAGAGCTAGGTGATAAAACACCCAAAATGATGAATAATCTAAAAGATGTTTGAAACTAAACATCTGCAGTGAAAAGAACATCTGGATACGTCGACATAAAAAGTTCCAAATGAAGGAAATAAAGAAGCTATATAAAAATAGGTCACATTTTACCAACTACCAATTATCTAACTTGTCATTCGAAAACAACAGGTTAACGATAGTGTAAGGAGATTATATTCAGAGAATTGTGCCCGAGCAAAGTTACCGGTCATCTAGGTGTCCTAAAGTAGATAATAAAACTTCAAAATTCATGAAAAATGCACAGCTATGCTGCTTGGTGTACACACACTTCCATGTACACGCACACATAGGCACATGCACACGCACAGAAAGAGCAACCATACCACCCTGGCACACCAAAGAGAAGCTATCACATTCAATCAATAAAGCAGAGGTTCCTTACAGCAGCGAGCAGGCAGGTATTTTCTCTCAGGGCGCCGACGCAGCCAGTGAAACCAATAATGAAGGTGATGCCTCCAATCACAATGAGCACAAAGGCTGGGTCCAGAGCAATATTTGTGAGCCGGCTTAGGTTATTGAAGATATCCTTCTCAGTCCAAGCCCATACACCAACCACCATTATACTCAGGCCCATCAACTGCAACAACACACAAACACAATTTTCAGATACATGCAACCGAGTTATCCTCACATAAAGCAATCAAGTGAAAACATCTCTCACATGCTTATCGCGCCATAGCTACATGGTACAGACGCCTGCGTACAAGAAAAATGACATCCATAATTGCATTCCTGCTGCATTCTCTAGTGCATGACAAAAGTAAATCCCACCCTAGGTTAAACACCTATCTGAAAAAAATTATATTATACTAGTATTCACACATTCATCACAAACTAAGTATTTGAAAACTTAACATTAGCTTCTTTTTTTGTACAGCTGCTGCAGTGGTGCCTCTTGCAATTAGAAAATGGTTGGGATTACACAAGTGCCTCGAAGTAACAACGTCCAGAAAAAAAAACTCGAAATATCCTTGGTCATGTTAGGAAAATCTCTTTGCACAGATGTGCCTGATGCAATACCCCGAACGGGTAGGCCAAACAGCTGTCACTCGAAATTATGACTTCATATTCTTCAGTATACTTAACCTTTTCAGTATGTAAACCCTTTCGGGACCGCCCCATCAGCCTTAGTACAAAATGCATTATGATTATTACGATTTCGTACGCACTGCCAAGCTCAAATTTCTGTGCGCTGGAACATGTATCGCCATCAAGAATTGTAGTCTGACAATCTCAACTTTCAATTCTAGTCTAGTTTGCTTTTTCTCAGCAGGCAGCAACATGAGATTTTTAAACCAGGGTGCGACTGTGGTTGAGCAAGCAAAATGGCATGAAATTCACGTCAGGTCGCGCAGAGAAACTGGCGTCAATCACGCCATTCAGCCGTCTCAACTCCAAAATTTTATGATATCAGTAGTGAAGAGTCAGAAGACAACTCTGAAAGCTCCAACTTCAGCTTGCACAGTGAGAAAGAGGACATGAGAAAGGACATGTTCCATCAACTTTGAAGGAATGCTAGTGATAAATATGGGTTGGTAATTATGACGTGAATATGAAGAACCCTTTTTTGGAACTGGAATGGCTTTGCCCACTTTCCAGTCATGTGGTAAACACCTGATGAAAGAGATTGTTGAAAGATACGAGACAGTAAATATATTTTCTAATAACTACTATAGTTGCCAGTTTTTCTGTTGTCCTGAAAGAATTCTGCATTATGCAGAACAAAGAAGAGAGGCAATCTAGCCCATTTTGTATATTCTGGCATTATTACATGCACTCTTCCTTCCATATTCAACCATTTCTAACTTCATGAAATATATGTTCAGAAAAATTTTCAGATTTGAGTTTTACCAAATTTTTGCTGCATTTTGGTATCTGTTGTACCAAGCTAGTGCAGAAACTTCGTACATTACAAAATAATTTTTAAAGCTTTTCAGAATTGCCTGTGTTTTTCCGTGGTCCCGAAAGAGTTAAAGCGCACAATTTCCTATGCAGCACAGTGTTCACATCTGTGGATGCAACTTTTTTTAACTGTAATTGAAGAGTCTAGCGCTGTTTTCAAGAATTGGGTAATAACTGCTACATTTGAAATCCCTGCTGGTTAGAGTAACCGGGCCAATTAATGTCTAGAAATAAGAATTGCTTTTCAAAAGAAAGAAATAAAACTGGATGTCACCAAGATGTATGGCGTGCCTAGGAAGCACTGCCTAGTACTCTCATGTTGTTCACCTCTCACGCAGTGAAAGGTTACTAAAGAACATTGCAGCTTATTTTTCATTGTAAAAACAGCTTCAGATGATTAAGAAAATCCAGTCTGACCTGGATATATCAAACTCACAATAATTTTATATATAAAAAATGGCAACAGATAAGCTTATTTGCAACCTAGAAACTAGAATTCATAACATCCATTCCAGTGATGTGCCTTTTGCCAAGAAGTGTCACCCGTCGGTATGTTAGTAGTGCACCCACAGACCACCAGGCACGGCTAGGTCTAATTTGCTTCACGAAGCCGCAGCAGACACTACTTTGGAACTAGCAACTGCCTACAATAAGGTAATAGAAACCTGTTACCGATGCACTGTAAATAGAATAGCTACTCTTTAAAATTATGGTACAGGCGAGTTTGAGCCTACCTGAGAATATAGAAAATCTGTAATTCTTTCCCTGAACAAGGCGAATCGAGGTCGCGAATCGAGGAGGTGGAACACTGAAGACATTCTTGCAGCAGCCCTACATACAAGTGGCCACTTGGGTTGGGCCTACATACAAGTGGCCACTTGGGTGTGCTTAAAGCATACCCAATGTTCACCTCGCCTGTGCTTTCAAAGTGCAATCACCATAAGCATGCAGGTGCCCAAGCAGTGCAGCTGACTGGTTTGTGTGCACAAACTATTAAAGTGTGCCCTAAAGAGAAGTGCCACTTGCAGGAGCATGCCACACAGTTTTATATATCAAACAACCAGCATTTAGAAATTGCAGTTCCATATTGAGCACAAAACCTTCCTACACTTCTATACAAGACTTTTAAGGGTATGATCAGCGTGTTTGAGACATAAAATAATTTGAAATGCCTGCATTTTATATATCCAAACTCTGCAATAATTTCGTTTAAATGTGTGTGTGTGTGTGCTTTTTTTTAATCCAGCAAGCATGGAAGCGTGCATGAGCTCCTCAAATTTGAGCTATTACTTTATTTTTGTGAAATAGAAGAGCTCTAATATACCACAAGGATTTTCAGATTTTTCTGGATAAAATAGGAATAGTTAAACATAAACCTGTACACATTTTGTAACACCGACTAGCTAGGCAACTCTCAGATTAAGATTTTCAGCTTCATAAATTGCAATGAATAGTTGCATGTACAGTCTTTGTCAAAAGTATACGGCCCAAGAAATTCGCTTCTAAGCACCGTAACGCAGCTGCTGGCAGCAATACTGGAATATGAATGTAAGCTAGAGGAGAATGAGGGCGAGATTTGTCATCTATGAGATTTTGAATACTAGAGTTACTTTATGCGCCTCGTTACTGGGCTTATAACAAAAATCCTTGAGCCATATACGTTTGACAAAGACTGTACATTCCTGGGCATGCCACATTCGTGGGCTAACACCTTTTTATGGACAATAACACTTGTACACAGTAGAATGACTTCACATGCACTACTTCTGATGTTCATGCACAAAAAATGCAACAATAAACTACACCAATAGAGAAAGTACAATAGGAATGAGCACTTGCAAATCATGTTGGGTGTAAGCCACGCCCATCAAGGTTAGGTGTGGTAATATCCAGTAAGGCACTATGCAATAATGCACCCACAGAATTTCACTGTCCCCACAACCATTAACTCTATTAGAAACTCCCAAAGTTTCCTCCCGTAAAATATAGGCTGGCTGCTGCTGGTCACTAATGTAGCTGTAGATGCATTGGCTCAAAGTGGTACAGTTAATGCTTCTCAGGCAGATATGCACCCCAGAACATCAATAAGCTTTCTCTCCAGATTCGAGAGTTCACTATAATCTGCTGCCATTACATACACCAAGTCCCAGAAGGTGTTTAGGTAATGACGCAATACGCACACTCCACAACTATAAGAATGTATCAATAGCCTTACAGTAGAACAAATAACACACACAAAAAAAATACTAAAAAGGTGACAAGTTACCACAAATGCAGGGGTGTCTTCAGCATTGGCAACACCTTGTTTTCTCTTCTTCAATATTTTTGCACAGCATACCCTACTATGGAGCACGAATTAAAAGTATTTAACTGCAAGTCTCTAAGTATTTATTATTTATCTATCTATATATTTATTTATTATTTATTCATTCACATACCTCACAGGCTCTAAATGGAGTATTATGTGAGGGGGGTTACATCAAAAACTGGAGTGCGAACAGAAGCAAATAGAACACAGTTATTTAAACAATGTTATACAAATAGTTAATAGCCAATTAGAAAATTGAACGCAGTTAGAAAATACTTCAGAACAAAACACATCTTTTTTCTTTGAAAATAACATGGTTGGAGATGTGAACAATGTCGTCAGGAAGACTATTTGAATAAGTGATTGCATGGGGCAGGCAGGGCTAATGAACTGAAAGTAGTGGTTCGTCCCGAAAAGCGTTCCAAGCTGAGGCGATTATGCAATCAGTGACATGTGCGGGTCGGTTACCTGAGAGGAAGGGTGAAAGGGCCTTTTGAATACCCTTTGTAAAATGAGCCAGCACATGAAAGGCTACCTATTTCATGTATACAAAGGTGAGAATGCTTGTCTAGAGCGTTTAAGCAGCGTACTGCAAGAGAATAAAGTTTCAACACAACTACTTTTAGCTAGTTTGCTAAAGGCAAGGTCCTTGTACGTACACAATTTGTACATCTAGCCAGCTGCATCCTGGTAACAGTCGTCATCATCATCAGCCTGACTATACCTACTGCAGGGCGAAGGCCTCTCCCATATTTCTCCAATTAACCCGGTTTTATGATAGCTGTATCCACTTGACCCCTGCGAACTTCTTAAACTCATCCGCCCACCTAACTTTCTACCGCCCCCTGCTACGCTTTCCTTCCCTTGGAATCCAGTTTGTTACCCTAAACGACCATCGGTTATCCTCTTTTCGCTACATGTCCTGCCCATGCCTATTTCTTCTTAATTTTCACTAGAATGTCAGTAACTTGAGTTATTTCTCTAACCCACTCTGCACACTCCTATCTCTTAATGTTACCCCTACCAATTTTCGTTCCATAGCCCTCTGGGTTGTCCTCAACTTAAGTAGAACTCTCTTGGTTAGCCTCCACGTTTCAGCCCCATAGGTAAGTACAGACAAGATGCAACTGTTGTATAGTTTCCTCTTGAGCGATACCGGTAAGCTGCTAGTCATAATCTGCGAGTGCTTACCAAATGCACGCCATTCCAATCTTATTCTTCTTGTTATTTCCTTTTCATGGTCCGGATCTGCGGTTACTACCTGTCCTAAGTAGACATATTCGCCTACTACTTCCAGTGCTTTGCTACCTAACGTAAACTGCTGTTCCTTCCCGAGGCTGTTGAACCTTACCTTAGCCTTCTGCATATTGATTTTCAAGCCTACCTTTCTACTTTTCCTGTCTAGGTCATCAATCATTATTTGCAGTTCATCCCCCGAGTTAATTAGCAAGGCAATGTCATCAGCAAATCTCAGAATACTCAGATATTCTCCATCTACCCTAATCCCTAACAGCTCCCATTCCAAGTTTCTGAATACTTCCTCTAAGCAAGCTGTGAATAGTACTGGGGAGATTGTGTCTCCTTGCCTAACACCTTTCTTTATGGGAATTTTGTTACTTTCTTTATGCAGAGCTATGGTTGCTGTGCAGCCACTGTATATATCTTCCAGCACTTTCACGTACGGCTCGTCTACCCCCTGATTTCGCAATGCCTGCATCACCGCCGAGGTTTCAACTGAATCAAATGCTTTTTCGTAATCAATGAATGCTATGTATAAGGGCTGGTTATATTCCGAGCATTTTTCTATCACCTGATTGATGGTATGGATATAATCGATAGTAGAGTACCGTTTCCGAAACCCTGCTTGATCCTTTGCTTGATTGAAGTCTAAGGTTGTCCTGATTCTATTAGCGATTACCTTAGTAAATACCTTACACGTAACAGACAGTAAGCTGATTGGTCTGTAATTTTTAAGGTCTTTAGAGTCCCCTTTCTTATGAATGAGGATAATGTTTGCATTCTTCCATGGTTCCGGTACCGTTGATGACACCAGGCACTGCGTATACAAGGTGGCCAGTTTTTCTAACACGATATCCCCCCCCCCCCCCCCCTTCAGCAAATCCGTAGTTATCTGATCCTCTCCAGCTGATTTCCCCCTTTTCATAGTTTCTAATGCTTTCTTGACCTCGTCCTTCGTCACTGGTGGAACGTCTGAATGTTTTTCCCTACCGCCAATCTCATTACGGTCCTGACTACTTTGGCTACTGTAGAGATTTGTATAGAACTCCTCGACTACTTTGACTATCTTATCCATATTCGTGATGACGTTGCCCGCCTTGTCCCTTATCGCATACATCTGGTTTTTGCCTATGCCCAATTTCTTTTTTACCACTTTAAGGCTTCCCCCGTCCTTTACAGCATGCTCAATTTTCTCCATGTTGTACTTCCTTATATCGGCCACCTTGCGCTTATTGATTAGCTTTGATATCTCGGCCAATTCGATCCGGTCTGTTGGATTGGAAGCCTTCATACTCTGGCGTTTCTTATAATCAAATCTTTCGTCTCCTTAGACAGCTTACCGGTATCCTCTCTAACTACTTCTACTTCTACCTACTTCTACAGCGCACTCAGTAATGATATCTCTGAAATTATTGTTCATTGCTTCTAGGGTAATGTCGCCATCCTCGGTTAGAGCTGAATATCTATTCTCTAGTGTTACGACCAAGCATCCGCATTTGCGCGCTCTATTGTTCGCCTGTGGGCATGGATAAGTGCTGTGAATATGTGGTGATGGTCCAATGGCTCTAAGTGAGCCTGTTTCCAGGAATCCTGTTTTGTAAGCCTGTTTTGCTTTGTGGACACTCTGCAAATGCCAAATTGACCCTGCCAAGAGAACGTCTGGAAAAACACAAAGAAACGTCCCCCTGCGGGAAATGCAGGAAGTGCTTTCTTTCTTTTGTTCACCCTTCCAGTCGATAAGCCCTATCGTCCAGTGAGGAATGCCTACTTTCCAAAGGAGACGACAGAGTGACATGTCCGCTGACGTGCAGGACAAGAAAGGAGCATGACGCATACAGCCATTAAGTGATTTCCCAGGAATGCAGGAAAGATTTGCAATTGTCGAAAACGGACAATGCTGGGAGCGGATGCGGCGCCACGTGCACTCGGGTTTCTGAGAAGTAAAACCACTTGTCAGAACCAGCCTGTGGTTTCTTTGCTGAAGAATAGAAATGTACCTCCTCTCCTCGCCGTTCCCAAGCTTTTCCCGCCAAGTGATCACGCCCAACGAATGAATGCCGGACCAGTCAGTGCTTCAGACCATCAGTGCAGTGATGTGTTCGATTGGATGCCGATACCTGAGGGGCGTGCCCTGGATTTGGTTGGTCAGCATCTTCAGAGAGGGGCTGGACATAGGGGGTTTTAAGGACGCTGCAGAGCACGAAATGTCGCTCTGGGCCCTGGGTAAACGGCTCATCCAGTCGCTTCTCGCTATGAACTCTCAACGCTTGCCATTTTGCTGATGTACCCTTCTTTTTCGTGTAAATAATCTTGTAAATAAGTTTCTCAAAGTGCCATTAAACCTGCTTGTACATATTTTACCAACTTCGAAGATTCAGTCCTTCTTCAACCCCGAGTCTCTGCACGCTACCAAGTGAAGGCCGGGTCGACTTAGCCCCAGCGTCATCGACAACTGGTGACCAGCGTTGGGATCTGAATCTACAAGCCACAACATCTGATGACTGGAGGTGGGATCTGGATCTACAAGCTACAACATCTGGTGATTCGAGGTGGATCAGAATCTACAAGCCACAACATCTTGTGATCGGAGGTGGCATCTCAAGCAACAAGCAGGAGCAACAATCGGCCAACAAGAAAGCAGCTCGGAACATCGATCGCATGTGTGGGTGAGTGCTTGGCTTTTCTTCTGATGTGGACCAGGTTCTAGAACAGGGTTAGATTTTAGAACTGGTAAAGAGAGTGTGGAAACGCCTTTAGGTTTGGTAGTTTGCACAGTTGTTTTGGAAGTAGCCGACACTCGGAGCGATCATGGACCTACAAAAGCTGCAGAAACCGGAACTGTTGCAATTGTGTGAGGAATTGGGAATTGATACAAGTGGTTTGGCACGAAAACCCTTGATTATAAAGGCAATCACTGATCTGGGAGCCGATGATGAGGAGCTCAGTGAAGCATGGAACCTCATCGAACAAAAAAAGGAGGAGCAGCTCATACAGCAGAAAGAGCGAGAAAAAGAGGAAAAGAGGCGGGAGCGTGAAATTGAGAGAGAAGCAAAAAAGCGGGAGCTAGAAATTGAGCTCCGGAAATTAGAAGTAGAGTTGAGCAAGAGGTCGGGCAATTGTCCCCAGCTAGCGGTACCTCTTCTCAACAAGGAGGCAGATTTCAAGATGTCAAAGTACATGCAGCCATATGTGATATCAGGGGATATCGGTCTGTATCTGGGTAACTTTGAGCGAACTTGCGAAGAACTGTCCTTCCAGCGAGACACGTGGTCTCAGAGATTATTGACGGTTCTGCCCTGCGAGGCAGCGGAGGTTGTCGCGCGGCTAAACAAGGAGGACGCGGACAACTACGAGAAGGTCAAAGCTTGCCTTCTGATTTTCGGAGACAGAGATGTGCAGGCCTTAACACGTTCAAAGGCGCGAGAACTAGCTACACTGCTCATTTCAGAAAAATCAACAGCGGAGGAAACGGCAGTTAAAACAGTGGTAAATGCGGAAGATAGCAGGTCAGAAAACTTTGAGAGCGAGGCATCTCAGATAAGTCAACTTGAAAGTGAGCTTGATGAGACGCGGAATGAGGACGTTCTTGAGAGTAACCTCTTGCCGCCAGTGTCTAGTAATCTCACGAGACTTTTAAGTGGAACTCGAGAGGACTTAGCTATGGAGCAAGCCAATGATCCCAAGATACAGGAGATAAGGGAGCGCCACCGCGCCACTAAGACAGCAAAGAATATTTCTTTTGAGATGAGAAAGGGAGTGCTGTATCGCTTATTCAAGGATAAGCGCGGAGTAGAGCGGGACCAATTAGTCGTTCCCCAAAAGTACCGCGGAGACTTACTGCGACTTTCCCATGGCAGCTCGTGGTCATGTCACCTTGTAATAAAGAAAACAAAGCAGAGGCTGTTGCAAGAATACTATTGGCCTGGATGTTTTAAGGACACGGAAAATTTTGTACGGTCATGCGACACGTGCCAGCGGGTTGGAAAGGCGCAAGATAAGCGGAAAGCTCCGATGGTGTTAGTACCAATCATTACCGAGCCGTTTCACCGGTTAGTAATAGATGTAGTTGGGCCACTTCCTGTGACAGAGTCAGGGTACCGTTATATCCTCACTATGTTATGCCCAGCCACAAAGTTTCCAGAGGCTGTTCCGCTGCGCGAGGTGACGTCCGAGAGTGTAGTGGATTCGCTGCTGTCAGTGTTTGCACGAGTTGGATTCCCTTCCGAGGTCCAAAGTGATCAGGGTAGCGTTTTCACGAGTGTCCTCACCACCTCATTTCTCGAGCGATGCGGCATTAAGGTAGTGTATAGCTCGATCCATCATCCGCAGAGCAACAGCGTAGAAAGATGGCACTCTGTTCTCAAACGAGTCCTGAGGGGAGTGTGCTATGAAAACAAGCGCGAATGGGATACCTGCCTGCCTGCAGCGCTTTTCGCTTTGCGGTCAGTGCCGCACGAATCCACTGGATTTAGCCCAGCCGAGTTGGTGTACGGAAGGTCACTGCGCTCACCTTTGCGAATGGTGCGCGAAGCCTGGGAGGGGCGCGGAGAAGACCCAACAGTAGTAGAATTCATTCTGAACCTCTTGAATCGCTTACATAACACTAAGGAACTCGTTGAGGCCAGCATGAAGTCAGCCCAGGCTCGTTCCAAGGTGTACTATGATAAGACAGCCCGTCAAAGGACGTTTTGTATCGGGGACCAGGTGATGTTGCTGAGAAGTTCAGGGCAGAATAAGCTCGAAGTACAGTGGGAAGGACCGGCTGAAGTCGTTGCAAAGCTTTCTAACACTAACTACGCAGTGAAAATTCCCGGTAGGCGTAAAGAAGTGCGCATTTATCATTGCAATCTTATGAAGCCTTATGTGCAGAGGGAAGCCGTGGTAAATCTAACGTTAAACCTTCCCGAGGAGATGGGGGACAACTTGATTTGCCTCAGCGGAAAAGGAAGCAACGCTCAGGAGTTTCTCAAAAAGACGGAGCAGAGAGGAGAACTAAAGAAATCCCAGCTGTCCGATCTGGGCGAGATAATAACAGAGTTTGAGGCCTGCTTCGTGGACAGGCCAGGCAGAACTGATTTGACTGAGCACGATATTGAGCTGACTTCAGACGTGCCAGTGCGATCAAGGTGCTACCGATTTTCTCCAAGGCAAAGAGAAATTCTGGATAGGGAAGTAACTCGCATGCTGGAATTGGGAGTAATAAAACCCTCGGAAAGCGATTATGCTTTGCCTATGATCTTAGTAGAAGCTCCAGGTAAAGACCCTAGGCCTGTGGTAGACTACCGAAAGCTAAATTCTCTCACCAGGGATCAAGTGTATCCTATTCCGAATATTGAGGAGAGAGTAGAACAGGTCAGTAGAGCGGCATATGTGACTACGCTGGACCTTACTCGAGGATACTGGCAAGTACCGCTCACTGAACGCGCCAGCAGATACGCGGCTTTCGTCACTCCGACGGGCAGCTACCAGCCAACAATGATGAGTTTCGGGCTCAAAAATGCTCCATTTTGTTTTTCCCGACTCATGGATAGGGTTTTAAAGGGGTGTGAAACATTCGCAGTGCCTTACTTAGATGACATTGCGGTTTTTTCCGACTCATGGGCGGACCATATGGTACATCTAAGAGCTGTACTGAGCCTTTTGCGTCAAGCTGGACTAACCGTAAAGGCCGAGAAATGTTGCCTGGCAAGGGCGACCGTGGACTACTTGGGTCACAATGTAGGTCAAGGTTTCAGGAAACCCAGCGAGATTAAGATTTCTGCGGTAGCAGACTACCCGCGGCCGAGCACGAAGACGGAAATTCGAGCATTCCTGGGTCTGACTGGGTACTACAATCACTACATCCCTAACTATTCAGCTTTGGCTAGCCCTCTGACCGACGCTCTCCGCAAGACAGAACCGACAAATGTAGTCTGGGACGAACAAAAGGAAGCCTCCTTCGTAAACCTGAAGGCTGTGCTGATTAGCCGTCCGGTATTGCGAGCTCCAGACTATGGCCGAGAATTCACGGTCCAGTGTGATGCCAGTGATCGAGGGTTAGGTGCTGTTCTCTGCCAGAGAGATGACGACGGTAATGAGCACCCCGTGCTCTACTTGAGCAGAAAACTGAGTTCTAGAGAGAGGGCTTATTGCGCGTCAGAGAAACAGTGCGCTTGCATTGTATGGGCCATTCAAAAATTGCAGTGCTATCTTGGAGGGGCCAAATTCACCGTAGAGACGGACCATTGTCCCCTGGCTTGGCTGCAAACTGCGACATCGAAGAACAGTCGCCTTCTTAGGTGGAGCTTGATTTTACAGCAGTACAATTTTGAAATAAGATACAAAAGGGGAAGTGAAATGGGTAGCGGACGCGCTTAGCCGCTCTTTCTAAGCGGTCCGAGATGTTCCTCACCATGTATCCAAATTGATAATCAGGTTTTTTTTTTTTTTCGTGCGCTTGTATATGTGTGGCTATGTAAAGCAGCACGTTTGGTTTTCTAGGAATACGTGGGTCCTGAACGTCTTGAGAGTGGGCTTTTCTCGAACAACAATGGCAGTTTTCCTTTTAACCTGGTCTCTTCAGACGGGAGCCGAGTGCTTGCTTCGACATGTGGTTGAGTTTCAGACAGCTCGAGCAATTTGGCCTACAACAATCAAGACAACGCGACAAGCAACAGCGAGCTTCAAGCGTTCACGTGCAGGCCATTAAGTCGTCTCTTCATGCAGCAGCTGGGACTGCTGCCCTCCGAGACTCTTCTGGCGGGGGAGGAGGCTGTTACGACCAAGCATCCGCATTTGCGCGCTCTATTGTTCGCCTGTGGGCATGGATAAGTGCTGTGAATATGTGGTGATGGTCCAATGGCTCTAAGTGAGCCTGTTTCCAGGAATCCTGTTTTGTAAGCCTGTTTTGCTTTGTGGACACTCTGCAAATGCCAAATTGACCCTGCCAAGAGAAAGTCTGGAAAAACACAAAGAAACGTCCCCCTGCGGGAAATGCAGGAAGTGCTTTCTTTCTTTTGTTCACCCTTCCAGTCGATAAGCCCTATCGTCCAGTGAGGAATGCCTACTTTCCAAAGGAGACGACAGAGTGACATGTCCGCTGACGTGCAGGACAAGAAAGGAGCATGACGCATACAGCCATTAAGTGATTTCCCAGGAATGCAGGAAAGATTTGCAATTGTCGAAAACGGACAATGCTGGGAGCGGATGCGGCGCCACGTGCACTCGGGTTTCTGAGAAGTAAAACCACTTGTCAGAACCAGCCTGTGGTTTCTTTGCTGAAGAATAGAAATGTACCTCCTCTCCTCGCCGTTCCCAAGCTTTTCCCGCCAAGTGATCACGCCCAACGAATGAATGCCGGACCAGTCAGTGCTTCAGACCATCAGTGCAGTGATGTGTTCGATTGGATGCCGATACCTGAGGGGCGTGCCCTGGATTTGGTTGGTCAGCATCTTCAGAGAGGGGCTGGACATAGGGGGTTTTAAGGACGCTGCAGAGCACGAAATGTCGCTCTGGGCCCTGGGTAAACGGCTCATCCAGTCGCTTCTCGCTATGAACTCTCAACGCTTGCCATTTTGCTGATGTACCCTTCTTTTTCGTGTAAATAATCTTGTAAATAAGTTTCTCAAAGTGCCATTAAACCTGCTTGTACATATTTTACCAACTTCGAAGATTCAGTCCTTCTTCAACCCCGAGTCTCTGCACGCTACCAAGTGAAGGCCGGGTCGACTTAGCCCCAGCGTCACGACACTAGCGAGATCCTGAACTCTTCTGGCCTCCCCCTCACCGGTAATTCGTTGATAGGTTTCTTTCTTACTAATCTGTTGCGTTCCTTTTTCAGATTTAGGCTAATTCGGGACCTCACCATCCTGTGGTCACTGTGTTGCACTTTCCCGGGTTGAACACAGTATGAACAGCACCTGGTAACAGTACCTGCTCAAAAATCTCACTTCCTTTCCTCTACAGAGCACTATTCGAATGATCTAGACAAGTGTGCTGACCTTCATTACATGGTTGATACAATATTTTTTCTCTTAGGGCCATTTGCATGCTGTTTCACGCTGCAAAGTTCGTCAGCCATGAATTTCTCAACTCGAAGCAAGTAAGCAGTCGTACTTGGGTAATAAAACAACACGGAAATCCACCTCCGGACAAATGTGTTTCTTAATCATTTGTTTACACTTGCGCGCGAAAATACGGGCGCAGATCAAGTACACGGTCCACATCAAGCTTCACCTGTTTTCACGCCTGCACCAGACGAAACAGATGTCACAATTTCTGTAAGCGCAACCAAATCAACAATATGTAGTGCCGCAGGCACATACGATATCTGCCAATTGTCGCTATCTAACGCGCGAGTGGAATTAAAACGCCGTAACACACTCAGTTTATCTCTGCCTACGCTTGTGTAGGAACTGTTTCACAGTCCATTTGCGCAGCGCGAACACGTAGAAAGATCCCTCACAACCAAGACAGCAGCCCTTTGGTCGCTTTCGATCACAGGAAACGCATGCGATGATTTCTATTACGAGCTGCAATGATGACGTTACCACTCCCTTCCCAAGCACGTCACTCGCTTCAAATAAAAACGATGCTAGCGTGAATTTCCGGTACCCAAACACTCCGTAAAGTTTACATTTCCCGAAGGCGTGGCAACCCGCTCACGAGCTTCAACTGGCGAAGTTCGCGTTCACGTAATCACGACTGCAGGAAGCGACAGAAGACGTCTTTCTGCTGCAAAGAATAACAAGAATATGTCATCTAAGCTTGATAAGTTTTGTTTTATTGCAAGCGAGCCAGACAGCAGCAACGACAGCTGAACCCAGGGTACTAGGCCTACCAAAGACCGCGGACGGCTGAACAATCCTAAACCGCTATTCCAACGATGTCCACGGACTATAGTTCAATACACAAACTCTTCACAGAACCAGCAGAGAGGCCCGAGCCCAAAACAGGGAGTTGAATTGCTCAGCAATATTGAGAGTGGCGCGTCGGGACGAAGACAACAAAAAGCACGTTGTCAGTGAGACTCACCCAGAAGATGACATTAAAGCCAAAGATGAGATACTTGAGGCAGCAACTAATTTCGCTTTTGTCGCGTCTATGTTTCCGGACGGGCATTCTGTTTCCATATCGTTCAACTTCTTCACCATACGGAGCCATCTTGCGAACTAACTTCTCTCCCGCCGTGCACTCGAGCAACCAGGAGCAACCTGTGCTTGTTCCTGCCCTCTCTCCGTCACCCTCTGATCATCTGACCTGACCGATCTGAACAATCTTTGTTTGTTTACTTTAATTATCACCACTAAATGCTGATATGTATAAATTAAATCTATTCAAGAAGCAAGCCTAAGTTTTTGCGTGCGAGGTGGTTGCCGCAGTTGCCGTACGGAACTCTGAAACCGTATGGTCGTATCGTCGTACGGTCCCGTATGGCCTACGGTATGGCGGCTGCTCTTCGCTTGCTTGCAGCGCCAACGGATTTAGCGGTTTCGTCGTTTCGTTGTGGTTGTAGTTAGCATGGTTATAGCAGTTATAGTGCTCTAGTACGTTCTAGAGCACTGTAGCACGGTGGTTGGTACAGTGAGCTTCTAGATTCTAGTGTTCCAAGTTCACTCGTTCCCTGCAGTTGTGCGATTACGTACCGTCGATATCCAGTTTTGCAATAGCGGCGGTAGGAATTTGGTTTTGAAAAGTGGCAAAGCGTTGGTTCTTGTGTGACGATTTACGGTAGGTACCGGCTTGCTAGCGCTGGGCAACCTAAACAATGCGCGCTAAAGCTGCAGTTACGGCGAGAAAACTGAAAATTGGCCCACATTTCGCTTCTATAAAAAGTTGAAAGGAAGAACATGACTCCATTTTTCATAATTTGTTAGACCAACGTTGCGGCACACTGAATTAACTGTGTATCTTGCTTTGCGGTCTTTGCTTAATTATAACTTCCCCAACGTGCTGCAACAGCAGCAAAAATCCGCAAAAGTCGGAAACCGCCTGCTGCTGTCTATTTTGCAATTGATATTTGTCATGTGGTGGCAGCCTGTAATGAAATCGTGGGTTTTTAATTAGCCCACGGCCGGCCTGCACGCGCACGGACTTAATTGCCGCTACCTTACCTTACTCATTATTTCGCATTTCCCCTGCTGGGGTAGAAACGAGTTCATGACCTGTTGTGAAAGTGTGTGTATTGACTAGTGCTACGTAAAGGCCCGTTCACACTTGCGACTAGCAGCGGTCGCGCGACCGTTTTGGTCGAAAAGCGACAGTCGCAAATGGTCGCATCGGTCGAAAAGCGACTGCCGCGGGCCGATCGGTCACTGCTCGAATTTCTAGTCGCGCGACTACTAGTCGCAAACCATTTCTCCAATCAGCGAGGTCCCGGAGTACTAGATCGAGCACCTTCTCAATGCAATTAAAGAATACCCCTACCTTTTCAACAAACGGCATCCGGAATTCAAAGGCAGGGAGAAGGATATGGCCTGGGAGGAGATTGGAAAGATATTCGGACTATCCGGTAAGCACTATGAACTTTTGAGAAATGGGTTTTTCACGCAGGCGCAACATTTTATATTGACACCGTCTATTCGTCGTCGGCGTTCTCGTCTGAAAAAGCTGAAGTGTCTGGCAAGCGGCTGCTACCGACGTTCGCTGTCATCGCCCTGCAGCTTTCCTACTTCCAACTCGTTTTTCGAGAAGGCGACAGTCGCAAGTGTGAACATAGCTCCTCTCCTCTGGTCGCGCGACTTCATCTAGTCGCAAGTGTGAATAGACCTTAAGTTTGCTGCTTATCACAACGTGGGGGGAAATAATTCGAGTACTAACACCCTGTACTTTATGTGTGCAGTTAATACTTCTGTCACATGGGCACTCGTAAGGCCTTAGGATCTAAGGTCATTTCAAAATAGCAAAGCAGCAAAGGCAATCTGGGTTTATGTGCTTTTTTTTTTTGTGTGGTTGGTGTTGGGCTGAATGGTTGAAAAATGTGCCAGTTACTTCCGTAATTTCTTGTATTTTTGTACGTACACATTCCGAGAATGGTAAGCATTTGATTAAAAGGAAAGAGGATTGCAAGCTATATCTTATGTCCGCTGGTGTCACTCATATATCGGCTTCAGGAAAGCAAGCTGCCGGGCTAGTTGGTGATGCACAATGGGAAGAAGTCTGCAAAATAAAGACAAAAGACAAAAAGGAGGACACATCGGACAGTCACGAGCGCTTATAACTGTTGTGTCCTCCTCCCTTTTGACTGTATTTTGCGCCTACTTCTTCACATTACATATCAGCTTCCATACTGTTCTTCATTGCTTAGAATCAAAATCCTGCATAGACCCTTTGCAAAACTCCGGAAGTCAGCTTCTCTGCACAGCAAAAAACTCACCATGGTGGCCAAACCTGGCAGAAGTTGGGTGCAGCGCAGAATAGTTCTGTGTTAAGCCTGATGTCATGCATGAACCTGGGGAGCAGAATTCTTTCGCTTTTGAATGGCACTTGTGGATGGCCTCTTAATACCATAATTGCGGCAGCAACAACAGGCCGAGAGGTGCAGGAAATGGACGTGGCCATTATTGTCACAATAGACGTCTCCTGCACTGCACCCAACTTCGGCGCTCAAAACAGGTTTGGCTGCCCATGGTGCAGGGGTTTTTACTGGGCAGAGAAGCTGACTTCCAGAGTTTTGCAAAGGGTCCATAGTTCTACTCTACCTCACACGTCATGACCAGAGTTGTGATGAATCATATCTTGTGAGCCCATGTATCAAACAAGTCTAAATGGGGCTTGAATAACCCCTTGCTGCTGTTAGAGCACAAAAGTCCATAGCGCTCATGATACTGTAAACCCTAGCAAACCAAGATTTTTATATTAATCCATGATCGTGATTATGAAGGAGGCTGCATTAATGATGCAAAGCAACTGCTGTGATTTTCTAAAATGTTTTTATGGCACCGAAATTGCTACAACCTTGCTAAAGGGTAAAAATATACTTTTTTATAGCTCTGAAAACTTGCTCAGACTTACTGTGTCGCAGTAGCTCTAATCCAGTAGCTCTAATCTAACGTAGTCGTGTAAATGTTATGTTGGTAAGTTATTGTCAGAGGCCCCCAGTAAGGCTGTAATGGACAGTTTAGAGTCTAAAATAATGGCCAGTTTAGAAACTAGGTAATGGAATAAGTTGGAAAACCATATGTTGGTAAACAAAGCAAGAAAGGACAGGAGCAGACAAAAATTTATAACCTCGACATTGGCATCCTTAAGGTGACTAAAAGCAACTCGCATTTTTATTTGTAATACTATACGATCGATGCATATTAAATAAACTGGTGGTTCAAATCGTCTGGAGCCCTCTACTGTGGCATTCCTCAAAGCCTGAGTTGCTTTGGAATTTTAAATGTGAAACCAAAACAAAAGCAATGAATGTTTTAAACGTGTGGCAATACACGGCAGTAACAGCAGAAATTTTATCCACAAGGAAATGCTGTGGAGATTTGTTCAAGTGTTGTGTGTCAGTAATTCTAAATTTGAGAATTTAGTATAACTTGCACATTTACGTGACTTCTTCCTTCTTCAAATTTTTGTTTATGACAGGTCTGACTTGTCAGTGAAATTGCACTGAAATGCCACTTTCCCACTTTGACGAGCGGAGTGGTGCTGTCAGCTGCTCAACTCCTTGGGGTTCCTGGTGGCAGACCGTTGCTGAGGTGTTTGTTGAGGTTGAAGTGCCTAAAGGCACACGTGGCAAGGATGTCCAAATCCAAATTACCCCCAGGCACATGTCTTGCACAGTTCATGGCAAGGAACTGTTTTCAGGAGACCTTCATCGCACAGTTGTTGCCGATGAATCAACATGGACCATCGAGGAGCAACAGCGAGTGTTGATTTTGCTTGTCAAGACTGAACCTGCTAACTCAGAAAAAGTGTGGGAATCTTTGTTCATTGGGCAATACAAGCCTGATCTGCTCGTCATGCATGAGATGATGAAGAAACTGGATTTGGAGAAGTTCCAGATTGAGAATCCAGGGTTTGACTTCAGTGGAGCCAAACTAGACAAAGCCTATGACCACATTCCAGGCCTTGGCGGTGACACCTCAGAAAGTCAGCCGACGGGATTTCATGCAGAACAACCATAGGGGGATGCTGCAGCTAGGCTTGCTTCCAAAGGAGGTGACTTTTCATTGTGAAACTATTTTCTTGTTCTTTGTTCAACAAACTGTTCTCTTTTTTGAGCAGTTCTTTTTGTGAACACCTACTTTTACACTGAAGCATGCGGGTACTGCACTTACATGTGCGCATTGAAGCAGATGAGACAGGAAAATTTGTAGTTTTAAATGTTTTGGCCTGCCTACAGACACTTTTTGCCTCTAAAATTGTGTTTACAATTCCAATTTTGTGCATCATTCTGCCTTAAACTTATTCTGGGCACTATAAGAAGAAAATGACCAGAGGATTACTGTAGGATTTCATGTGTACTGTTCAGAGCATTGCATTTGTGAGAATAAACATCTTTCATTGTTTGAGTGCTGACTCTCTTCTCTTAAAAACAAGGTGTAAAGGCATTCAGGACAGGGGCATAAGTGGTGAAACTGCATATACACTCTTGAAATGTCATCGGACAGCAGAAATATCCTAACAGTATGCTGTATTGGACAAGTTGGAAATAGTTGATATTGTGGACTAGTGCAAAAGACACAAAGCACCGAGGAAAAGGAAGACGACATGGGCGCTGTGTCCCGTGATGTCTCCTTTTTCCTTGGTCTTTTGTCTCTTTTGTGTTAGTCCACAACATGAGATATCCTAATGTATGTATTTGCAAACGAAATGCTTGTTTCTAAATTACTGCAGCCGGCATTGATTAATATTAGAGTAGTTGCCTTTAATAGACAATCTGCCCTGCTGAGGTATTGGCTTGAAGTGTGCTACTGCCCATTACAGCATGCATGCAGTAATTGCTTACTAGCAACTACAGTATATCAGTCTTGCTCTGAAATGAACTATGTGAAATACTTGCTATATAATTGCTGTTCTGAATAAACTGCATATTTTGTGCACAAGTTCTAACACAGGAGCCATGGTGGTGCAGTGGTTAGGGCGCGTGACTGCAGTGCCCAAGGATGCAAGATTGAATCTGGCCACGATGGCTGCTTTTCAATGGAGACGAGAAGCAAGGCACCTATGTTCTGCACGATGTCGGGGCAGGTTTAAGAACCCCAGATAATTCTTTGCACATTGATAGGCTTTCGCATGATGTAGCTTATAACTGTATGCTGAGTAGGCGTGAAAAACTAGCGTCACAAGCTAAAGGGTAGCAAACTGCATGGACATGAAAGAGGAGCCACTAACGGGAGCCATTAAAGTACCCGCAAATATTTAATTAAATTAATGTGGAGCGTGTTTCAAGCTTATGGCTACACTAGGGATGGCAGAACCTTGTACGTTTTTTGGCATGCGAAAAGTGCTCTTCTCAAAATAGAGGTGTGCGAATATATGATGAACATTTTTTATTTGGTGCATATTTTATTCGGGAAATTGGTATTGGAAAAATTTCCAAATGTGCATCAACGATCAAATATACAGACTTCAGTTAATCTACCTGTGGCAAAACTAAAATATCTGTGCATTTTATCCGAAGATCGAGTTAGATGTTTTTGGAAAAGGTGTTGAATTCGCTTTCTTCGTTGTTTATTGTATGGACGGGTCTCATGCAAACATTCATAGGCTTGGACCTCATGTGAAATTCTGTAAATTCGGTTTCCTGCATGCCACACGTGACAGAACAAAATGGCCAACCACTTGCTTGAAACAACTGCAATACAAAAGTCCGTTTATAATGTTTTACATACCTAACGGCCCACACCCATGGCACTTATTGTGCCACCCTCCTCCCTCTTTCCATGTTAACTCCACCACTTCGTTTAACCACAGTATGCGAGGTAGCCCACTTGCGGAATTTCACGTGGGGCTCCCTAAGGGGTGCTGCAAGTGCATAAAAATCCCACCGCACACCTCTGACCTGCACGTAACAGTAGGCGTGACAATAGGAAGGCCTGTATCGCTAGGTGCAAGATAGTCTGGCCGCATAGTTTCAGTTTATGGGTTTATTGCAGCTGAAAAAACTAGACACTATTGTGAAAAACAAACAGCACTTGCCTGCGTATTGTTTAACCCCAGGGTGTCTGGTCCAGAACTCTCCACTATGGTGTTCTTCATAATCCAAGTGTCACTTTGGGTTGTTAAACTGGACTGAATTCTTTTTGTCATTTGGTTTTCATTCTGAACATGTATTTGTTTGATATTTAAAGGCAGTTGTTCTTCGTATTCATATTCAATTTGTATCTAAATTTCAATGTTTGCTTACTACTACTATTTATCCCTCCTAACACTAGCCACTTGAGTTCAGCTGAGAAAATTTGGCTTAACTTGGATTAAGATGATGTTTCTCCTCCTTGGAAGCTGTCTATTTTGTAAACATCGCACTGGTGCTGTTGTGTGCAGCTGTAAACATAACCAAACAGAGCTGGCATCTAAATTGTAACTATAATATTTCACAGTAAGTAGAACTGTCCTTGTTGCTACGTGTGTGTTTGTCTGCACCTGTAATCCCTGAAGTCTGCAAATGGATAAAACAAGAAGAAAGTGTCGTCTTTTGCCCCTCAAAGGACAACTTTGCAGCCAATAGTGTCGATAATTCCATTAGACCTGCTAGCTTGAAAACGCAGTGTGTAGCAGATGAAAGGGGGTTCACCATGGCTTAACTGGATCAGCTGTTGCAGCAAGAAAATTGGTTGATGCCATTGTCTGAAGGGCCTCCTTTCAGGGGCATCTGCCGCTTTTTTCTTTGGCTGTATGCGACCAGATACTTGTGATTGCCTTAAATATGAAAGAAAGAAAGGATGTTGCTTGACATTACCAGCCTATGCAGCACAGCTTGTTTGCCATAGGCAGCATTGCAAATCTCTCCAAGAGGGGAGGAGCCCACATTTTCACCGCTGCTACAAGGGTTCCATAGCACAGTTTAGAAGAAAATCTAGGCAAAACTGTGCTTGATTTAATTATTGTACATTTGGGGGGGGGGGGGGGGGGGGGAGTGAGAATTTCACATGAAATTTCTAGATAGTCTATCTTCATTCTTGAAGGAATGATAGAAATGACAAGTACATAAAACCTGCATGTCAATCTAGTGCTAAGGCTGGTCTGACCTTTGTGTTCCCTGGAAGGCTGAATGAATATGGACCCTTTCAATTTAGTAGTTTGTGAAGAGCCGAGTTCTGTACCTAAGTGCACATGGGCTTTAATGTGCAAAGCAGTTAGCCTGCAAAGTATGTCCTCTTATAATTAGAAGGCGCTCTTCAATCCTGAAACAAAAAAATTGTAGATAGTAAATTTGAAGAAACATGTCTTTATTTAAAAAAAAAAACTTTGCATTATTTACAGCTTTGCATTTCATTATAAATCGTAAGCACAGCACCGGTATAACTGCTGCTTTCTTTGTTCACAGGCATTGTTTATGTACAAAATTCTTCCACTCACACAACGAATTGAACAGCGCGGCACATAGGTAGTCTTGCTCCATTTTGTACACACCTTTTCAGTGCAAGAGGGAAAATATTATATATACCTCTCTGGAAAATAACATCTCTGAGCTTGACTGGAACAGGTCACTTTGTTGTGGGCATTGCACGTACAATCACGTGTTACTGATATTATATATGAACACTGTACTGTATGACTCTACAGGTCTAAAAGAAAAATTGAAAAGCAGTCATAATTTTTTTGAGGGTGTACGTCCACCATTGCAGCTTAAAAAAAGGAAGCAGGCTCACTGACATCTCGGAGCTCTAGTGGGTTCCCATTTTTCTATCGTACTGCTGATGGCAGTCAGGCAAAACTTCGGTGCTGCTTCTGACATCCATGTCAAAAGCAGTGGTTAAGCTTGCAACCAAAACTCGTGCACAACACAAATCAGAGTAACATAAGCTGGAAGATTCATGAACAAGCCATGTTTTGTGCATGAGGTTGGATGCTTCTGTCCAACCTGTGACCTTTATACACCGATGCACTGCAGCTTGCTTTCAAGATGTAAAACAAAAATGGACAAAATTAGACTGGAATGTTCATTGCAGTGGTGGTAATGTATACCCTCCTTCAAGAATACCGTTGCATATCACAATGACTGTCGTGTTCTACGAGAAAAACCTGTCTAATGCCATACAAAGGTGCGCAAAATATCTGAACATAGCATATGTAGAAGCTAAAACACACAACTAAAATCACTCTGCGTGGTATCACGGTCATGATTGGTGAAATCACCTCATTAGGCTTTTCTATTCATAAACTACACCAAGGGATAACAAAAGTCACACACAAAAAAAGCCACGAGACGCACCATCAAAACACGCTGTAACAACGAAATGGAATGCCGTAACATGTACGTCATAAAAGCTTTCTTCACTATCACATATTATTTATGTACAAGTAGTGTGTGATGACATCAGATATTTTATGCTAGTGCCTGCACACAAAAAGCAACTGCAATTGCTTTCTTAAAATTTGATCTTTTAAGTACTCTGACTCCTTGCTTCCTTCCTTTTCTGAGCTTACATACAATCCGACACACACAAGCTAAGCATAACACTGGTCAACTCAACCAAACCAACGGCACAAATGCTCCACAAATAGAGCTATGCAGCTTTTGTGCACGTGTGGTAGACTGGACCGTTGCTTGATTAGTATTGCTTCAAAGCTACAACTACATACTTTCAACACTTCAAAAAAGCTTTTCAGCAAATAATAATGCTGTTTAGGAAATGAACTGCATAAGGAAATGGGAAGCACCAAAAGTAAAGTGACAAATAGCATGCCCTGCTATATATAACCTGCCAAGCAGTCACTGAGGTTCCATTGCCATGATGCATGTAGAGCCAATCTGTTCCTTTGTGATTTCCAGGCTTTTGCACAACTATGGGTCTGCACAAAACCAGCAAATTTCTCAGAGCTAACAAGTTTAGCAGTTAGCATAAACTCTCATCTCCATTCTCTGCATTAGGCACATCATGCAACATGTGAACTAAGCATGTAGCATATACACTGGCCTGGCACGTTAAAAACGCATGAAATGAAACAATTCCAGACGTTACAAAGGGCATCTGGTCCTGCAAGATGTAAGGCACTGAATGTGTGCTTTTTATCACTGGTTGTGCAGTTGTTTTGATATTGCTGTACTTCTATTTTCACAGAGGTTAGGAGATGGTGAAAACTAAGTGAGATGCAAAAATTTTGACATGAGACTGTTGTTCACCTTTACAGTAATGTGCATGAAGATAACCGAAGTTTACTTTCATGCAAGATTGTTCTCAGAACATTAAACACATGGTAAATATTTGCCACAAACATTGACAAAGCAACGTGGTAACAGCCTTCTTCATGTCACTGTCACAGAGAAATGTCGGCCTCATCAAAGCTACAATACAGCATTTGGCGAGGCGCACACAACACGGCAGATTCCTTGAAGCCACCGCAGTATCATAATCACTAGACGATGAACTGTCCTGTCATCCATGTTCCACTATTATGATGAGAGCATCAAGGCTCTCGTGATGATTTATCCAGCCAGCATAGCAGCAGGACAAAATGAAGAGCTCTCTCAAAGAGAGAGAGCAGAAGGCCTGAATGTTGGGCTTGTAGCCTGTACCAGGTGATCACGAAGAAAGCCTGACTGCACGGATGTCCTCATAGCAGTTCTCCACAGCCCTTGGGCGGCCATTGCGATGGCCACCATTTTCAACAGTTGTTTCACCAGGCTTGGCTGTGCCTTCGCCAGATGTATTCTGCAAAAAAAGAAGTGAATTTGTAACAAGATACACGTCAACAATTTGCCTGAAGTGGAACACATGCGTGCAACTTATTGCTTTTTGTTTGGCCTGAAAATATGACAGGGAAACAAGCAATTAGATGAAAAAGAAAAAAGGAACAGGCTGCCAATTGTCACCAGAACGGAAACAATGCCTGCCTGCTTTAGAAAGGTGACAGGATAAAAAGAATACCGAAAACAGTATAGAATAAGAAAAGAAGAGGGAGGAGAAATAAGAAAAAATGAAGAAGCAGCTCTTACTGTGAGCTGCCAGTACTCGCAGTATGGAAAGCAAAGAACAACAAGGCATGGCAACCTGAACTTAGTAGTGGGAAAATGTGAAAACTATGAACACACAGCAGCATGACATTCAAGACTTCATTACATGTGGTACAATAACTTAAGAATAGCTGTCACAAGTAGCTTGGACAGAAGCTGAGGAAAAATTTAATTGTAAGTAAAGCTTTGGTAATTCGACCACCATTAATTCGTATAATTCGGACTTTCGGCAGACTTCCGTCAAACACCCATGTTAGTCTACGTATAGGGTTGGAAGGACGCCCTAGGACTAGCATCCGTCAATTTAGCCATGCTTCCAAAGTGGTGAAGTATCAAGATATGGCCTGATCCAACCTGTGTGATCCAAACTATCTTACATGATAGTTTGATTTGTGAGATTTAACTTCCCTAAGTGACTCAGGCTATGAGGAATGCGGTTGTGAAAGGCTCCGCATAGTTTCAATCACTTGGGATTCTTTAATGCGCACTAACCGCTCACAAATGATCTTCCAAATATTTGCCCTCAGGCTTTAAATGCGTAGTACACTGCTTCCTGCGGCCCTATGACGTGCACGCAATGGCAAACGCGTTAACAACCGACAGGCTCTCATCAAAAGGCCGACACAATACTGGTGCATAGATTTGTTTTCAGGGCTTCATAGCCAGCCTGCGGCGCCAGCTGAGGTCGTAGCTCCTCGCTATTTAGGATGACTGCCTTGCTGCATAATTTCTTTTTTTTTTTTTTTTTTTGCAAAGTATCTTGCAGCTGTGGCTTCGATGCACGCTTCCTTCACTTCCATTCGACTGGCATTTCCATTCTTCCAGGACGTCATTCTTGGCATTTCTCATGTGCTGTTTGTTGTTTGTGCGATGAAGCCTCCACCACATGCCAAGCATCAGCTCTACTGCGCTGCACACTGGAAGAAGTTGTGAAGGCCTTTTTCATTATGGAGCAGACCTACTTCTGATACTCCTAAGAGTGTGTAGGAATCAATGCATTTAACATAACTGTGAAAAAGTATTTTTGGCAGGGAGTTTTGATCTAAAATGGAAGTCACTATTGCCCAGGTTTTGACCAAACAAATTTTATTTTCATGCAAATGACTTTTGGCAGTGTCGAGCATTCTTTTCACTTCCTTGAAGTCCAAATTAATGATTTTGCTGTATTACAGTGATGTGCAAAGGCATAAATTAAAATTCTCTTAAATTCCAACTTCAGGTCATTTTTTTACTGCAGCAAAGCTTGATAACTCCAGCAATTTGGGGAAAAAAAAAACAATTTCAGTTCTTGAAATTTTCTGAAACTGTAAATTCTCTTTTCAGGAAATATTACTCCTAAAATTTCCTGAAATGGGAAAATTCCCCAAATGGAACATCAGTGACATATATATAATGCATGCAAACACATGCATTGCAACATGAAGGCACGATCAAGATTCAAAATAATGGACGTTTCCTGCTTATGAAGTTTATGTGATGTTATTGGCAACTCTATTGCACAGATGAGAAAGTCAACAAACTTACTCTCACTTTGGAATTTGTATGTTGTCAATTAAACAAAACACTTGAAGATATTGATTCAAATATGAGAAAATTTGCTGTTGGGTTTGTTTTTTTTTTCTTAATAACTAAGGAAGGCACAGCATTCAAATTTCAAACATTCTGTGGCAAAAGTGACTCATCTAAACAACCTGCAGTGAGTGGCTATTGCTGTGATGCACTGGCACCTCTGCAGTCACTGCTGGAAACTTACATAAGCACATAGGGCACGCACAGTCTTCATATTCACGAGTATTTTGAGAATGCATCTTTAAAATAAAGGTATCTTTTAGAAGTCCATACTTACCACTAAGGGTTCCATGTGATACAGTTAACAAATTTTACCCTCTGTGTCTAAAGACTGCAGGCATTGTGCATGCAATAGAATCCAATTTGCTAAAGGGGACTTGCGATTACAATTTGCTGAAGGGGACATGTGATTATGTGGCCTTCATGCTTCGTGCAACGCAGCTGCCGAGAGCCAGTAAGAACAGGTGGCGCCAGGCACAGGCGTGGAAGAAGTAGCTAACTCTGTTTATTGTGCATGCACCATGTGCTGTCAACTCTATTTTCACGGTAGCGCCTCAAGAAGTGCAGCGGTCATGCGATAGCACATTCCTTTTGACAGTGGGACTCTACTGCAAGTCTGCTTAAAGTTTACCGAGGTCAGATGCAGTATTATCTAAACCTTCACAGCTATATCAGTACATGCACTTTTATACTGTTTTTGTTAAAAATATATGTTGCCTATCCATGGTCAGGAAATCAACTTGCAAAACATGGATATCCAGGAAGATGCTAAAGCTTGACTTCTCCAGAATACTGGCTGCACACATTACTGAGAGACCATTCTTACCTGAAGCACAACACCATCCTTGAGGTATGTTGGGTTCTCGAATGAGACACCAGGGGGCCTAGCCTTGGCCTTCCAGCGCTTCCAGTAGAAAATGCCCAGCACAGCCGCAATCACCAGCACCAACGCTGTCATCACCAGCACAATGGCAATCTTTCCACCCAAACTCAGGCCATGTCCAGATAGAGCTGCAGAGCCTGCAGTTGCATGATGGGAAGTGCGTTATGCGCTTGTTGTACTCACTACAGTTCAGCTGAGGTTCAGCAGAACAGGCCTCTGATGAGACACTAGCGATTAGTCCTTGTTGGTTATGATAGCAGGTCAATAAATTTTTAAATAATTCTTTTATTACCAGTAGTCTGCGCAAGTGACAGCCTTGTGTGAGGGTTCAAATTAACAGCTAGGAGTGTTCACCCATTCAAATGCAGGCAATTTTGACAAGACCTCCATGTCGGTATGAATTATGTACCATTCCGAATTATTAAGTCTCTATTGCATTATCCAAGAACTAAATTAAGACAGGCTGGTTGATTGCTCATCTTCATGGTAATAAATAGCACAGCAAAAGACAAGGACAGAGAAAGGACAGGATGATGCATAGTTCGGTCCACAACTATGCATTATTTCTGCGCATACAGCAAATAACTGGCAGAATGCCACAAAAAAATAACACTAAAACACCAATAAATAACTTCACCAACTTTAGGATGCATCTCACATTACATTCGAAACAAAATAATGAATATAACGCAATTTTTTTTCTTTTTTGCTGCTCAAGGTGGGCACAGCATGCTTCACTATCATACTTGCAAGCTGCTAAAAGGAGCCAGCTTTTTAATTCTCTTGGGTCCATGCATTGCACACAAGGAAAGTAAAAGGTGGCTGTGAACATGAAAAGAAGCCGGATGAAAAGGCGAGTGGAGTAGGAAAAGCAAAAAAGTCTGCGCGAGTTAACGCGCAATGATGTTGCACACATTTAAAAAATGTTGCCTCTTAAATATTATGTACATATTTGTTTGCTCCCATATTTCTTTCTCCAATTTTCTCAGCTGTCAGCTGTAGTTGGTGTGATTAGGCTAACATCATGTTATAATCATATACAGTAAAAGCTCATAAATTCGAACTTCCCGCTGGGGCAGAAAAAAAGTTCGAAGTATCTGATATTGGCGTTATCGAATGGCTTTAAAAAATCTGACAAGAACCGTTTGCTTTATGGTGAATTTACTGTATTTACTCGGGTAATGAACCCACTCACATAACGAACCTATATCCCACTTTTGCCGCTGAGAATTGAAAAGAAAAAAGCATTCGTTGTTAGTGCGTCCCTCCACTTCGCGCCGTCGCAGTCCCCAGTGCATTTTTTTGTAGCACAACTTAACATCACGGTGCAAGTACCCGACCACCGGTGGATGCATTTCGATAAAGGTGAAACAGAGTAGAGTGGCCTCCGTGTGCTGTGTAATGTCAGTGCATGTTAAAAATCCCAAGGTGGTCGAAATTACTGATGGCCAGTGAACAAATGAACATCATTGCCATGGGCTGGCGCAGACAGTGTGAAGCTCATAAAAGCAAAACTGAAACTACATAGTCCACCTATTAAGGTGGAGTTGGATTAGGTCATCTGCGTTTCGTTGCACTTGCCGTTGCGCACACGTAAGAGGTGCATGGTCTACTAAGCAGCATGTAGTTCAGGCTTGAGGAGTGCTACAGTCAAACCCGAAAATATCGAAGTCACGGAATATCCCCTTGAAAATCCCATGCAAAAGTATAGGAAAGCCGCGTCATATATCGAACTCAGTTTCACCGGTCATTCGGTATATAGAACTCCGCACCACGCACTGGAAAGTGTGCCTTCCTCAAAGACGTTCACATCACCCTCGGCCGTTTGGTGCGTGACGTTTTCAAGCCACGCGCGGAAGGAATGAGAGGGGACAGTTTGGCGACGGCTGGTCTAGGGCAGCACCGCGTCCATTCCCCAAAGACGCGTGCATCTGTGATATTGTTTCCTGCGCGCCAGCACGTGACGTTTGCAAGCCATGTGCATGAATGAACCAGAGAGAACCGGTGGAAACGAGAGGGGAAAAACGCGATAGAGCGAAGCGCAAGGGTGTGCCCATTCTTTTGCCGAGCTATCTCTCTCCTTTCTCTCTCTCGGCCTTCGTTCACAGTAGCACGCGCTACGCATGCGCCAAGCCAGCTCAGCCCGTTTTCAGACAGAACATCGGATGCTTTTTCCAGCGTGTGCTGCGAACCCTCTGCGCGCGGCGGCTGATGTGGCTATGGCGCCTGCGGACTTTAAAGTAGTATAGACACTATTTTTTGAAGCGTCGGAAGGAATACAATTGCTTTCCTGGTCATGGTCATACAGAGATGCTCCCCAAGCAATCCCAACATCGCACGTTGCCGCAAAGATATTTTATTTTGATATTAAAAACAAGCCAGGCAAGTACTCCGTTTTTCAAAACCCATTGGCAGCTACATCTCTGCGACGAAAACGTGTCCATAGGTAAACAACATGACGTAATCACACAACTGACGTGGAGTCAGCAAAGCAAAAAGCAGTGACGACACATGGCCGGACTCGAACAGCGGCGGCGCCGCTTCCGGTCGTGCCCTGAGAAAGTACTATGCTTCTGCTTGCTTTACTCGATGGCTTCTTCGTTGGTGCATGTTACTATTACCTCAGCGGTGTACGTATGAAGACTGCCTGCTATACCCGGGCCTCAACAGCATGCCTGCACAAGTGCAGGGCTTTCGGCAACGGTGCCTCTCGATGGCGCACCGGAAACGAACTGCGCCGCTCCCCACCTACCCTAGACGTCGCTAGCCCTAGCTGGTTTCATATCGAAGCGCCAGCGAACGGAGCTTCGGAGTAATAAACGTCAGAATTTAGCGCCGCTTTACTGGCAAGCCCATCTCGTAAAATATCTTTTTGCTTTGCTCAATGCCGGAGCTAGCAGACGTCAGGTGCGTCGCACCGGGCAGCAGCTGTAGGAGGAAAAAAAGTTTGCTTGTATCACTGTAATCACTTCTACCAGGACCTCAGGACAGTATTTTCTTGCACGTGTGATAGCAAGCAGACAAAAAACGCGACCCAAATGCATCATTAGATTTTGTGTTTACGCGATCACCAACCTTGCCAGTATGGCGCGCTCGTGTGGCATTCTTGTATCTTTGACGTCATCGCTCGCTCGTGCCCGGAGAGATCAAAACCGAAACTGGCCCTGATAAATGCACTGATAATAAATTATTTATCATATGCTAGGGCTTTTTGGGTCGCAGTCCTTCTGTTTTGGACCACTGTAGATCTATTAAAGCAAAAATACTGGAACAGAAAATGTATGTGTCTAAGTGGCAGATCTCTCTCTCTCTCTCTCTCATCTTTCTTTTTTTTTTTTTTTTTTTTTGCGAGAGTCGTCCATTCTTATTGTTGTGCTGTAGGCGTGGCGTAGCGTAAGATATGGCGGCAGCAGACGTTGAGAAACATTAGGAAGCGGCAGTCTTTTTTTCTTTTTTTCGCGATTTCTGCCGCGGCGACACAGAAACCTTGCTAATTGAACTGCCGCGGTGGCTCGAGCGGCGAGAGGGACGCAGTTCCAACAAGTTGGAAATTTTTCGCTCTGTTGCTGCCGCTCGTTGCTGAGATCGCTATATCGCTTGCATGTGAGCGAGCTGGCCTTAACGCTTTTTCTTTTTTCAAATTCTCGGGTGCAAAAGTGAAGGGTGGGTTCATTATGCGAGTGGGTTGATTACGCGACAAATACAGTATCGTTTTTTCGCATCGTAAGAGCCGTCACAAGCCGATTTCTGTATATCGAATTATTGATATATCGAACTTTTTCATGATCCCCTTCGAGTTCGATATATCCAGGTTCGACTATATTAATGCGAAAGCTTTAATTTCTAGCTCAGCGAACATCAGCCAGTGACAGATACTGTGCCTTTCCTTGTCTGCAAACCAATTATAGAATGCTGGTGAACTTTGATGCATTTAACAGAATGCTGGTTTTCAACAAGGGGTGCGCAGTGTACCGTAATGCAGCAACAACGCTTATGCTTTCGCATTTCTCCACTGTAGATTCCGCAGTGCTCTCAGAACTTTTTTGATGATCGCACAATCGTAACTGGACACGGCGCAACCAATGCGAGACCTTTAGCATCTGTCCAACGCCACAGCCTTACATGGGCATCGGCTGGGACTGCACCAATAGAAATACTTGTCCGTAGTTCCGAATTAAAGGGGGTCAAATTTACCAGCATTGATTTGCAAGTCTTGGAAGTCACGCAGAACAGACAGCAAGCAGCTGCCACCATGGCCGCCACCCCATTACCCTCCGGCGCCGCCGGCCACTGCGCCGGTCATGTAACGGTTAGGCTTTACCCACTCTTTCATGGTTTTACCTAGTTTTTCCTTTGTCCCTGTTTTGGACGTGCGCAGCCGTGTAACTATGCCACCCTATCGTGGGGGCGTTTCTTTGGCCAGGTACTGAACGCCAGGCCAGCCAAACGCGGTGCCACATAGTTTGAACTGTTCATAGTGGAGCCAACTCGCATTCAAATTAATGGACTTTTATGTACACAGACCTTGATGGAGCTGGGCCGGAACAAGTAGTGTAGTTGGAAATGTCCGAATATTCTAATTATCGAGGTTCAAATTACCGAGCTTTCAATGCCTCTTCATAAACACAAACAACCATGAATATGATGTGAAATGCAGTACTCACATCCATCCCCCACTTATGACTGAGATTAAAAATGGTTACATACTGTTCCATATGCAGTATATCAAAGCCTTACTCGGTAAGCAGTTATTTAGGCTTCTATTTAAGATGGATTACTTAATAATACACCATACATCACGTAAAGGAAGATGGGAAAAGTGCTTGTCCCATCTACCTTTACGTGATGTGTGATGTGTGATGTGTGATGTGCTATTAAGTAATCCGTCTTAAATAAAAGTACTTGTCCCATCTACTTTTATGTGGTGCGTACCGGGCATTGTAATATGAAATAAGTAATCTGTCTCAAATCATAAGCCAACTAGCCCATAAACAAGTGCTGCTAAGCTATTTGGGCTGCATGGGTTAAGCTGCTCCTTAATAATAATAGTATTTGCAACATGCTTAGGTGCCTTGTAACTTCCAGTATGTGAATGAGCCCTTTTATAAAGTGAAAAAAGAAAAACAAACCATATTTTTGAAATAATGTTTGCACAGGCAGCAGATGCGACATGCTTACCTGGTGGATGAATGACAACAGGCAGAGTACTGGCACTCATGCCGTAGTGGTTGCCTGCTTTGACCAGGAATTCATAGATAAGACCCTGGTCCATGCCCCGAAATTGGAATGGTGGTTTCAGTGTTTCATTCTGAGAAAAAAAAAAAAAAGAAATGGAATTAAGTGAAATAAAGATAACCAAAGATGCATCAATTACTGCAACCTTCGGGCAAATTTCAAACTTCAGTGGACAGTAGCTATATGCATGGCCTACTGTGCTCTTCATTAATCATGTGGAACATGAGCTGTGTTCTTACGAAGAAGGTAGTGGCATTGCCTGAGCAGTGAAACAAACTGTAGGAGTAGTTCGTGTGGTGTCAACACCACAGCATTGTCTTTCATGAAATGATCCGTCAAAGTAGTGCAATTATATATACCTCCTATTAGCATTTACAAGCATGCTCATAAGAAGCAAAGCTAGCATCATTTGGCACAAGTACCCCCAAATTAATTAAAAGAAATGATAAACACAAGCGTGTAAAATTATAAATTAAAAAATAAATAATAATAACAACCTAATAGATATTATATCACACTGGCAAGGCTTCCATACAAAGGGAGTCAACAGCCACTGGCACTAAGGCGAGCATAGTAGATTTTTTTTGTGTGTGTCAATCAATATGAAATAACAATGTAATCATGGAGATAATCGATTAGAAAGTAGAAGAAAAAAACAACACCATGTCACTGTTGGGACCCGAACTCATGACCTCCAAATTTCGCGTCCAGTGCTCTACTGACTGAGCTACGGCAACAGCCATTCAATCTTCTAGTTTCTTAGGTATTTATGTTGCATGTAACCTATCCCTGAGAGCATTCACCAGTGCCACCCTTGTCCATCCAGGAGACTGAAAATTTTTAGTAGTCATTAAGCATCAACAAATTGTCTTTGTGCAATTACTGAATTAATCACTCCACCTCGCAAAAGAAGCCTGGGGAGAGTTAAATAATCAGGACAAGCAGCCATGAGCTTTTCTTCTCCAGCAACTGAAAGATGCCGTGAAACATAGAACAGCACTCACCCTGTTGATGCTCTGAGAGCCAACACTCCTCCAAAGAACACGGTACCACTGGACCACATCAGGGTTTTTGAGTGGAGGATCCCAGTAGATGTCCACTGCTCCCGGAGCCACTTGTGAGGCTCTGACATTCTGCGGTGGCCCTGGCAGCATTGCTTCAAGAGAAACATATGCACGAGAAAGATTAATAGCAATGCATATAATCTCAGAAGTATATTTGCTGAACAACTGGTTTTTCTCCAAAGCAACAATGCCACCAGTCATCACTATACATGGTCTAAAGCCACACCAGCACCTGACCTACACTCGTTGCACCCCCCCCCCCCCCCCTTGCTGCTATGCAACGGGTTTGCTGCCCCTAAGACAAAATCCTGTTGATGCCCATGTGACTATACTCCATCTCGCAAGCTATTTGCAGCACTGTGGTGGAAGGTAGAGCTCTCTCATCCAACCAGAGCTGCAGGAACACAGAAAATAGCCCCTCAAATATTTCAACAGTGAAGCTATATTTTTCAAACAAAACATAGCAATTGAATGCATAGTTCGGATGGGTATTTTTAAAGTATACAGAGCGTTCCAATCACAGGTGAAATGAACAGACAAAGCTCTGCAAAGGGCTGCACTGAGGTAATAGTGTTTCACTACCATTCGTCAACATGACACTGGCCAAGTTGGTTGTGTTGCCGTTCATTGAATTTTTGCTGTTTCCCTTCCTAAGCAGGCGAAGCAGTTATCTTTAAATATTTTTAAAGAGCTTTGCCTCGAGTTTTGGGGCAGCTCAAGCTTGGATTCTTTCATCAAGGGGACAGTAAATATCACCCCGAACAGCGAGCGAATGCCCTACCCGTGGGCAACGAGCAATAGGGGCACAATGGTGCCACCAAAAAAAAGAAAAAAAAATAAACGCTCCGCTAGAAGAGGTCGGATTCACTTAAAGAAGTTGAATAGCTTTGACCTAAGCGTGTTACGAAGGGTTGCTCACAGCTTCCTCCAGAAAGAGGATATTCCAATTATGCATCTCTGATGAAGTGCTTCAAAGAGGGCAACATGCTATTGACCGTTTCCATGGCAACAATGCAAAAGATGATTAAGAAGCTTGGCTTCCAATGCAACAAGCATTCTCGAAATATGGTGCTGACTGAAGTGAACTACACAGTGTGCGGTGTCACCTCTAGTACCTTCGCCAAACAGCGAAGCGCTGACAAGAGGAGAGGCCTATTTCTTTCACTAATGAAACATGGGTCAACATCGGCTGCCTGCATAGTCTAGTGTGGATTAATGGCACTATCCAATATGTGTATAAAGGTCATCAATGCGAACTGTTGACTGGTGTTCAATACTCCAGTGGCAACGGCAGAAGACTTATTGTGATGCACTGTAGTAGCAAACATGATTTTTTTGATGGAGCAGCAGAAGTGTTCAGAGCTAAGAAAAGCTTTAACTGCAAAAAGGAAATGAAGGGTAACACTGCAATAAATGGTCCTCACAGAAACTGCTTGCGCAACTGCCGCAAGGCCGCAGTATAGTGATGAACAACGCCTGACCACTGTATGAAAAAGGAGAAAGTGCCGGGCATGTAGGGCTTCGGATTAATCCTGACTGCTTGTGCATTCACAACCGCTGAACACACAGGCTTAGCTTGCATTTTGCCACCATCAACATACAGCTGCCAAGGCCTGTATTGATTCACCTTCCTTGGGGTGTGACTCCTTGAGGTGTAAATTAGTGCATATGCATGTCGTAGAAATATTTAAAACAACTGTGATTAGACAACAAATGAGCTGATACGAACAGGTGTAGCAAAAAAACAAAAGTTGGTCTGATTCATTTAGAATGAGTGTCCATCCAAAAATAAAAAAAGACGCCAATCGCCACCTGCTACACAGAAAAAAAAAGCTAAATACTGGCACACCTTTTATGGCATAGATTAAGCCACCTGTCAAATTGACCAGGGAGGGTGAGGAAACATGCCCATAGGAACACAATATAGTGTGCACCATTCTGATTGGCCTCACAAGCTGCAAACAGCTTGTGAGATAGGGTACAGTAAAACCCAATGCCACCTGGTGCTTGCTACTGATTTGTCAATGTGCTTGTGATAATGACATTGGGAGGTTTAAACAGTACTGGAATTGCGCCATTCCCTGATATGCAAAGTACAAACAGGAAGAAAACGAATTACAGCAGAGAGAATAGTAAAATGGCAAGGAATAAGAGACGCAATTTTGCATTCGTCTGTAATTTGTCACAATTGTGACTGTGAGATACACCTGAGTGGCCTCTCATGCACTGGTAATCAAATGCATGACCAAAAACACTTCGCAAGCAAGATACTAATGGCACTGTCACACTCACATCTCAACTACTTTTAAATATTTATTCTGTTTTTATCATGCATTACAGAAAGAGTATTATCTATAGTAAGACACAAAATATATCGACAAAAATTCGCCTTTGCCTTGTCAACCAGAAATTAAGCATTTTCCTTGCAGGAGACTAAGTTCAAACATGGCACTCAGGCATGTTCTCTACTCTGCCTACCTTTGCCTTCTTCAAAGCAGGACACGATTTCTTTGGCAGCAGCAAGAGCACACTGGGTGGTCTGGAATACTGGCCTGCCCACACACCAGCGCAGGCAGCTAGACGGTACACCCTTGGTCCTGCAGCATTGCCTATGATCGCTACCATCTGTATGGAAAGAATAAAAGATTAAGACATCATACAAGCCACCAGCCTGGTAACGCAGGCCAGCTTCAAAGTGTAACTGTTAATTATCTGTGATTCTGCAAAAAAAATTGTAGATTTGAGTACCTTTTTTAGAATTGTATTCAGCAGCCACATTCTTTTTTCTGAATGTTATTGTTATTACAGACATCAACAGGAACCACAGAATGGTGGGAAAACAACTAATTTTCTGCACTTGTACAAATAAGACACAAGGAGGAAGTTTAAGATGTAAGAAAACTTTAACCAATATTACTCAGTTATAATGCAATCTTAAAAGGAAATCTGGCCTCTTCTGACACTTACGACCTTGGTGGCGACGGTTCGTTCAGCTATATTGAAAAGCCAGGATGAAAAAATGAATTTACACAGTATTCATCATATCGGGGTTACAAATATAAAAGTAGAGTGCGTTCTGAAGCAGATGATCTGTGGAAAGCATTTTGTGTTAAACTCATGTGAATACAATATTCATATATATCTTCTCGAAATTAAGAATCTAGTAATGCAATTTTGATGATGCCTTGTCATGCTTGCTTTCCCAACCACTTCAGCAAGCTTGCGCATCAAGCATAGTGGGTGAGGCAAAAATGTGCTAACGTCCTTACACAAGATACCGGTGCCTTTTGAAAGCAACATTAATAGTAAAGTTTCAAGCCTCAAGTTGTGACCAACATCCATCTTGGGGGCTTCTCTTATTGCAGTTTTGAACCGTTCAGGAATGAAAGTGAGCATCGAGCAAGTGCCAAACTTTGTAAGGCTGTGTCCAGCTTGTGGGCAGTCACCACAGTAGGTGCATGACTGCACAACAGGACATCAACAGAGAAAATATTCAGAGAAGCCACCTTCAATTTTAATGAGGGTACATTTGAAGTAAGCAAGGCACGTTTAAAAATCAATTACTTGATTGTCTCTCATGAAATGCTGGGGATTTTTTCTAATTTCACAGGATTTAAAATTTTTTACAACGTAAAATAGGGGACCTACTATAAGCAACAACATATGCATATGAAATTAAAATTGCATTACTAATACAAGAGATGAAATGGCCAAAAGTGAACACATTCTGATAGTGTGCGCATATCTTTGCATACCCATATGTACTAGGCACTGCACTCTGTAGCTGCCAGGAAGGTTGTCATGTATGCAGGCTTATATACGCTCTCTATATGGTGTTGCACTCTAGTATTGCATCACAACAGCTTTTAAGCATTGCTATTTGACAATAGCATTCACTCACCAGCAGCGCAGTGCATCAGCTTGTCAAGCTCCCTAATGCATTGTGGTCTGTTCACGGCAAAATTTATGTCAATGTCAAAGGCACATGCACTTAAGCACTGTGCTGACACGCCAAGGGATGCACAACAATCTGCAAGAAAAAGCAACAAATAGAGGCACTCAACAGAGTTTTAAGACCAACCTGTGAGTATGAATGACATCTAAGTAAGTGTATATTATTTCATTTTTTATCCCTCTTAAATCGAGCAGGTGGCCAGGTATATACGTTTCTGAACTCCATTATAAGAGACATGGATGTAAAAGACAATCGGATATAAGAGACATCATTCACTCAAATGGTTGGCCGCCTTATAAATTTCATTAATTAGACCTCTTTTTTAACAGACATTACATGTAGGAGACAACTGGCTATAAGGGACAAATTAGCCTTAAAGTTTGATGGTACTCAGTGTTGCTTGTAACAGACATTTTAACATTAGATGCATCCATCACTAGGTTCAGTAGCAGCTACAGTGAAAACAAAAAAAGAGAGACACACCTGTGCCATCATTATTAATTATAACTTCAGCAAACAAAGAGCAGGTCGGTCTGCTATGAAATGACTAAAAGGAGACCCTGCAGTGGGAATGCAACATAGAGAAGGTCTTCAGGCTTGCCACGGAGAGCACAAGTGCGATTGCATATGCGAGCATCTGAGCGAGCATATTGGGAGCGCGCATTGAGTTCTCCAATTAGTGGAGCTTCCTATCACGAATTACCGTAGGCGTTGGGTCCACTAGTCTGGAGAATATAGCAAAAACTGTCTATTATGTTGCATTTCAGTATGAATGACAAATTTATCTCGTAAATACAAAGAAAGTGCTCATCTGGTGCCGCTGACATAAACAAGTCATTGTGCCTCGAAAGCGAGACATAACCAAGCCAAGACCAAAACAAATGACATAAAAACAGAAGTGGTTCTGGTCTGGCAAGGACAAATTAACTGCTCTGTTTGCTATTCAACCAGTTTCAACTCCACTCAGAAATGCCTCATTGCATTTTATTTATTTTTCGTCTCAGTAGCGACATTCACAGACTTGTTACTCACATCCACTGCTACCCTTTGTCAAACAAGCATAAATTTCTGAGGGATATTTCTACTGCTGATGTTTTATAGTTTTGGCTGCATCTAGCACTTTGGTGGTAAGCTGGTTACTTTTACGATTTCGGGGTGCTTTTTTGACTTGAATTCTTGTAGTGTTACCAGACATAGCTTAGTTGCGAATCGCTAGTTGCAGTGCCACACGTCACATCGCAATCGCACTTTTCAATCGCTGCAAACAGTTTGCCAACATATATAGATTTGGCACATCGGCCATGAGGCTCTTGGCCTGATTTTCAAGCTGGGAGAGGCTGTGTTGAACAGCATCAATGCAGCCATGAAGCAGACCAATATTTACAACTGTTTCAGCAGTAAATAAATGTAAGAAAGTTGCAAGGTGTGGTCAGTGTGGTGGTCTACCAAACAAATGCAATATGTAAATGAAAGCTATAATAACGCTTTTGCGACAGGAGATACCCTTAATTTTTTCTTATTTTAGCTTTAGGAAGCCTGCATCGAAATAAAGTCTGGTTAAAAAATGTAAACGTGGTACCCTGCTTATAAGGGACCTCTCATATAAGAGACAAAAACTGCTCCCCAGTGCATGTCCCTTATGAAGGGGTTTTACTGTACCAGGCAAGCAACCCAAGCCACCACAAGAGAGTCTCTCTTCAACACAAGTTCTCGTACTGCAGTACATATTTAAAAATGCTCTACAAATTTAACAGGACATAGTAGTGATAAAACGGTAAAGAAAGCATGACTGCCCATTAAATTCACATTAACTCTTTCTGCTCCACATGAGAGAAAATAATGCATCTAAATTGACTTCAGAAATGCCAAGCAAACTACCAATGAAATGTGTCCTGAAAACTGCAGACAAAAAGCTCTCTCAACAAGAATCAACTGCATATGAGTGTGTGTAATTAAAGAAAATATATTTTGAACCTTAATTCTATTTATTCTGACAAATTGCATATTGGGTGTTGGAAACTATATAGCATGCAGCACGCTCACAATCTCAACAGGTAAAATCTACCTTGCTGAAACTTCAGAGCAGTTCCTCAACACGTTCTGAGAATGGCAAGGGGAAATTTTACACCGTCCTCTTAGAGCCACTGAATTTTCCTCTCACCACAGTGTGGAACAGAGTGAATTGAAAAACAACCAGACTTAGTGGCCAATCCTAGGAAGAGCAGTACTATGTGCTTTGCCACAGTAAATGTGCACAAGCTTTTTGCAGCATACTCACTGCTTGTATTTCGTGCGGAGCGTGGCATGACACTGAGTGTGACTGTGCCGGCCATTGAGCCATGCTGGTTCTCGGCTGAGCAGAAGTAAGCGCCTGCGTCGTCTGCTGTGACACCCTTAATAATAAGGTAGGACTGATAGTTGTGAGGCTTCAGTGGGTCTGGGCTTGACTGCAGGTCAATGTGGTCGCTGCGTCCCAGCGGGTTACGCAGCTGTGAGTCACGGTACCACAGGAAGCGAGGCTCAGGGTGGCCTGACACTTCGCAGAGCAGCCTTGCATTGGCCCCCATTTCTGAGTATGCCTTTTTCAGTGGTACTGTGACCAGTGGACTTGCTGCAACAGATAGACATAGAAGGAAAAAATCAAGCCTTTGCAGCACCTCACACAAACCATCATTTTAGGCAAACCATAGGTGCCCCATAACCAAGAGGTCCTTGAAAACATGTCGGCAGATCTCAAGGCTACATTTATACTTTCCATCAAGCTTTGCTTCTAACAGCTTTATGAATGCTTATAACATATCCAAGAGTGTGTCACACTCTTGAACACTGCAATGTTTATTTGATTACTTTTATTATTGTGAAAAAAATTCCAATCCTAAGAAAAAAGCTCTAAGCACATCAAGACCTTCCCGCTTGAATTCAAATTACTGTTTCTATTCAGACATCTGATCACCTCATCTGTTTTGTGGAACGCGATGAAAGCAGGTTTAAAATATCATAACCTGTTTAGGAACTCCGATTCTTTAAGGAACATAAAAACACAAGAGACATTAACAAGTGCATTTTCTTCCATGAGTAAGTTTTATGTGCACTGAATGTTCTGCTTACTGGTTCACATTAACGAACATATTTGCCAGTAGTCACATTGAACTAAAGCAAAAATTAATTTTTATGCTTTCAGTACTGGCTTTATCATTTCACTTTGTTGGTAGCAATTTTTTTGCCAAAAGCATCACTGCCAACAAAGTAAATTTGACTCCTGTCATAGGGCTTTAGAGATAAACAACAACATTTTCATTCAGCTTCCATCACGAAACAAAACTAGAGCAGAATGTAATGGGAAACGTTCTTGAAATAAAACACTGCAAATTCTAGTCCTTCTTCAGCAATGAAATATTTTCACTGCTTACATTAGCCATGTGAAATGTGATGCAGGCTTGATTTGAGTCTATGAGGTGGCAACATAGCAACTGCATTTCACTATGCACATTTAAAAGTCTAACTACAAGTATGCACTCAAAAGGACCAATTCACACTTGCTAAATCGGAAAAGTGAGCTAACCTTCAAAAACGTCAAGCGTGGGCAGCTTGTACACTGTTCTTAGAAGTAGAGGCAGAATATTTTAAAACTGCTTTTCATTGAAAGGACTGCAGCTTGTACCAGCATAACCTGCAGCACAGCTGCCTGCAATGTGGCACTGTCTCCAACACCAGCTTAGAGAGAAAAACAGATGCAACACTCACAGATTACATGAATGTCGACGGAGCTGTGAGCACCGTGGCCATAACCATTGGTGGCAAAGCAGGACACTTTTGTTACATTGCGTGACACCCGAGGAACAGTGATGGCAACATGATGCTGAGGCAGCTGAATCTGCAGGATACCATTGACGTACACCGAAACAGTAGGGGTGGGCACACCAACACCAATGCACATGACAGTCATGTTGACTCCTTCCATGATGGGGCCAGATGGAATGACTAGTGGCAGGTTCACAAAGGCTGGGATGGCAGCATCAGTCCAGGCGTACACAGTCTCTGAGGGCACACTGGCTTTGCCACCCGACATCGCCATGATGGAAATAGCATACTGCAAACATGAAGTGGGAACTGAGCATGTCACTGCAGTCACACTAATGTATCAACAGTTTTTACGATTTTTCCCAGTGTTGCAAGGACACAAAGTAAAGTTAATAAAAATGTGGCAAATACGAGACGCTCCAACAATGCATACAGATGCAACTGATAAGACAGCTAACACCAAATGCTATATGCAGCTAAGCAAAATTTTACCAAGAATTTTGCCACATATCCACGTCAACAAGCAGGGAATCTACCCCACTCTTATTTGTTTTGCCCTGAACCACGGTGCTAGAAATTACATTCTCTGCCCAAATTTAGGGCAGAAGATGTCTATGCAGCCACTTAAGTCAGGGGTAGGAAGCTTTCACTAGTTTCAGTTTCAGCTACTGCAGTGAACCTAGCGACTGAAGGAAACTAATGTTTATAATAGAATGACTCCTGTGCACGCATGCGGCGCGATAAGATGTGGCAGTGGCAGAGTTGTCTAAGGCGCCGGCATCAGGAAGTACTTTTTTGCCGGTTGGGGTTCGAATCGTGCACGATAGTGAAGCTTTTTCACAATGCTTCAATAGGCTTTCCTCCATTTGCTATAAAAGGAATTGGTACTAGAGTCTTAAATTGAGGACAACAGCTTCTATGGAAGCTTCCTACCCAGATTAAACTACTAGCTTTTGTTCTCAATATTAGGGCGAAAGCCTTTCTTGCCTCATACTTCGTGTGACCAGAAAATGTCCTTCATGCCTGTCAATCATCCAGAGATTGATAATAAGGAAATCAATCACTCATAATATTTATTATGCGATTAGCCATGATTACAGTGTCTGACGTCATAACAGCTCAATGTAGGTGGTGCCACTGCATGCCCAGACAAGTCTGAACATGCCAGGTGTTGGCGGCACTCTGTGCACAACACGACGAACTAGACGTGTGGACACAGGCACGCAATCAGACCAGGAACAGGAGAGAAATGATTTTGCATTGCCGCACAAAAGGAGGCTTAAGTAAACTCCAGAAATTTCTTGTAAAATCAGACTTGGTTTGTCAAGTTGAATGCCTGCTCTTATTACAGGTGAGCACTGGGTCAGTATTTATATAATGATTCCTTCTAGAATCAACGCTATTTTTTAAGTTCCAGCATATCGCCATTAGATGAAGCAATTGACACACCATAGGACAGCTTATAACGAAGAGTGAATGCAGGGCACGACATCGCTTCATCCAATACGGTGAAGGGTAGGAAATTAAAAACATGGCATGAAATCATTGGCAAAACAGTTATAATGCTGGCCCTGCCTTCCTTTCTTCTTCCAGCTCCCTGCATACATCTGGCCTTTTAGTAGCATGAAGGAATTTAACGAAATTCAGCTAGAAAATTCAGCCAAGAAATGAAGGACCCTGGTATCATTTAAAAAAAGAAACTTGAGAGTGCTTGAGTGAAAAACCTGAAAACTCACATTGACAAGGGAATAACGTAAGGGCTCTTCTTACTGTGTAAGATTTTGGCTCATATTTCAACTTCCATTGCAATTTCTGAGAGCAACAGAACATAGAGGATGGTTGTCTAGTTGAAGCAAATAGGTCTCTCTCTGTAATGCAACCACTTTTTCTTCTTTCTACAATTCACACATATGTCTCTAGCAAAAAGAAGAAAAAGTGCCTTCCCATCTGTCTTGTAATAAACTATGCATCACAGCACAAATGACATTTTTTTGGCTTGCTTGACCTCAATGTCATCAGCTGCTGCTGCAGAATATCTGTGCCACACATGATACAGTGGTTCCCACAGCCAGCTGTGATGCCACGTTTTAACACAATTCAGAAGTACGCCAATAAATTGTGAACTAAGATTTTAGTTTCTTGATGGTACTGGTAGTAGGTCACAATAATCTTATACCGTTGAAGTGCATTACCTGTGTATTAAATGTGAGGTTGCCAATAATGAGAGAGGTGTAGGGTGTAGCCACACTCGTCCACCGGGAATCGTCATTGGAGACATTGACGGGGGCAAAGCGCACAATGTACGACAGGTTTGACTGTGGGGGCAGGTGCAGTGGTGGCAACCACTTCAGTGCAATGGCATCCACTGCTGCGTGAAGCACTTCCACACCATACGGAGGGCTCACCATGCCTGAAAAATGTGCACAGAACAAGAACACATCAAAGATCCTTGGAAGAAGCGCACTTAAACCAACAGACTCTCCGATTTGGGAAACAGTTTTCAGCAAACTTCCGTTGGGTTGCAGTTATTAAAGCCAGATCGTCAAATTATTTCCAAGCGCAAGAAATTCCTCATTAAGGAATCAAATTTTCCATCAAAACCCTTTAGTGAGAAATGCTATATATATCATGCTTATTCAAAAAAATCTCAATGATTACCCTTTTTAAAATGCACGAGGCTAGAACTGCATTTTTTGTGACTGCTAACAATTGCCTAAGAAAGATGCGCACTGTTTGCAAAAAAAACTTTGTGACACAGCATTAGCTGTATAGTGTGCATTGAAAAGGGCTGGCACAGTATACCACAATTTCCCTGTGCCATGATGTCAGGTTTATTGAAAGAGCCACACAAAGAGAATGTGAATGGACCTGAGCCACCAACACAAGGGTGGGAAAGTGCTCATGGTACATAAGGTAGCATTGCTTTGCAGTAGTTACATTGTGCAAAAAAAAAAAAATATAGATGACTCACTTTGTATTCCCTTTTCATCGACACCCTTTTCTGGTGTAGTAAGAAGAATGATGAGGGATGGAACAGAAAAGCCTTGTTCATTTGCAGCCACAACGTAGAAGCTGTAACTTGTTTTTGGCGTCAATTTATCCACAATGGCCATAGTTGTTGTCACATTCACTTCCTGAAACACGCAATGTGATAAAAGAAATTTACTTACTCCAATATTACAAAGTTTTCATTAAACCTTGAGCCATTATTCATCCACAATGATTATTATAAAGTATAAATAAAGTCTCAGCAAAGATTTCTTAGCAACTCTTAGGCATGTAACCATTCTACAAGAGGGATTAAATGCAAGTGCCCATATATTTAACTGAAGGGAGGGGGGACGTTAAATTATGCTTGCAAATTGCCATTACCATTAAAATGTGTTAAGATGCACATTTTTTTACGAATAATACTAGTATGTAATGAGTAGCACATGGGTTCCCCCCCATTACACACCTTTCTCTACTTACGAAGCCATGGCCACATCCCAATTATCGGTAACATGCTTGTAGCAAATAAAAAGCTTTTTCAAGTGCACAGTGCCATCTAAGATGCTAGCCTTTCTAATCAGAGTAGAAATGTATGTCCTCCACTGTCAGGTACTCATTAAATCAGCAATTGTAGCTATGCTGCTGTTGGTACTTCATAGTACCACTTTTTCATGTGAGAGGAAGAGACACATTTAAAATGCCTCTTGTGTACACATAATGCCTGTCCTTTCGCTAACAGTCTACTTCTGATGTGTCTTAAAAATTGCGAATTTCCCTCAGGTACTTCTGAGATAAAATTATTACATAGTGCAAGCCGTATCTTAAAGTAAATATTCTACCTATTTTGACACTAGATGGTCGCAATTGTTAACTATTTTATTCAGTAATTAACAAAACACCAAAACCTAAAATATATTTTGGCATTTTACAGCATCACAGAATGAAAAACAGCAGCAGTTTGGGTAAATATGGCATCCAGGGGGGGATGAAATTGTCATATTAATTCCCTGTACTCAAAGAAAAATTTAGACCTTGTTTTAGTGACAAAATGCAATAAAAACAGCAGAATAAAGCAAGATATTCTCTTTTCTGCTATAGTGGCTGCAGCATATTTTAGAGAGATTATTTTGATTCAAAAAGCACATATCTAGTTTACCGTACTTCACATGTTCCAAGGAGCTGACAAAGAGAACAGCACAGCAATATTATAAATAACTGGAACGCAAATTATTTCAAGGATGCCCAAGCTCAACAAAAAAGTTCCTGCATTCAAAAAAGAGGAAAGCTGAACTAATTTGAATGATATGAAAGAAGCAATAAATTTTAACTAAACTGTTGGCATTTGCAAATAAAGTATCTTTGTCTTTGAAGTGAACAACAGGTAAAACAAATGTTTAATGGCTTGTGAAATGAAGGAAATATCTCAATATATGCACTGCAATTGCCAATATATAAAAGAATGTGTTCAAAAGGTTGAACTTTATCATTGATAAACTGTGGTAAATCTTCTAGGTCAAGGAAGATGATTAGCAAAATGCAGAAGCCGGGGATGTAGGTCCTATTAGCAAGAAGTGCACTTTCATACACACCTCTGCAGACTGTGAGACATGGCAGACTGCTATACTCGGGGACAACTTTCTGTGGCTAAGTAGCCAAGGCTACAGAGTCATGTCTGCACAATGGAAAACAGTCCCTCCAGAAATTTCGCAGACCATACTCTGAATTATTCACATTATTATATCAAGATTATACTACAATGCTAACCAGTACAGCGTTAGTATGGAGCATTGTAATATTAGCATAATACACTGTGCACATGCCTATGGCTACGCTGCCTGTAAGAAATCCTACAACGTGTATGCGGTTGCATCTGCTGCCCCACCCCCCCGCTTATTTCTGCATGGTTTTGCAATGCGCTTCTTTTGGCAACCTATGTCATGTGAACTACTAATTAGTCACGAATTTACTATGTTCACATAGGCCTCAAGTGGTGCAAAGGAACACATTTCTGAGTAGTTGGTGGACCAAAACTATTTATTCAACATAAAGGCAGAACTGAAACCAAGACTGTAACCGAGACCAGATATGCCTGAGCTACTTGGTGTAGTAACAATGTGAGGAAAGCCCCACCCTCACAGCCTTGGATGCATAGCTACAAGAAAGCTGTCCCCGAGTATAGTGAAGGGCTGTTTATTTGTTTTCATTACCCGCTTGGGGCGGTCCTTGGTTGTGTAAGCTTTTTCAGTGCATGTAAGGACACTGACATGAAACAATCCATAAGCATCACAAAAAAGATCACATTCTTACTATCGTGGAAGTTCAGCCACAGTTCCATCACCCTTGTAAAATGAAAATCCAGACCACATTGTGCTCTGCCCTCTGGCACAGCCTAGCACAACTTAATGCAAACATGACAACCTAGTTTTTAAAGGTGAACTTGTATACTTTCATTTTCATATGACAGCTCCCAATCTCACTTCCACTACTTTGTTTTTATTGGCAATAGCACTTTCTTCTACAAAAACTGCTGGACAATCATTTTATCGTGGAAGTTAAGGTGATAGTGCAGCTTTGAAAGGACTACCACAAACCCGATAACTATAATTCTAAGATTGTATACACGGTTTTTCATTCAAGAGTGTCAGCAATTTTTAGAAATAGGCTTTTCGAGTGGGTTACCTAGCAGGCTGGTTAACTAATATCACATAGTAATATTATATAGTCGAGGGTCCCGGTGCAGTCTTATGACTATGGGACCCTCGTCTGTATTTTTATACATTTTGTAAATATGTTCAATCTAATAAACTTTCACTTTCACTTTCTAAAAGCTTTTTACTTGAAGGCCACCATATGTAATAGTCATATCAGTTTTAAAATTTTTGAAAATGTCATCCTCATCACTGCTGCACACAAGGAATTTCGGGCTGCACTCAAGTGAAAACGAAACAGAGCGGCAACAGACAGTGCTAACCACACCTATAAGCATGTGGTGCATAGCAGTGCACCTATCCCATGGTCACTTTTCAGAATGCCAAAGTAAAGGAGCAGCAAGAGGGTGAGTGCATTACAGGTGCACAACTGTGCAATGTGCATTTTCAAAAATTGCTGACAGCTTGCTGACATAAACTGAACTGCTAGGTGAAGAGTCTGGGTGAGCAGCAGGGAAACCAATGATGAAGAGATAGATAAATTTTTTTACCTGTGTGTACTCTGCAGGGTGGGGTGGCACTGTGCTATTGATGGCTTCATACCTAATCTGATACTGTGTTGTTGTCACATTGCCTGATGGCGCATTCCACACAAGGTGCACAGAAGTGGGCGTTACAAATGTCACATGGAAATCTTCAGGTGGACCAGGAATGATGTCTTTACCTTCTTCCATACACTGCATGAATAAAAAAAAATTGAAAATCAATTGCAAGGACTATTTAATAGTGCTAGAGAAAAATTTTTCCCAGGTCACAAAACTATGACATGATGAGCAGGATCATTCTGAAAAATGTGAACAAAGACTTAATGTTCTTGCACTGTTCCCGTCCATGCAACTACTATCTAAAGACTTCATTATAGTAAATTCCGTTACTCCGAATTACAGGGCCACACTTCTCATGGCATGTATCCAGTAGTGCAATAGAGTAATTGCATGTATCTTTTTGTGAAGACACTGCGCCATATCAGCATCACTTGGTTAGAGTGAACATGATATAAAGCACATGGAGGCATAATGCCACATGAAGTGAGGCACGCACATAGGCAAGGTAAAGTTAATTTGTATTCCCAATTGAAGTTGACAATAAGGTATCTGACAAGCACTAAAATTTAAAACAAAATATGGGTGGTTCAGCCACAACTGTCACAGGGCCAACTAAATGAGCTCTGCCAAGGAACACCAGCATGGAATTGGCAAAATGCTTCTAGTAGTATTTTTACATGCCCACCTATAAATGAGTTAACTTATGTATTGAGCTCTAAATGTAAAAAGGGTACTCCATGCGGCCACGTTTGAATTCTGCATGTAGTGCCCCCCATCACAGCTCCCTCTCCCACTGAAGAAGCTGTGAAAACTGTCACCATAAGCAGCATCATTACCATTCTTTTGAGTAACCTAACACAATGAACATAATACCAGCAGCTATGCACCTGCAAAATGGGCGCAGAATACCAAAAATAACAAAAGATTAATGTATAGGGATACAGGAAAAAAATGTGCAATTAACTGCAGCCTACTTGTTAAATGGATACCAATGCTTATTGTACACCGACAGCCAGTGTCTTTCACATTGTACACAATGCAGGCGTGTTTCTCAAGACCTTCTACAGGCAAGTCACTGGTCCTGCTCATAGGTCAGAACTCGTACAATGCTCCGCTAAGATACACATTGTATGGCAGGTGTTTCTTTGGCACACAAAACCAGGTCAAAGTTTCTTCTGATAAAGCTCATTTCTCACGAGTGGTCTGCAGCCATATAATTCAGCTGTGTCTAATGCCGGCCTACCACTGCCAAGCTTTTCATTCCCTCAAGATTATCAGTTTAACAGTATTATCATGCACCTGCATGTAGTGGCTGCAAGCTGTTATCCTGTCATGAGAATGTTCATAGCTAAATAACGAAATGCTTGCATTGAATGTCACTGCATTATATCACTGAAGAAAAGCAGTCAAACTTCGTTATGACACAAAGGTAAAAAAATCATAAAATAAATTCCATTAGAAACACACACTGAAGCAACACAGTTTATTCATTGAAGAGGTGGCAATTTAGGCATTCTTATTAGAGAATATGGGAGACCCTTTCCAAAGATTCAGCGCTGTTCTTAATCTTTGGAACAGCAATAATGGTGGCCATAAAAAAAAGCGCCAGTTAGGTTGGCATCACCACACCATCAGCATACAATGACAGCAAGCCAAGCGACGGCTAGGGTGGCTTTCCCTCATTACAAACCTGTGGCACGAAAAATCATATGTCACAGCAAAAGCTATTGCAGTTTAAACCTCCATGACAGCCAACATGAGCACATAGGATGGTTATTGCTAGACTACAACCGTCCACGTCGCTGCTTCCATGGCACTGTTGGCAAGTGCGAGATAAAAGCACACACATGATCCAGAAACAGTCATTCAAGCAGTCATTGTTCTATAGATCCGTTTTACGGCTAAGCTTGTTCGACACACGTAAAGTAAGAATTGCATGTGTTTGTTAAAAATATCTAGCTCTATATATTGCAAATAACGTGTAACAATCATGTTTGTTTTTGAGGTTCAACCTGTAGTGCAAAAGATAGCAAGCCTTACAGATGGTGGTCACCAGATTTAAGCAGGACCAAGCTAAAATTTGCCCAGGTCATAACATATATGTTACATAATCACAGATAATCCTGCACGCTACAATCTGAACATCACCATATAAGGTGCTCAGAGCACTGAGGGTAAATAAATACAGAAATAAATGTGTCTGCTTGAAACAAGTGACGACTATAAAACTATTGCAACCGTCAGGGACTCTGACTCATTCTGCTCTACATGCCACTGTGTATGCCCATTCACTAGAGTTGTACTACACACCTTGAGCACGGCACCAATATCCCTGGAGCAGACAAGGGCAGTGACATCATACTTGCTAAGCGAGACTTCACCAGCACAAATGGGCAGACATTCATCGCGAACCCCATATCGCTGGCAACAGGGCCGGTGGTCACGCCCGCCTGCACCACATCTCAGCAGGGTGTGCATCTCATCCAGACACAGGGGGCTCAAGTACTGCAAGTCTGCCAGCTTCATCTATTCACCCAGGAAGAAGGGGGATGGGACGAAGAGGAAAGCAAGACCAAGCAATGATTAAAATTCTGTGCAGCAGCTCCCCTTAAAGCATCCAACAGATGCTTGAAAGCACTTAAAGTGCAACTAGCAGCTATGCTTACCCTGAATAGTTTTGTTGGCAGTACATTTTTTGTTATTTTTACAATATAAGCCGGACTGCTTATGTCTCATACATAATGGTGCATGTGCGAAGTACAGCATGTTCACCATCAGTGCAGTGATGCATACTGACAGATGAGCCCTTTTACAGATTTTTTGCACTTCGTGGCCAGGTCCCTTAACACTTATCTTCTTTATGCCTCAATACACCTGAACAGATACTGATTTCATGAAATATATTCACAGCTGACCTACAGATGAAGCAGAAGATATGAAGACGTGTCTGTGTGCATGGAGATATCTCAGTTAAGCATGTTATAAAAGGCACACCTTAATTTATCTATCATACTTTTAAGCCAGCCACTGAAGCTATCAGTTTATCTTGCTCGTAAAAAATTACAAGAGACTTAATCCAGTTACAACAATAGCAGAGTGCTGAACATAGCATAAGCTATACCAGCCTTATTTTGAATTATTCATGTGAGGCCGCGTGGTTGTCACGTGGCGTCCCAAAACAGCTTAGCCAATCAGTGCGATGGCACACGCAATTCTAATGCTCAGCTTGGGTGCTCCTTAGTAGTGCTTCTCAGCCCACCAAAATAAGTCCTTTTGTGGTTATGAAACACACCACTCAGAGCGACAGCTGATGTAGTCAAGCCATCTTTACACCTGGCTATAAATACAAATGGTCACACATACTGCACACTTGGCTGAATGAATCATTAAAACATTACCTCTAGAGTGTGCAACCAACTGCCACTCTGCATGACCAATACTTGGCTGTGCTGTTGTTGCAAACGCTTAGAAACAGTAGAATGGGCATGACCCAAGATACCATGGCTATTATTAATTCTTCACTGGCACGGCTTACATACACACACACACACACACAAAGAAAGAAAGGACTTATAATGCATACAATATTGTATGTAACATTTCCTACACTTTTTTTATGGCATTAAGAAAATCTTGATCCCGTGTTCAGGGGTGACAAGCACAGAGTGACCCTTTTTGGACTGGTAAACAAGACCACTCTTAATCAATTTATAGTGAAACAGCATAAGCCTTCATGGACAGGCATGAATATGACAGAAGATAGGAGATAGAGGCATTTCACAGCTAACTAAAGCGCTGTCATAAACAGGGATTTGATGTGCATCAGTGAACAAATAGCATCAGCTTGAGTGCAGCCATGTGGATGAAGAGAAACAAACATAAGCTTATATATTCTAAGGCTTGAAAAGCATCTTCATGCTAAGCTACAAAGAATAAACAAAAGAAAAATCTGAATCCCGAGGTAACAAATAAGAGCTGCAAAGTAACATAACAACGAAAGTCATTCAGGGTTCTTGTATATTTTGCAACATTACAGAGAAGCACTTCATGCTGGCATTTAATTGCACAATTAACTTCCTTTACAAAAATAAGGTAACACCACCCAAAACAGATAATAAGATAAGGCCAATGACACAGCTTACAGCCCTTCCAGAAGTGCTAAAGAACACAATGCCACCTAAGTGAGATCAGACATACCTTATAAGAGCAAAGTGGCATGCATATGTCTTTGACCTTAGCGTTAACACAACAGGCAGTCTCGTTGTACCCTGATGGCGTATCCAGTGGCTCAGGTTCAGGATCCTGAGTCCTCAGCACAATGCGATCAGAGCCTTCACTCGTGCCATATTTGTTTTCAGCCACAATAAATACTTCATAGCTGCAAGAGCAATAATATGCATTGCACACAAAGCACACAAAAAATATTGAGAAAGACAAGCGTGCGAGGGTAGCAGTTATGAAATAAGGTAGCTGGATCCTCCACACTTCCCACACAAGTAGACATAAAAAGGCCAACATAAATTGCGATAACTAATGTAACCAGTAAAAACTGAAATGTGCAGAATTATGCTGTTTGCCTCAATTAACATTACTTCAGGAGGTCCTTTATTACTATTTGTTCATTAAATATGATCTTACTTTCAGAACCAATGCGTCTGGTCTTGTAGTTTCATGTAGAGCATTTATTCAGTGAGCAAAACCACTTGCATGGAAACAGTAGATTAAGATATTATAAGAGCTTGCTAATTTTAATTCTTTCCAATCTATAGTGCAGCCTGCACATGACTACAATGTTAATGCTTACTCAGATGATGGCTCCAGCCTGTCCATAAGGTAAGGAGGCTTTACATTGGGTACAGCAAAATATGGTTCAAAGTCATCTCCAAGTCTTCTCCAGAAAAGTCCATATTTTGTCACAGTCTCGGGTAGTTTACTGAAATAAAAAATGCGCCATGTGAAATTAGATGCAGGTGGATTTCAATTTCTACACGCATTATGCTCAAGGTAAACCACTGCAAAGCATGCACACACATAGCCCGTATCACCACTAAGTGATTTCCTACCTGGGGGGTTTCCACTTGAGCACAGCCCAATTCTGGCTGATTGCAGTGACTGTGAGTTCCTTTGGTGGGCCAGGCAGCACGCCGTAGTGCTCAAGCAGGCAGCTACCATAGAAGGGCATGTACTCAAGGCACCGGAAGTGACGGTAGTCAACACGCATTACACTGCCCTTGCAGAAGCCAAGACATGCCTCAGGCAAACCTCGGCGCCGGCAACAGCCAGTGTGGTCCACACCATCTGCCATGCAGGCAAAGGTCACGTTGGCCCATGGTGCACAGATCATCACATCTGTCAGCCTGTGTACACATAAAAAAATCTCGCATGAGGCAGGAGGAAAATGGAACCTGAATAAAGCAAGCCATGAGTTGCTTTTTAGCACTCCATCAAGTGCAGGTTAGCGCATCTTTGCTTCAAGGAAACCTGTGTCTGGACATTTGCGAAGCCAATCAGAATGAAATTATATGCAACCATAGCCTTTGAAAATCAAGATGAAATGAAAAAGAGCTGCTGTACTCAACAATGACTGAACCACACCTACATACAAGACCTGCATGGCATTAAATCAAGCTTCACAACTTTCAAAGAGCTTATATACCCGACATGCACATTGCTTGCTCTTCTTTCAGTCCTCATCAGTTTCAGCATCATTAGTGGCTGTTTGCTGCAGCTCAGAAGGAAGCTGGCCTTAACTTACTGGCTTTCTTATCATGGAAAAATAGTAGATGGAGTCACAAGAGCACCATAAGAAAAAAAGGCAAAAAAGATGCAGTATGAAGTATCATAGACAAAGTGTCATAAGTAGCTACCATCGCATTGATAATACAAAAAGCAGACAGAAAGGCCACAGGAGCAAACAAAATTTCACATTCAAGAGACATTGATTACGACTTCTTTAAGCTAATATAGTAAATGCAACATGCAGCCAAGTTACAAAAACAAAGCATTTGTGGCAGGTTACACTGGTGAATACCTTTTGACTCAAGAATTTGGCAACACACAGACACATTCCTTTCTTTTCATTGTTGCACAGTGCATGACACACACATATGTGACGTGATATATTGAACTATATGCGAGTTACTACTTCATGATGCACCATTTTCTGCAGATTATCACCATGACCATATAAATGTTTTGAAAACCACAACAAAAAGCTCATTCTATCTTTTTAAACCAGTCGATGCAGATCAAATGTCTCTTTATACTGATGCTACACCGCAAGAATATGTACGGCACAGAAAATTTAACCCTCTACTAATTATGACTAGATACTGACTTTTCACTGAAACCACAAGACAGCAGGTTAGTCCCATCCAGCAAGGGCTAAGACACAGTATCCAGCACTTTATTGGTCCACAGAGGCAATGACGTTCAATTTTATACCCTCTGCTGGTGCAAAGGCAACTATAGCCAGCCAAAGACCACCGGCCAAGGGTAAACGGTGCAGGTGTATGGGGAAAGGGGGGGGGGGGGGGGGGAGGGGGTGACAGAAGACGGCAATGGCTTCTTTTTAGACATTGGGTAAGGGGGTGCAAATTTTGTTCCATAATCTTTCCTGCTGCCCACAAAACATGAACAGGTGCTACCATGAACTTTGATCCCCTCACTTATAGAGGAGAGACACCTGCACCCCTACTGCTTACAAGAGTACCTTAGAGCATGTCGGTGCATTTGAAACATGAGCTACCAAGTGCAACAGGACAAGGACAATTCACTACATCTTTATGCATTCTTAATATCCTTGTCCCTTACGCTACATAGTAATTCCTGTCATGCCAGTCAATGTAGGTCGTGAGAATAAAATTATATTGAATGCAGGATTATCGGATGAAATCTAAAAACAGTGACTATGATACACGCAATTACTTAGTGGAAGTGAATAGAGAACTGCTTGCTCTGAAATCTGTATAACTGGCATCTGAAATGGCGGTCAAGTAGGTGTCTTGAGAAGCTGACTGAAAGTCCAGAGGCTCCATTGTTTCTGTTGCAGCAAGAACTGCTAAGCTCCTACCTGGATAAATGACCCACTCATCTCCGTAGGAAACTGAAGGAGAGATTGAGTGCCAGGCAGCAGATCCCTTGTCAAAACCCACCTCAGCTAAAGATTTCCAAGGCCCAGTTAAAACTTGAAATTGCTTTGTCTCCTAACAAGTCAATGATGTGAGTGGGCAAATTACTTCTTTACAACTAAAGAAAGTGTTTCTCCACCTAAACTTTTCTTCCAAGTTGTATAAAAGTGCAGGATTGTATGCAGGTCAGGATGAAAGCATGAAAAATCACTAAATAGCACAAAACAAATTTATTACAAAACACATAAAGAACAAACAGGTTCCTGCTCCACTCTGCTCTTTTACTTTAGGAAAGAAGTCAGCAGAAAGTATACGTTCACCATGCGTGCTTTTTCATTGCATTAAAGCAAAAACTAATTCGACTCAAAGACTCACGTGGTTTCATCTGCCCGGCTAGGATCACACATGGTACGAAGGCAACGCTCCTGCTTGACACCACGCTTGACACAGCACCCACGCACGTCTGGTATTGACAGCAGTGTGTCATTGGTTGTGATATTCTCAGGGGTGGGCAGGTCGAAAGACGGCTCGGCACCTAGCGTCAGTGTGCGCACCGCATATGTCGGCAGGCTAGTGCCATGCATGTTCTCTGATGTAACTGTCACCTCATACATGGTAACTGGCTTCAGGTTGCGCAAATTGAACATAGTCTGGTTACCATCCACCTGCGTAGAGGGAAAGGCAAAAGGCTCAGATAATGCAAGCAAATACTTGCATGGCAACTAGGCCAGCTAATACAAATAAAAATCCCTTTCTCATGAAAATGATAACAGAATGTATCATCAAAACAAATTAATGTGCGTGGTGTCAACAGTAGTGACCCATATCACTTAATCTGCGCGTGCCTGCAATGCACCCCCTTCAACAAGATGATCAAGCAATCAGGCACACACATGTGCTTGCTCCTGGGTTACTTTAGCATCTAGCCTCCCTTACAAACTATGTGAGTGAGACAGATTCACTGGCAGGCATGTCACTTCGAAAGCCACACCACTGTGCATGAAATAAATTGGTATATGCAATGCAGCCTTCACTTTTTGCGTGAAAGTTGCTTGTCATGCAATATCTGAAACTGGAAAACAAGCAAATAAATAAGGTGGCATGACATCTTATGTACAGTCCTGAGCAAAAGTGGTATACAACACTCAGCCAGTGGCAGTGCTCGAAAAACTGCATGCCAACTTTATCTAGCAACAGCTATCTAAGATCAAGACAATAGTGGCAGTACCCCATTCGATCCCCATGCACGTGTCACTGTCGCTGTCCCTTATGCTGTCGCTAGATGGCATTTCGATGCAGTTTTCTCGAGCTGTGTCACTGGCTCAGTGTTGTATACCACTTTTACTCACGACTGTACATCCATATCTGTACTGTGCAGTGTTTGATCCCAGCACAGTAACAACATGCTGAAAGAACTAAACTACACAAAAAAATGCGCCAGAACCCATGCAACAAGGAAGATAAGCTAAATGAGATGTGAACTGTTTATAGTATTTGAGATTATTTTAGAACAATGTCAAGTCTACATACCTTGATTGAAAATGCTTGTGTCGTTCCGACAGTAGAATCTTTGTCTGTCTGTAAAGTACAACAAAAGGAAAGAGGAAAACATCGCAGAAAAGAATTTTAAAAACGGGCAAGTAGAGAAATAACAAATAATCAAAAACGGATTCCACAAGTTCCTGTCGTATTAGGAGTTATACGAGTGTCCCACACAACTTGAACCAGGCTCCGAAAAGGGTGATGCATATTTGAAGCATAAGGCTAATGAAGTGCTGCTGGCAGACCCCTTCTGGCAACTAGCAGTATCATTTATTCCGAACTTGTTCATTAGCAAGATGACTGAGTTAAAAATTTTACTAAAGGCACTGACATACTTTCAATCAAGAAGCTGTAAGAAGTCTCAAGAAGCCCCAGTAGTGCAATTTTCAAACACAGCCTAAAAATGCAACACATGAACACAGCATGCTAAATTTAACACATGCATGTCATGAGTATCTGGTTGGCACCTCCTATGCATGGCAATGTGGCAGAAAAAAACAAAGCTGTTTTCACAAAACTTCCATCTCCAGGTGCTTCTTATGATGCTCTAATAGTCTAATTAATATTTTTGGGACATCATCATCAGAACAGGGGACAACTAATTTCAAATAAAATCAGTTAGCAAGAAATTCCTGCCTGCAAAGGGGGAAAGTTTATAGAGCTGCGTAAGATTCATTTTTGTAAAACGCGCCTTAGTACTTCTAAAAGACAAGTTCAATCTATGTGGTATACCTGGAGCATCAATATTAAAATATGTTTACCGGTTAAAAAAAAAAGGAAAAGAAAGAACTAAAGTCATTCAATGAAACTTGAGTTGGAAGTGTGTGTAAAGTGCTTAGAATCGTAACAAAAGGGTTGAACTGAAGTTATTGTCAGCATGTACCGATTTTAGAATTCTCCCCCCCCCACCCCCCTAAACCAAAAATAAAAATAATCCCCTTTGCTCAATAGCACAAGCGATGAAAAAGACTTGCTTCATTCTTTGGTGTTACAGCATCCGGATCAAAGCTCTGAAGTTCAGTGATGTTTATGCGGAAATGTGAGACTTCAATCTCCTGGTGTGGCGGCATCCACCTGATGAGCAGTTCTGTTGGAGACACGGGCTCTACTTCAAGCTGCTTTGGTGGCCCTGGCAACAGCTCTGAAATTTATTGACCAAGGGCATGATATGAAAACCCATAAGCATGTGCAACCACCGTGACTGCGAGAATAAAACTAGCCTCGCCATGGAAGTTCTTCCGGCAAACTTTTCAGGTGTTTACTTTTATACACAATAAAATACATATTGTTGGCTAATCTATAAAAAGTGTATTATTGTATTATTGTCCATGACGTTCATGTCCTAAGCACAAGGTTGTGGGACCAAATCCCAGTTATGTGGCCACATTTCAATGGAAGGAAGATGAAAAAATATCTATGGTCTGTTCAAAGTGCACAAGGCTCCTAGGCCATCCAATTAGAGGCTTGTTTTCTCACCCTCTATTCACCACTCCCTTCATCTCTCCCTTCATGGTGTAGTCCAGATGGCCACGCTCAATGAGACAGTTATTATGCCTGCCAATTTCTCGTTTCATAATTATTATTGCTAAACAGTTGCCATTAGAAGCAGTGTTTGCCAAATTAGATGCATTATGGCTTCAAAAGTACAAGAAAATATATTCTTAAATTCGTGACATTCAAAAAACACTGCTAGTTCCAGCATTTCGTAAGGCTTGCTATAGAAAACTCCAGCCACACAAATGTCAACTGATGCCACAGACAATAGATGTAGAATGCACACTCAGGTTCTATCACATGCATGAACATATGCAACATGCACACACGCACATAATGCATTGCATGTCGCAGCTAAAAAATGGGCTCAATTAACGAATGTATATGGCTCAGTTAATAGGACATCAGTGAAGGACAGACATGTTAATACTTACCAACGCCATTTGCAATGCATGCCAGAGTTGTCATAGTGTAGTCCATGCAGGTGTAGTGTTCTGTGACAGTAGTCAGTGTGTAATCACCAACACATACAGATCTACATATCTGTGGAATGTTCTGTGCCACACAGCAAGGCATGTGGTTACGGCCATCTGAAATGTGAATGAAACAGTGGTTACATTCAGCTAGAAATATGAGTCACAACTATGTTAAAGCTATGTTAAAGCTATGGTATGAGCTCTGCATTTTCAAAAAACAAAGAAAATTTGACATATACACACTCTTTCAAAAAATGCTCACTAGCATGACAGAAACTAGTTCAAAGTATGCAAGCCTATTATATCATTATGTCTCAATGCAAGCTATGCAATAGGTTCAGAGACCTACAAAGTGAGAATGGAATAAAATAAAATTTATTCAAAATTTTGAATACGAATCGAACATGCTTGTTATTGACTCGAATTCGTATTCGAAAAACTATTAGAAATTTTCGAATATTCGAAAATTTACGAATACTAGACATTTTCAAATATTCAAAAATTTTCTAATTCACTACAGTTTCACCACACTGAATGTTTCGTCGCAATGCTTGGCGCGTGTCGTGCAGTGAAGCATCCTAAAAACGCGACGGCACAGTTTTGTGAAGTGGGACATTCCCTTTTGTGAAGAGGTCCTTCCTCACAGTTTGTGCAAAGTGAAGCGCTCAACAAAATCGGGAAAGAACAAACTTTCGTTTCATCTCAAATGCAGACAACTATCATGCTGATGTTCACGAGATAAAATTACTGTGATGCAAACAGCTTTCAGCAGTTTTGCAGGCCCATTCGATAATTCAAGCTTTCGGTTAAATCGGACATATTTTTTCTGGTCCCTTGAAGGCCAAATTAGTTAGAATTTACTGTATTCAGCAGCAATACGATAGCTTCACCCAGTTTCATGCAGCTCTTTCTTTACAAAACACCGGTTACATAATCCTGCGTAAAATTTGGACTGGGTTTTTCAGTAGTGTATCCATTCTGCGCAATTCTAGTTTAACTTTATTTGCAAATGTCATGTAAATTCTGAAATAAATAAGACAAACAATGTTTGCCATTTTTTAATTTTCCTTTTTTTTTGCTGATCAGATATTCGATATTCGAAGGAATTTTTTTCCCATGTTCGTTTTCGATTTGCATTCAAAAATTTCTATATTCGCACACCCCTATTTATGTTTATTTTTGCTACTTCTCTAAATACATATTACTGGTTTGCATAGCTACAAAGGAACTTGAAGCCAGGTTTAGCCACGTGTTACTGCTCTGTGCAGAAAGCAAAATGAAGCTTCGCGAGGGCTTCGAATCTGACAGCCTTGACATCATAGGTAGCATAAGAGAGTTGTTACACAGCTCCTACCCTTCCTGCTAGATAATGTTCTATGTGACACTCGCAGTAACACAAGACATCCCATTTCTGCCACTGTGGAAGAGGGTGGAGCTGGTGAACACTCTCAAGGATAAGTTACAGGCAACGTAAGTACTAACAAAGTAAAAGATTGAACAGCCGTCACTGTAGCTCAGTGGAAGAGCATTGGACATGAAATTCGGAGGTGGTGGGTTCAGATCCCACCAGCATCATTTGGTTGCTTTTCTTCAACTTTCTCCTCAATTATAACATTTAGTTAATGCTTCGCACTGATAAAAAAAATCCCCTATGCTTTCCTTTGTGTCAGTGGCTGTTGGCATCTTTCTTATGCTCTGAACAAAGCATTAACCCCCTAGTAGAGACATGTTGGCATGAATTTCCTGTAGAATATGCCAAGTAAATAACACCCATATGCCTGTAGAAACATTTCACTATACTTCATCACCTGTGAAGTACTTGGTAACACCAAGAAAAACCATGTGGATTCGTACACTGAGCGCATATCTTATCGCAGAGCTGAAATCATCCACAGCACACTTCTTATAAGTCGTGACTCACTGGGATCGAAAACTAAGTCAGTGTTCACATCAGACAAGAAAACTGATAGCCCCTTCATGCAAGTTCAAAAAGCATGAGAAAATAAAAACGATGTTATTTTATGAACGGTAACATATGAGCTCCACTGAGTACCAATACACAAAATTTTTCTAAAATAAAATATGTAATGGTTAGTCCCATTTGTAATATTCCAGCTAATTTTCAAAACTTACATCAGACGGACGGCATAAATATATGACTGCCATTACTTCTTGTAGTTGGTGCTTGTTGAAGTATGCACTTTATCATAATTAAAGCTTTCTTTTCCTGTGAGCACTTACATTAGCCTGACATTCTTATTTATCGACATGTGCATAAGCACAAGCTATGGACTGACCTGTAAGGCACTGTGTAAGTATGCCGATGTACTCAAGACATGTCCTAGGGCTGTGGTGTCGCCCCGTCACAATGCCTTGAAGTGTGCAGTAGCCAAAGCACTCAGGTGGAATGCCCCTCTCATTGCAGCAATCTATGGTGAGGGCAGAAGGTAGTGGCAGGAGAAGAAATGACACAAGAAACCAATAACCGTCAGGACTCCGAAATAGTCATACTATGGTATTATTGGATCCTGAAAGTGAAGTTGCACAGAAAACCACTCACCGGTGTAGTTGTGTGTGAGTAGAAAAGGCGTCGACCGCCTTGCGTCTTCCAGCACTGAAAACAAGTACACTCAATTTTTCATCTCCATTCATGCTCCAGCTAACATATACAAATGCAGTAAGCCTTAAAAATGAACTGCTAGAATTAAACATAAAAGAAGTTGTTATGACAGAAGGCCTCAAAGCATGTGAGTACATGACTAAACCAATATGCAAAAGATTTAGGGAAGGGGGTGAGTGAGCTAGGAGAAGATGATTGGTTGGTTGGTTGGTGGGATTTAACGTCCCAAAGCAACTCAGGCTATGAAAGACGCCGTAGTGGAGGACTCCGGACATTTCGACCACCTGGGGTTCTTTAACGTGCACTGACATCGCACAGCACATGGGCGCCTTGCTTTTCGCCTCCATGGAAAAGCTGCCGCCGAGGCTGGGATTCGATCCCGCGTCCTTGGGAACAGTAGTCGAGCGCCGTAACCACTGCGCCACCGGAATATGTCATTGGCTTTTGACAGAAAACTACAATGCATATTACAGATGCAGTGGCACATACAATTTCTTTGTTCGTGGGCTTTGAGCAAGAATGACGTCATGTTTTTGAAATAGCACGAGGTGTAGTCACAACAACAAGACTGTCCATAACAGCTATAGTTGTGGCACAAGAGTGGCCTAGCCAGAGATAGCCACAACAAGTTTTTGAGGTAAAATCATGTAATGAAGTTGAGCTGATGTAAGCTAAATGTCAACACAAGTGCAGTCAACACAAGTGCATTATATCACTATTTGACAATGGTTGTAGTGAGTACCTATGTACAAGTCTGTTTGAAAAGAAATGAATGATATGTGCCAAGTGTCACAAGAAATACACTGAAAATGGACACTGGTTTGTTTTAAACACAAAGGCAATGATTCACCATGTACACAACAGCTTCCAGTAAAGAGGCCAGGGCGACTGAGACGACAACACATGCCTTAATGACAACTGTGACACCTTAGGCAGATTAGTCAAAGCAGCCCCTGCACATCAAACAGTTTGAGCACTGGATTTCAAAAACTGTCGCAATACCCCTAATAAAGTTCTGAAGATGAAAACTCCTGCTCTGTTATAAATGCAGATGTGAACAGAAAGTTAGACACAACAGAGCACATAAATTTCAAGCTGATACCTAGTCCAAGTGTATGTGGCCATGATGAATACTAATGCGTCACAAAACAGCAACACTTTCAAGAAAACTCGACAGCACCAACACCGGACTTTCCAGTGTTGGAATGCCTTATACGTTGCCGCTTTCCTGTGACACTGTGCATATCAAACATACTTGACAATGCATTAATAAAAGGTTCCGAGAAACTTCAATTCATGCAATAGTGACTCTTCAAAATCATCTATTGATCTTGCCTTGCCCTGCTGCTTGTGCAATTCCACTCGTCTCTTCTTTTTCTTTTTTTTTTTTAAGTACAGTAATTCTTTTTAGATATAAAGTGAGCTGGCAAGAGAAATAAAGGAAGCATCATATACATACTGCTAAGAACGCTTGAGTCAGTCACCCCGATCAAATGTTTCTCAGCGTGAATTCAATTCACCTCAGAGCGCCTATATCACTTGAGAGCAATGAACACTTTCTTCCGCAGGTCAATTCTTATTAACGGTTTTTTGAGCACATTTACCGCGCTGTTGGCAAGTACTTGGTGTGCCAAGTTTTGTCTTGCTTTATTGTTCCGTAATGTATAAATTCTACCTTTCATGTAATAAAGCTCAGCTGAAGCCAGCGCTTGACCCGTCTCATTTCCTCCCTAATGTCAGTGTTCCACTTCGCTGCTGTCTGCCATGAATCTTTACCAACTTTCCCAACTTTCTTTTCTAATCAATTAGTACAGAGGCTGCCACTACGGTTCAAAAGTATGCAGAAGGATGTGGACTGCACTGTTCCCCGGATAAGTCGGAGCTTCTCGTCCTGTGCGGGAAGGGGGATACTGCACCGCTGGAAATATCGGTCCATGATACACGTATTCCCGAGGTGGAGACAATGCGGGTTTTGGGGCTGCTTACTAACAATAAGGGTGTGAACGCAGCAGCAATCACCAAGCTCCGAACGGTGTGCGAACAGGTCATCCATATGCTATCTTGGATCGCAACCAAGAACGGTATGCAAGATACCCTTAGGCTAATACAGGCCTTTATCATCTGCAGGATAGCGTACGTGGCCCCATACCTTCGTATGAGGAAAACCGATCTAAACCACCTGGACGTTATCATTCGAACTGCTTATAAGAAGGTGCTCGGGTTACCCATGAAAGCATCTACGCAGCGTCTATTACAACTGGGGGTGCACAATACGGCTGATGAACTGATTAGCGCCCATCTTACAAGCCAGGTAATGCGACTGGCCACAACCAAGACTGGTCGCAGGGTCTTAGAAAATTTGAACATTTGCTTTCCATGACAAGTGGCTGGGAGACAAGATATACCTCAAGAGTGGAAGAGCAAATTCCTTACGCTTCCGCTCCCCAAAAACATGCACCCAGAGCATCATCATGCTAGACGAGTGGCGAGAAGCAAGAAGATTAACAAATCTTATTCAAGAGAAGAAGGAGCCGTCTTCGTGGACGCTACAGGTCCTGTAGCGGGGATATCAACAATATCAGTGGTGCACCAAATGCAGGTCGTGGACGGGCTTTCAGTTCGTAACAGAGATACGCGGGCTATGGAGGAAGTGGCGATAGCCCTAGCCACAACACACTCCGCATCGAAATACATAGTTACAGATTCCCAGGCAGCTTATAAAAACTATATGCGTGGCAGAATCACGCCACTAGCCTGCAAAATTCTGAGTCAATGTAGGACTTCAGCTGCACAGGAGCTAATATGGTTACCAGGTCACCAGGGAGTTGAAGGAAACGAGCGCGCACATTCTTCGGCCCAAGCTTTTCTTCCCCGGAATCCTTCTACGTCCTCCCTTGCTGATTTAGGCTCCCCCTCTCCGTTAACAGCATATTCAGAGATATTACAGCATCTGCGCCTTGAAAGGCAGACATTCCTGAAGCCCGCTAAGGATCTTAGTAAATCAGAAGAGTGTCACCTTCGAAGGTTACAAACTATGTCATTTAATAATCCAGCAACACTTCACGCCATTGAGCCCGAATCTTTTTCGGCGCAGTGCAAATTTTGTGCCCAGAAGGCAAACTTATACAATATGGTATGGGCTTATCAACAAAGTACCAGTATTGACATAATAAATCAGCCAACGTGGGAAGGCTGGTAGGCGGCCCCGTCGAAAGAGCACGGGCAGCGGCTTTTACCAACGGTGTCCCGGACTAGGGACCCGACCAGCCCTCCCTTAATCTAAACCAATGCCAATAAATGTTTTTATCATCATTAATCAATTAGTAGACTTCTAAAGCGCAAGACTAATAACCTATGCACATTCTATACGAGAAGAGAGTGAAAGGAGCACATTTCACTCAATACTTTACCCAAAGTGTTTCGTGACTCTGGGAATAATACTAAACTGAAAAGTAAACATACATATACAGGAACCTAAAACCAACTTCGACATGAACGAGTGCAAATGAAACAAAGCAAGTGACTATGCCCAAGATGTTAGACACTTGAAATTCCATTTACAGTTCACAAAGATTACACAATAAGAGAGCTTCATTTTGGCAAGCAACACAAAAAGTTTGATACCATAATGGCCATTTAACTTTTTCAATAATGTTAAATGTGCATAAGCAGTTGTGCTTGAAAAGTGCGCCCCATTGAGAATAATTTGCCCCACCTGTGAGTAATCTTGTTATCCTTTGGTTTGGGGATGTGTTCAGCTCACAGCTGTATCGGCCAGAGTCCAGAGGTTGCACATTGCTAATCCTAAGGACCCAGTTATTGTGCTCTGTGGAGGTATGCAAGACATTTGGTCATGATCACTTTCATAACTAATGAGCAAGAAGCTGCAAACACAATAAAACTTTACTTGTATTTCTTGAAAAGAACGAACTCAATGTGTTCCAACTTAAATTTAAAATTGCATAGAGCTACAAAGACAATACACATGTTCACCAGCAGCGGACCAAAGGCTGAAACATCCAACTAAACAAATGCCGCCAATATTGCTCCCTGCACAGCCAAAAAAATGTGGCTATATATTTATGCAGATATGCTACTCCAGCCTCCAGCAAAACAAGCAGTGTGCAAGTGAAAGGTTACGGTTGATGAAATATGCTTTTCAAACAGTTGCACAGGGTCATACACCTCTAGCTGTAACACGGTAACTGCTTTGAAAGCAATACTGTGTCCGACGCAGGCACATATGGAATCAATGCGACACAAGCACAGAGGGACCAGGAGGTGGTACTTTGGATGGTCTACCACTTAGCTTTATTGCATGGTCGGGTCGGATGCAATGGCGCTTTGAAACCAGTGATCATGTTATAGCTAGAAGTGGACGACATTGTACAAACTACATGCAGAAACATAGTGATAACATATTTCAATTTTAATGTTTTCTGCAGATTACCCACAGCAAATTCTTTCTGAGCCAGTATCTAGGATGAAATGGTACCATATCTAACTGCAGTAACAAAATAGTAATAAGCGATTTGTCTTTGCTGCTTTCCTTACCAGGGTTATGTAGGACTGATATCCTTGGATCGCCAATGACACGCACATTGCCCGCCGTCAGAACTGCCCCCTTGTCACGATCAGACACTCTCCTCCATAGTACCTGTTTTTAAACAAGTTGTTAGCGACTCTGAAGAAACGAGTAGGTGATCATTGTGCATAGCATGTGACATTACATACCGTGTAGTTTGCTTGATCTTTCACCACACAGTCTATCAGTGCTTCATCTCCTTTAACAGCAAGCACTGGTTCTAGAGGTGTGTCCTGTAAACTTGGACCTGTGGAAATGTAAAATAAGAGCATTAACACTATACCATTTGGCACAGCTAAAATTGGCATTCTCATGCCAGAAAACCACGCATGGTGCAGTTTTGTAGTTCTAGCTAGCTAAAACACTGAAAATATTGTCCACAGCAAAATCTTAACAGCAGTAAAACGTTTGATGCAGAACAATCTTATACTATACAAGCTTATGAATACTGGTGCAAACATGTTGCTTCAGTTCTTTGCAACAAGCAGGAACTGAAAGTCAGTATTGCATGCAAAAGCAGGCCCACTTTGGCAGGTCCATAGATTTTCAATGTGTTTTTGTGCCCTAGGTTAAAGGGCATTAAATGTTAGTCGCCGTCATAAAAAAAAAAAAAAAAAAAAAAAAAAGAATTCTGAAATCGAAGTTACTGCAACAGACTCTGTTACTCTACCTCTGCAATTTTTGAGTTAAGTCAATAGCTTAAAATCCATGATGCTGACTCCACTGCCTACTGTAACTAGTAGCATGCAATTGAAGTGCAGAGGCTGTATTACACAACGATCACATCCCAAACCTGCCATAAACCGATAGATTAGCCTCGCTCCTATTGAATTCTTACCAGTGGACTTGTGGGCCAATAGGAGAGGGTCGAATTGAGTTTTTGCGCTAGTTCTTGTTACCATTATGTGACCGTTATGTTACTCGGCCCCAGTTTGTTGGTTTGGCTCCAGTGAGAAAAAAAAATGAGGTAAAACTTGGCTGGGAAAGTGCACACAATGTGACACATGTCGCAACGCACCGCTTCCAGGGCGAGCTGGCTACTCGCGTTGCGAGAGGAAATATGGCAGAAACAGGATGCTAACAAATGACAGTTTATTGTACTGTCGACGGAGAAGAAGGAAACAAAAGCGCGCGCACGCACATACACTGCTGCGTTACACCGCAAAAACAGAAACAAATGCTATCACTTTTCAGCACTGACTTCACCGCTCTCTGTCAGACCGTAGTCAGACTTCACATCCAAAGGAATGTTTCCAGGTGGAGCGATAAAGTACCCTTCTTCTGTCACTTTGGCATTCTTGAGGATTTCCTCGGAATTACACTCGGTCGGAATGTCCGGCCGCAACCTCAATGGCATATCTTCTAAGGGAGTCACCATGGGAGCCACGCCCGTCGTGTCAACGTTCATTATGACGCTTGCAAACTTGACAGCTTCTTCAAGACGCGTCACGGCTTCAGCGTTGCTGAAATCAACCAAGGACAGACGCTCCAACAGATCCACAGTATCCTGGTCCAGACTAATCGTTTCACTGGCTCGCGTTGCTTTCGGCACCGGCTCGGGCGGTATTACAGAGCCACCACTACTGCTGTCACACAGTGCTCGCGACCTGATATGGCCGCTTTGACGAATCGAAAAAACGGCGCACAACCGAAGTGCCGAAATCCGAAGCATCTCAAACAGCCGACGATGCGAGTTCGGTGGTTTCGGTCGCCAACGGCGAGGACAACAGCGACAACACCAAGAACGCTTGAAGTCACTGCACTCACGAAGCCCGGCGCTGAACTGCTGCGGAACCAGCATACAAAGAACCGTTTTAAGAATTTTCACACTTGTCTGAAGAAACTAAAAAAAAAAAAAATAACCACACTGAATGCTCATCAACGCCACACTACCATTACCACCATAACATCTCACACGTGCACTATGAGCTATGAGGAGAGCGAGTATATAAGAGCGAGGAGAGGAACCATTTGCAACTGTATTTGATTTGGCTTGGATTGGATTCAAAGTTTATTTTAAGTACATGGTTGCCTGTCTACTTTTGTAATCGTGCCAACATTAAGTTTTGCGCTTGCGACATCTTGCGACCAAGCAGAATATAACAGTGTTTTTGTACGCCCGTCTCAGGGTCGCTTCTTTCACCAGCAGAACACTTACCTCCAGCGGCCTTGAGACGTTTGTTCGAAGGTGCCGCGTGCCGTCGAGGAAGTTGGAACGTAACGGCGTAACATCGCTTGTCTTTGCGAAGAGGCTCGCCTTAGTGTGCCGAGAGCGGCATTCGCGTAAGACTACAATACTACAGCTAAAGAAAGTGTAGAGTGCCTACTAGAGTGAGGTTTAAATGGCTTAAATGCGGGGAACACTGCAGTGCTCGTTCAAGAACACAGTTTACGCGACGCGCGCGTGCGCAGTTTGCATGTTGCATGTTACTCGATCCTTTGCATGTTACTCGATCCTTGCATGTTACTCGATCCCTTTGGTAGGTTTTCAGTCATAAATAGAAGAACTACCTCGCGTGCTTCTGTCCTAGAGCGCCACTTCAATGACGAGCGGGTAGGATGTGATGTGAAATCTTACGCGTACGATGCTCGAAATAAAAGGAATTAAATTTGCATAAGGAGGAGCTAGGTGACCGCTTGTTCTACTAGACATACTGGGCCATTAAGTTTCTTTTTTTTTTTCTAATGACGTCGCATAAGCCTAATCAGTTAACACCGCACAAGAGTAACTAGCGGCGCGACGCGCGCCCCTCGCGACAGGAAGGAGATTTTTGTAGTGGCCCGTGCGCCCGGCCGTGCAGCGGAGACGCGGCGCGGCGAATCTGCTGTGCGTGGAGCGCATTCGCCGTTCGCTCTTTCGATTCGCGGCATACTACGGTCACAAATGAATCGCTATGTTGCAGTTTCTGGGTTGCTGCTGGTGCACACATTTTCACTGGCCTGATAAATTATTGGATGGAAAAACAGCGCGACAGACGATCACGACAGCAAAGAAACACAAGACGAGCGCTGTCTTGTGTTCCTTTGCTGTCGTGATCGTCTGTCGCGCTGTTTTTCCATCCAATATGTTTCACCAACTCGCCCGTTTGGCTATAGTGTTAATAAAGTATTTTTCGCGTCCCCGAATAAGCTTTACGAAGCGAAGCGATGCTAAGTTTGGACCGCTGCCGTCAAACGAGCAGTGAGCTGGCAATCATGCCCGAGTTTGCCGCGTCCAGATTTTCCACAAAGCATTTTTCCCGAAAGAGGACACACTACCTTTACCTGCATTAGCATCCTTTCTCAACACGCAAAAAAAAAATATTAAAATAAATTGGGCAACTCATAGGCATCAGCGCTATCTGCATGGTGCCAATTGGCACGACCGACAAATGGAATGCACGTCTACTGGGACCGCCGTGCGCGCCCAGTGGGCCGCGCTCGTGGATACATATATTATGGTGAGGCTACCAAAAAAAATATATATAAAATAATATGCCTCTGCCCATGCCACTAGGTGCGCTCGTGGATACAGTTGATCATCGCATAATTTTTATTCAAGCTGTCCTGTGGTCTATATTTCCCTGTCTACGATAGCTTGCATAAGCACCAGTACAATGCAGAGCGAGTAATCAAAGGGAAAGGAGCGTTTTAATTGCGCATTTACTATGTCTTGCCCTTAGTTTCGCGAATTTGGCTGGGCTCCTTTTTTTTATTTTTATTTTTGCTTGCTTTCTTGCTTTCATAATTTCTTCCTCCTTCACAGCTCGTTCCTTTTTTTTTTTCCTTCCACGCTTATGCCGCTACTTTCCTTATCCTCTTGGGCGGCTTCCTTTGTTCGTCCCTCAGCCTGACGTCTTTTTTTTTCGTTTTTTTTTTTGTTTCACCTCTCCATAGTTCGCCTTTCCGCCCCCATGCCCCTCCTCTACTAAAGTCCTCACTTTTAACTGTAAACTTTTACGCCCATGTGCACCTTGTCTTCCTGGAATGTAATGCAAACCAAACGAAAATATGTAAAAAAAAAAAAAAAAAAAAAAAAAAACCTTCCCCATCTGACGTTGAAGTACCAGCTGTACGCTTCACACTCCTATGTAGATGTGATTCATAAAGGCCCTTTCTGCCATTCCATACTCTTTATTCATTTAGTTGTGTTAATGACATTTCGATGTCTACTGAGCTGTTCAAAACTCGAATGATGAGCTGTTTCTCATTCCACGCTGCTCAATCGAGACTATAGTAACAGTAATTGTTTCTTTTTTTACTTATTCGTGGACATTCTGAACAGATCTTGCATTCCATCCTGCTCCAAACAAGTGGTCGAGCGGCTGGCTGCCACCTGTTCTAGCTCCCCTGTCAAAACTTAATTTTGTGGCAGAGGACTTGAAAGTACCGTTAAATAGGCAATAAGGATCGTTATAAAAAAGCGAGAGAAAACTAGCACTCAAGTCGGAATTTGAGGCAGAACGTTCTTTCAACGAAAGAGAAAATTAGGCATGCTACAATTCTGACATGTGACAGAGAGGAAGACATGCATGTGTATTAGAAACTGTATATCGCTTGCTGTGCCATGCTGTAAGGGCGTTTCTATTCTCATAGCTGCGTCGCTATATCAGCGACCGCGTGCCATCTGTCATCCTTTCCTTTATCGTCAAGAAAAGTGGCAACCGCCTCACCGGAATACAGCTAAAGCTCTTCAAAAGTCGTCTGCTTAATATAAGTTGCGGCATTGTCATGCCCCGGTAATCGCGTACTCGAGTTTTCAAGCTTGTCGCGTGTTTTTTTTTTTTTTTTTTAGGCTTTTTTCTGCTCTCGGACTCCAGCTTCATTCATTCATATTCTTCTCCCATACTCGTTCCATCCTTCTCGACCGTTCGATTCCCCGCAGCTTTCTTTTTCTCAGCTAGCACAGCTTGGAGCGTTCGAGGCTGGCCTTTGTGAAGCTGTACCGCACTTGGAAGGAGGGGTGTTCGCCACAAATGTTTTTTGTATTTTGCTACATTTTTAATGTGTTTTTTACGCCCCCCCCCCCCCCCCCTCTTCGTTTTTTTGCTCGGCCTTTTCCAACTTCGCGCGCTTCTCCTGTCGTCTTCCGTTTCTCGTGTTTCCAGTCTAGAAATAAACGCCCAGCGGGCGGCCAGGACTCGTCCCTGTCTCTCCGTCTTGCGTCGTGTGGCTCCCGCATTGTTTGTACTTCGCTACGTCGCTCCAGCTGGCTGAAACTGCCACCATTTCGCTGCGTAAGCTGCCTTTTTCAAGCGCACGCTACTACGCACGCCCTGGCCAGGCGGCCGCGCGGGCCACTACAAAAATCCTCCGGCGCCCACTCGCGGCGCTGCCTGTTCGCCGCAACAGCCGCGAGCAGCCGCGAGTGCTGCCCCCTGGGTTTCTGCACGGTAAGTCTTTTCGAGCAGAGAGTCGTCCTACTCCGCACTTCCAATGCACACAGCGCGATATCTTATAAGCAAAGTTGAAGACACCTTGACTTCTTAAAAAAGAAAAAAAGAAAGAAAAAAAAACAGTTATCTACTGAGCATTTGTTAATGCAAAGATGTCCTTTTAGCCCACTAGCTAAATGTTTTAGGCTCAGCGCGCTCTGTGAACACGTTTCACTAAGCCCAATTTCACCCGCGAATGATCAACAGGTAATAACTCATCGAAAGCCGCTGCAGAGCTGATTTAATACGAAACGAATTTTGTGCCCCGCGTAAAGCAAAACCACTGAAAACCTCCGCCTGAAGTTGTAATTAATTTCCCTTGAGCAAAGCACGAAGCCTCTCTTTATTTAGTATTTTTGATATGAGATAGGGTAAGCCACGAGGGTGCCAAAAACGACGAAACTACTTGTACACGTCCTACCGAGATGACGCTCGGCTACTGAACCGAGGTTCCCACCCGACCGCGGTGGCCGCGTTTCGATGAAGACGACAGCGTGCTGTGCGATGTCAGTGCATGTTAAAGATCTCCAGGTGGTCGAAATTATTCCAGAGCCCTCTACAACGGTACTTCTTCCTCTTTTTCTTCTTCCAATCCTACACGTCTTCTTTGCCTTACGACGCGGTTCAGGCATCTGCCGATGTCACAGACAACTGCGCCTTTCCTTTCCTATAAACAAAGTTATTACTATTTAACATTATGTTTGCCCGCGAACTAAACTTCAACCCGTAAGCACGTAAACTTTCACGTGCAGTTCGATTATTAGTAATTGTGTCCTTTCACATAAACGGGGACTAAAAACTGATAAATACGTGAGACCTATGTATCTAACCCTTTAACATCGGCTTAATGGTTGAGGCATCAATTATAAAATTGGGGGCAGCGCAGAGATGTACAAGCGAATGACTGAAGTGCTTCCAACCAAGCTAGGTTTCTTTTTCTTTTTGAGAGGGATAAATAGGAGAGGATTTATTTCTGAACAATAAATAAACTAGTATATGTGATGCAGCACTTTTTTTTTTTTTTTCATGAGAAAACGATGCCTGCGAAAACAAAACAATTACGACGCGTCCACTTCCAGCGAGTGCAGCGTTCTCAAACTTCAACCATTCGCAAGAGTCTGGACACCACCCTGTTAAAAAAAAAAAAAAAAAAAAAATCTAGGAGCAGCAATCGTTACTTGCAGCGGTTCGCACGTGCGTGGCATCTTAAATGTGATCACACGTATATCTTACATATCATAGACGCACAAACCATATCTGCACAAGATCGGCATCCCATTTTGTCGTACTACTGCACGATTACTTGACATCTCCCATGCCCCAGCATGTCGCGGAATGCAGTGCTGTTTTATGCCACAATAAAAAAAAAAAAGAAAAAGGAAGACGACATAGTCGCATAGTGTGCGCGTGCTGCTCACCGGCTGCGTTGAGCGGGGTGGCGAACACCAGTGCTACCAGGAGGCGGGGCACGCAGACTTGCATGGCAGGCACTCTAGGCGCTCATCGAGCGAGCGGGCTACCCTCTCTTTCTCTCCCGTCCTGTCCGGAAGGGATCCCTCGGAGGAGCTTGCTGCCTGCGAAGAGGAGAATAGAGAAGTGTGGGAATCAGTGAATGGACTGGGCAGGTTTTATCATATCATCGCTATAATTATTATTTATCGCTCGACGCACACATCCAGTGACGCGAACGTGACTGCATGCAGCGATGCTCAATTTGTTCTATCGAGCTGGAGGCAATGAGTCAAGCATGGGATGTGATAAATAAAACGACTCCCATGACTTTTGCACCGGGTGATACAGTTTTATAATACACCTTCTACAGAGCAAGTACTGCGACCGGGTTGGCTGCTGATTTCTGCCCGGAATACGTGTATGACCTTGTAATTGCGTTACGTGGCGACTTGCACGTGCGAGAAAGCCGAAGGAAGTAGACGGTAGGTGACAACAGTCATCAAGAGGTTTGACTAGGGATGTAGGACAAACTTGTACAAACACCTGGGGGGGTTACACCATGTGTGGAGCCGGCCGCGCTGCCTTTTTCTTTCTTACACTTTTTTCTCGTGCGTTTACATACCTCAGTGTATTATACGCCACTTTACACATCGCGTTCCATTCAATACATATACTATACGTATAGTGCATGAAATGGTCTCATCTGAACTCGGACTGAGCCTCTCCTAGTGATTGTATACAATGTACACAGCGGGGAAATCACAAGGACGCGACGCCACGATTTCCTTAACACTGCCGAATATACGATACCATTAAGAAAGCACACATGGTAACATTCATCCTCCTCGCATGCAAAGCACACCAGCTTTTTTTTTTTTTTTTTTTTCCGATCCTAGTTTCTGCCGTAATATTAAATATGAGCCAGCACGAAGGATATTGATCAGCGTTTGATGCCATGATGCAACAAACGCTCCGCCACGGTCAAGTGAAGGAGCATGGGGGTCTTGGCAAGACTGCATGAAGCTCAGCACTTAATCGAGAACAAAATGAGGTCCCAGTGTCGCGTTTTGGAGGCTTGCCATATAGGTGGAAACTACGGTGACGCACACATGGGCACGTTGCGCAGATGGATCCGCTTTGATCGACGACTGGACGCCGAATCGTTTACTCGCAGTTACACCGTTACACTTCTTTTCGCGTTCTTAAGAATGCAGTCTTAAGTGCTAATTAAGTTTCTTTCTTGAATACATGATACTATGTGATACGTGAGTCGTGATACTTGAAAGGCATTTTAGGATTCAGCTCAGGGTTACAAACTGTAAAAAAATAAGCAGTTTGTGAAAATTTACAAACTGTAAATTGTAAAAAAAAAAAGAAAAAAAAAAGCTCGATCGATATCGTGAAGCGCACAGAGTGTTACATCGACAGAGACATGAGCGAGACACTTCTGCAACTCGCAATCATGGGTCGTGTAGCAATTTGTGGGTTTACTGAAACCAGTGGTCACTTCTCACCGAGAATTTCATTGCCTATTTCAATTCAGGCTAACAAGCCGCAGAAGTGCAGTAGTCGCCGGTGGCCTAAAAGCTGCCTTATGATAAGTATGCACACCACGGCTATCGCGTTTTAACGACACTACAAACCTTGCGAGTTTGCCTTTCGTGTCACTTTGTAGACACTCCGTAAGGATCGACCAGCGCATGGCTCCTTAGCATTCCTCGTTCCATTATTTTCCCAAACCATGCAGCATATTTGAAGGGTAAGAAGAACGTTTAAACTCACTCGTTAAGAGGGTGCAATTACTCTGTAGGGGTGCTAACGGAGCTTCGCGGAAAAAAAAAAAATGCTTCCTCTCTCCCCGCCTATGTCCTACACGGCGCGGTACAGGTGTTCAACCATAGTCAGAGAGCTCTTTCATTTCTTCACAACCTCATCGTCTACACTACTCCCACGGTTCAGCAGCAAACCCAGTGGCCGGAAAACTTTTGAGAGAGAGAGGAAAAAAAAAAAAAAAGTCTGGGCGACGTTGGAGAAGCCGGCAACGTCTGAACTGTGCGACTCGGACGTTCATTCTTTCCAGCCGGTCACTATGTTTCGTGAGCTAGCAGCGTGCACCGCGTCCGCAAATATACCCTGGCTGACACGATAGCGCGCGTACGTGGGCCTTCACTCTTAGCGTTTGTGCCCGCATCACTGTAACAAACACATTTCAGCGCACCAGGAACGGAGATTCGCTTTTCACGACGGCTGCGTGCGGGGAATAGCGAGTGTGGGAATGGGGTGCGAGCCATTTCCCGTTACTCGAAGCGCGCGTTTTTCGCGTCTGCCTGTTTATATTGGTGCGTGTGTTTGCGTTTGTGTGCGGCGCGCGCGCGCCTCGAGCCGCGCCCCTCCCCTTGTATAATTGCTGCGCGTCGTGCGCTGCGCACAAATACATTACCCACGGCGCTCGACTTTCCCCCGAGAGAGAGAAGTCGGTATTACGATCGCTCCGCCGATGGCCGCGTTTCTTTTCGCTTCGTTCATTACTCCCTTCGGAATGGGGCGAAGCGAAAGCACTCTGGTTACAAAGCGACGACGCGGAAACGCAAGCGGTGATTGCTTGCTAATGCTTGTATTTACTACAGCCTGGCAGTCAAGGGAGTCGCGTTGATGTTTTACGCTAAGGTGCAGGATGTTGGTTGACATGGCCGCATACACGCACAATGAAAGATATAGAGCGACAAAGGGAAAGCAGACACTTTGTTGAGGCCTGGGAGCTAGGATATGGAGTAGCCATTTCGTTGCTCGTGCGCGTTTTAAGACGGTCTTACACGTTTGGGTCTTTTCGCTGATGGTGTTATGCTGCGTATGCTCACAGATCGTGATGTTCGCCGGAGCGCATTGGCTCCGTGCCGCCGTAGCGTTTAAAGATCAATGGACCGTAGAGAAAAATTCACGCGTCAGAACTCTAGAACCAAAAGATCAAGCTTAGTATCTACTGAGTGTGTCTTCAGAAACTGGCACTTACTGCCGATTTCCGGAGCACGTCCTCGTGTCAGCACTGCGCGTAACTCAAGGGCAGAATAAACATACGCTTTGCCATGCTGCGCCATTGCTGTAGCATACGGTGCACGTTTAGCGCAGATGGCTGCCTCTTTGGGGCATTGCGAAGCGTAGGAGCGTTGCCAGCATCTAAAGACCGTCCGACGACAACTTTAAAGTGACAGCGCTCACGTCTTGTCTCGTCTTGTCTTGCAACGCTGTCAAAATGACAGTCGTTCACCTTCTTAGCCCGGTTCCGCGTTACTATATGCAGGTGCAGTAGTCAGTCTTCAGTCACCCATGACGAGAAGTAATGTTAACAGCGCTAGACGCTGTCAAGATTACTTCTCGTCATTAATCGCTACCAACTCTCCCAATCTGCCGTTCTTGTCACTTTGCCTTTTGCCGGTTGCAAGGGTAGACCTGCGACGTGAACCTGCGCCCACCATCATCTTCCAACGAATGATGATGAGTGTCCAGAGGTCACGAGGACCGGTAGAAGCAGCTTCGCTACGTTTGACAAGTACGGTCCCTCGACACAAGGACGAAAAAAAGAAATGAACGTAATCACAAGCGATTATTTCGCCGTGCCCCCACGCATGCGCTACAGTTTGCATGTCCAACTAACTAATACGTGCTAATAAAATTTGATCTACCTAAAACAGAAGTATGAAATAAATTATCGTGCTTCGACTTTCACAGCTACTTCGGGCCCTGGTGGCATAACAAAGAAGATAGAATTGTACACGACCCAAAGGTCCTGAATGCTCTCGCTCCTTCTAGCGGCAGTGCACGCGAAATCCCTACAGAGCAACTGGCGATAATATTTGGCCATACCGTCAAACGCGATCTTTCTCGATGACGACATGTGACACCCAACATAAGCCAGAAAATGGACACAAGGCCGAAGCAGAAAGTGCCAGGAATTAAGTGAAAGCCGCACCTCTGTACGAGGAGCCACTTCCACTTACTTCCAGGCACGTTCTGACATTGGTGCTGTCTGTCACTTTGGTGACATGGTCACATTTGCCCTCTGTCACAATTAATGGTAACAGAAAACAAAGCTTGGCAACTGCTGGCATATCATAATTGTAAAACAGCGCGAACAACGGTGGACAAGAACGAGAAAGACACGGGACGAGCGCTGACTCTCAACTAAGTTTTTAATGCCATCACTTGGCACTTACAAAGAAAAAACACAATGCACATCCTACATCACGCTAAAAGTCCATAAAAACAAAAGGCAGAGACACACGCGACGCTCAAAGGTCACTAAGAAAAGCTATCTCTTTGTCATTTAGAGTGACAGATGGTTTGCCGTTCCCCGTTGTTCGCGCTGTTTTATAATTATGAATGTTTACTAACTATGAACATTCTGCTGGTATATGTCTGTTTTACTCATAAAAGGAAACATTTACAGTGCTAACAAATAGACACTCACAAACAGACACACAGGACAGGACAGCGCATGTCCTGTGTGTCTATTTGTTAGCGCTGTGAATCTTTCCTTTTATGAGTAATGCACCAGCTAACGGCGAAAAAGCATGCTTGCAGCCCATGCAGCTGCCGTATAGTGCGTGAGAGGCGGCAACGAGAGCGCGGGGCCACACGTGCACGTGTCGGCCGGTTTCGCCCCTCGACTTGAGTCGAAGCGATATTCCAGCGGAATTATGTCACTTCCCTACGATAGTGATCCTGCAGTCGTTGTTGACCTGGACGGTGCGGTCCACGAGAGAAAAGGCAGAGGCAGGCGTGATGGGAGGGGGTACACGATACAATTTCGCGTGCCGCGACTCTGACGACGCAAGTTTGCTGCGATGTTGGAGTGGCGAGTGTAGGAAATGTCCGATCTCCGAGGCGCCAACAGCTCGGCGGCGACGCCGCCACAACGCCGTGGCCAAGATGCGAAGCCGACCGTGAAAGGAAGCGTGAGGGTCTCGCGTCAGCCGTGACGTCTCGGTCTTTGCTTTAATGCCTGCCGCTTCTATTACCTCTTTCTCTCGCTCTCAAAGCGCCGAGTTTTTGCAGTAAAACGGGAAACACATTTCTATTTCAGTCTCGAGGGGGCACCAGGGGCACCTCCACCGTCAGTGGCACAAAAATTGTACGGCTCATCATCGAAGCTGCCCATTGGCTACGGACGTGTGCGCGCGCGCGTTGAACGACGCTGAAAAGCTCCCGAGTTTTGCTTTTTGTATCGTCGCGACTGTTTCCGTCTAATTTTCCTTCCCCTCGCACGCAACTGTCTATATTATTTTGTCCAGACCTCTCGCACACTGTGTGGGCCTCTTCCTATACTGTCTTTTCTGGAATTCGCGTGACCAGCGGCTTGTAGACGTGTGAAAAAGAAAGAAAAAAAAAAGAGAAAAAGAAGCGGAAGCGACGAAGCGGCATGGAAAGAAAGTGAAACGGTGCGAGCTCTTGTTCACAGCGGAAGGGAAGCCCTTCGGGCCAACGCTGGAGGATACGCGTAAGCGCGCGCGCCTTGGCTTCGAAGCTTTCAAAACCTGACGATTGAGGGGCCCGTGCCTAGCTCTGTATGGTACATTTATTGGCACCTTCGTTCTACGACCGTCTTTTTGTAAACGCGGTATAGCGGGCAGCCTAGGATGAACCAAAGAAAAGATCAAAAGCGCTGCAGGCAGGCGGTGTGCATGCGTACAAAAGTCTGCACCCGCCTGGCTGCGCCAGACTTTCTTTTGTCTGTGTTTCGAGGAAGAAAAAGACGCAGAGAAAGGTCTATATATACGCTATAGGTTCAGAGAAACGACGTGTGTTCGGACACTCGCCGCTTTTTGTGAACCCAAGGAAAGCATCTGTATGGATGTACAACTCTCGCTTGTTATAATCTTTTTCCTTCCTTTCAGACCTACCAAACGTTGCTGTTCACCGGCTTAAATATCATTCATTCATTCATTCATTCATTCATTCATTCATTCATTCATTCATTCATTCATTCATTCATTCATTCATTCATTCATTAAAGCGGCAACTGCTATGGCAGATTGCACTGCTTACGTTTGAAGGCAACGCAGCATCCCAGGATCTTCAGGATTGAAGGCCTGCAGTGACGATACGCTAGATTGTATTCAACAACATGCAGATTCGGATGAATATGTTTAAATAATCATCCATTCTCCTCGCCTCTCCGGGAAAAACGAGTTCGTATATAGTAGTGCACACATGACGACATCCAGAGCTTCCGCCTACAACTTTCGCAAATGTTTTGAGCTCGTTGCTGGGCAAAACGCAAACTATATTTCCTACATCTGGTGTAAGCATGCTTAAACAATGGGCGCTATTAAGAGCGGTAACTATATATCTTGCACGGGCGTGACCGGCTTCAGGCACTTTCGCCGCGTCCCACGCGTATTTCTCACTCCTCAAGCTACTTCACTTAGCGATCAAAACAGCACGAATGCGATTGCATTGTCTCGGTTATATTTAATGCCGAGAACAATGTCCCATTTCTTTTTTCTGGCTAATTTGGTCAAAAAGAAAAACAAAATCGAGGAGGGAAGGAAGACATATATAGGAGACAAGGCCGCGAATGAGGGCACAGAATTTCTCACGCGCACGGACTTATCATTTCGTACTCAGCGGGCACCCTGACATGAGAGAAACAGGCATGGGGGAAGAGGGGAGGAGCCGATACCGAGAAAGTGAGACAAAGAACGAGAAGCCAGAAGTGTGGCGTCGACGGCGTTCTTCATCAACAATCGACCACTGCTGTTGGTCTCGGTGCTCCGAGCTCTTCCTGTAAACGTTCACAGGGAGAGCTTCCTGCACACGAATTACTATCGACGCGCTCAGAGCACTGACTGTTCGAGCGATTCCCGAGGGCTTTCTCGGCAACGCGTCGCTTCCTGTGGCGGCCTGAGAATTACCATGCACAGGCAGCACCCGGGAGGTATAGTACACTTCGTTGCCATCTTAGGCTAACGGAAACCGCAGCGACGAGGCCAGATATACAGGCTTTGTGTTTCCAACGCATGCACTGGCGGAAATATAAGTGGACCGGTCAGATTATGCGCTACTTGCCGCTACAACTCACTTTATGCCGGCGCAGTATTGACATATTCTTCGTTGTGTGTATACGTCCCATGCTCCGATTAATTGTCCAGAGGTTGACATAATCATTTCAGAACTAATGAAAGAAAAAGCATTTGTCTTTTATGAAAAATGTGCTTGTGCAGCGTTCACAATTTCACACATTCACGATATGCACGTTTCCCAAAATTTGGCAGGTTTGTTGGGAGCATTGGAGTTCGACGTGTAGTCAGCTGCGTCGTATACACCACAAATAAGCTGGTGCACTTGACTGCATGAAGGGAAGCTTATAAGGTTTCCGATCGGAACCAACGTATATGGGCGTCTGTTTAATCTCAGGTCCTATTCAAATAATTTGGAGGGACACTCAAGCTTCTTTTTTTAAAGGTACGACGCGGTAGTGGTAATAGCTCCCGTTTGCCAAGTACCCTTGCTGGTCCTTGTTCCCCTACATGAACTTTGCTACTCGCCCGATTAGTACTCCCTTATTTTCTAATGTGTCACTCATACTCGCATACTATCGTATGTGTAAGGCTGTCTGACAGAGATATAAAGTCCCACTTAACCAAACCTTGTGGACTTGACTGCGCAGCCAAGGAGTAGCGTGCCTTACTCTGAATGCAAGGGCACTGGCAGGCTGATTCTTATATCTCACCCTCCCATCTGGAAGGAGAAGCCCGAGTTGGCAGCTCCTGTCTAATAAGGCACGTCATATGGTCACGTGACGTTATACTCGTATATTCACTCGGACACCCGGTAACTGCAGTCGCTTTTCGTCGCGCGCTGTCGATCGATGTGTATGCGCATGAAGCCCGGGGGCTGCGCGGCGCACGTGCACGATAGAACAGTGCACGAGCCGGGCACCCGGCCACGAAGAGCTGCGCAAAAGGCTTTGTGCGTCTGGTGTCGTATAAAGAACAGCAGCTGCGACGGTCGGCGGTGGCACTAATGACGTACCTCTTTTTTCCTGCGGTCAAACGCACGCGGCGCACGTTCGAGGCCCAGCAAGAATTCTTGCCGCGTGCCCGAGGCGCGCGCGTGGAGCCGCGTCCGTCCGCGAGTCTCCCTGCATCGCGCGCGCATACATGGCGCGAATCTTATTTTTGGCCTAATCGACTACGACCTGCCCATCGCGGATATCTATCTGCTCGGGCCCTAATACGAGGAAGTGGTGGCACAAAAGGAGCGCCCCGCCTCGGGCCATTAGAGACGGTCCCGCGCCCGCACACACCCCGGCGATGAGAAACCGCGAGCGATGTATTCGATTCCATCTCTCAGCAGACTCCCCTCAAGCAGTATTTCTTCCTTTTATTTTCACCACTTTACTGCACTCTTCACTCTAGGGCGAAAACGTTTTATGGGTGGTCGCGTGCGCCACACGGAATGGGGAGTATCAAAATGATGCGCGACGATTCTGCAACTCGCGAGAAGGTGCATGCAATGAAATGACGATGTGCGTGTTCCCACAATGAGCTTCGCGTGAGGAAGCCACGCTTAGGAGCGAAACTTCGTGTCTGTTTCGGATGTCACGCACTTTTTCTTTTCATATTATTTCATGCGAACCTACATAATAGCATGCGAGGCCTACCAAGCCTGCCGGAGAAAGCGAGGATCCTGCCACTTTCCATGCATGAATATACCGTGCGCTGTATCGGAAATAAAGATTGAGGTAGAATAAAGGAGCAGTAGCGTCACCTATGTAACCTGCAGATGTACTACATCATCATCATCATCATAAGTCTGACTATACCCACTGCAGGGCGAAAGCCTCTCCCATATTTCTCCACTTAGCCCGGTTCCGTGCTAGCTGCATCCACTTAACCCCTGCGAACTTCTTAACCTCATCCGCCCACCTAACTTTCTGCCGCCCCCTGCTACGCTTTCCTTCCCTTGGAATCCAGTTTGTTACCCTAAGCGACCATCGGTTATCCTCTCTTCGCACCACATGTCCTGCTCATGCCCATTTCTTCTTCTTAATTTCCACTAGAATGTCGGTAACTTGAGTTATTTCTCTGACCCACTATGCACGCTTTCTATCTCTTAATGTTACCCCTACCATTTTTCGTTCCATAGCCCTCTGGGTTGCTTAAGTAGAACCCTCTTGGTTAGCCTCCATGTTTCAGCCCCATAGGTGAGTACAGGTAAGATGCAACTATTGTATACTTTCCTCTTGAGCGATACCGGTAAGCTGCTAGTCATAATCTGAGAGTGCTTGCCAAATGCGCTCCATCCCAATCTTATTCTTCTTGTTATTTCCTTCTCATGGTCCGGATCTGCGGTTACTACCTGTTCTAAGTAGACATATTCGCCTACTACTTCCAGTATTTCGCTACCTAATGTAAACTGCTGTTCCTTCCCGAGGCTGTTAAACATTACCTTTGTCTTCTGCATATTGGTTTTAAAGCCTACCTTTCTGCTATTCCTGTCTAGGTCATCAATCATTCCTTGCAGTTCATCACCCGAGTTGCTTAGCAAGGCAATGTCATCAGCAAATCGCAGATTACTGAGGTATTCTCCATCTACCCTTATCCCTAACTGCTCCCATTCCAAGTCTCTGAATACTTCCTCTAAGCAAGCTGTGAATAGTACTGCCACTATATATATCTTCCAGCACTTTCCCGTACGGCTCGTCTACCCCCTGATTTCGCAATGCCTGCATCACCACCGAGGTTTCAACGGAGTCAAATGCTTTTTAGTAATCAATGAATGCTATGTATAAGGGCTGGTTATATTCCGAGCATCACCTGGTTGATGGTATGAATATGATCGATAGTAGAGTACCGTTTCCAAAAACCTGCTTGATCCTTTGCTTGAGTGCAGTCTAAGGTTGTCCTGATTCTATTAGCGATTACCTTAGTAAATACTTTATACGTAACAGACAGTAAGCTGATTCGTCTGTAATTTTTAAGGTCCTTAGAGTCCCCTTTCTTATGAATGAGGATAACGTGTGCATTCTTCCATGGTTCCGGTACTGTCGATGACACCAGGCACTACATACACAGGGTGGCCAGTTTTTCTAACACGATATCCCCCCCCCCGTTCTTCAGCAAATCGGTAGTATCTGATCCTCTCCAGCTGATTTCCCCCTTTTCATAGTTTCTAATGCTTTCTTGACCTCGTCCTTCGTCACTGGTGGAACGTCTGACTGTTTTTCCCTAAAGCCAATCTCATTACGGTCCTGACTACTTTGTCTACTGTAGAGATCTGTATAGAACTCCTCGGCTACTTTGACTATCTTGTCCATATTCGTGATGACGTTGCCCGCCTTGTCCCTTATCGCATACATCTGGTTTTTGCCTATGCCCAATTTCTTCTTTACCGCTTTAAGGCTTCCCCCGTTCTTTACGGCATGCTCAATTTTCTCCATGTTATACTTCCTTATATCGGCCACCTTGCGCTTAATTATTAGCTTTGATATCTCGGCCAATTCAATCTGGTCTATTGGATTGGAAGCTTTCATACTCTGGCGTTTCTTAATCAAATCTTTCGTCTCCTTAGACAGCTTACCGGTATCCGCTCTAACTATCCTACCGCCTACTTCTACCGCTTAAATCTGAAGAAGGAACGCAACAGGGTAGTAAGAAAGAAACCCATCAACGAATTAGCGGTGAGGGGGAGGGCAGAAGAGTTCAGGATCTCGCTACAGAATAGATGTTCAGCTCTAAATGAGGATGGCGACATTACCCTGGAAGCAACGAACAATAATTTCAGAGATATCATTACTGAATGTGCGGTAGAAGTAGATGTACTATACGTCATTTGATAAACTATGCTCACGAGTGGCAGGAAGTCTGCGGGTCACATGGCTCCATATACCGTTCCTATATCTCTTTGCGCAGAAACAACTATAGAGCAACTGCATCCTCGAAGCTTCTGTGCATCGTGCCCTGCTGGCGTACCCAAATAGAGTACACATTCGGGGCTATACCCCCTCTTTCTCTGTTTGGCGTTTATCGAGAGACCGTGTACAACGTAATCAGAAACGCTCGGTACCAACAAACCGAAGTCGAAGTCAGGGGCTGTATACCCTGGGCCGTTGGTATTTTCAGTGTTTTATTACTTTTGCTATTTTTTAGTTATTATTCACACTTCAAACGGTAGGTACAATCGGAGTGCCGCGAGCGTGTATCGTGCTTTTGCACGCAAGAGCAAGATCGCGGCTGGCGTTCAAGCCAACCTCGCGTTGGCCAGTTCACCAGGCTCCTCCAACGCCGGCTCCTCGCGCGGTCTGCGGCGCACGCGGCGGCCCACACTTCTCAGCCGAGGTTTAGCACCCGCCGCGCATTGTTTCCAGCCGCGTTCCAGGTAGCGTACAGAGAATGACATCCAAGTGACTATCGGTGCGTGAGAATTTGGTTGCGCTGCTAACGCGCTTCCGTGAACCGCTCACAGCTCATAAAAAAAGTAAAATGAGGCTGCATGTCCTTTGGCGCAACCTCTTGCATGAAACGGCACTCCCTCCAAGTTCGGGAGTAGATTTTAACCTCTAGAAATGCAGAATACCTATGGTCGGCAACGGAAGCCGATTTTCACCTTAAAACGTGCGAAGCTCTATATAGCAATTACCACAAGATTGGATCTAGAGAATGAGCAAGATGGCTGCTAACTGCTCACATAAAAACGCTGGGTGCAGCCGTGAAAAGTCTCCTCTCACTGCTAGATGCATGAAATGAATATGATTGGAGGAGATGATGATGATGATGAAAACATTTATTGACATTGGCTTAGATTAAGGGAAGGCTTGTCGGGTCCCTAGTCCGGGACACCGTTGGTAAAAGCCGCTGCCCGTGCTCTTTCGGCGAGGGCTCGTTGTTCCTCGAGGTCCGAGCTGGACAGGGCCACCTCACAGCCTTGATTTGAGGAGAGAACATGCCTCTGTTGCCAAAAGTACAGCGTTCCGTACATTTAGTGGTTAAATTTACTCCAGGGATTGAAGACAATGCAGTGCCTCTACAAGTGAGTGCTCTCTGCGCCTTCACTTCGTTATGAGGTAATTCGTGTTTACAGTGCTGCAGCCACCAGCTCGCCACGAACGTTTGAACCACGAAAGAAATAAACAAACCGTTAAAGCAACAGTTCATGGCATTTGTTTTCAATGGAGCGCGAACGTGAAGGTTGTGGCATACGTGAAATGCTCTCGAAGCGAGGCGATATGTTTGTCGCTCCTTGAAGCATAAAACTGCATGCCGTGTCGCGCGTGCCCGCTTTCCCCACCAACTTGTGCGCAAAGGTGAAAAAACATGACGAGGACGCTATAACGCTATGTAGAGCTCTCGGTAACTTTTTTTTTTTTTTTTTTTTTTTTTTTTTCCGCGAGGTTGTCACGTGCGCACGTGTACGCGCCGAACGGGCGACGACAAGAGTTACTGGCAGGCCGACGACACACCGACCGAGTCGCCCTCAAGAAGCGCAGATGAAAGCGAAAGGCGCCCCGAAAGCAGCCAGAGGAGACGAGGCGACGAATAGGGGGGGGTGTGGGTGCAGCGGGGGGGAGGAGGGGTCAATGCATGCGTGCATCAGTTGCGCCACCACCACCACCGGGGTAAACATCCGCTCGCTCAAAAGGCACATTCCGGCGCACGTCTCCCGTCGCAAAGCGAAGCAGCAGCGCGACGACGACGCTGACGATGCCCCCCCCCCCCCCCCCTCCCCCCTTGCCTTTCCGTGTTGTCGCAAGGTGGAATGCTTCCCCGTGTGTGCTTTACCCCATGGCGCGCCACAGCGCACAGAGGGGCGGCGGGGCCTGCTCGTGGTATATCTGGTTTGAGTCGACGGCGGGCAGCCGCCCCATGACAAATATTCCCTTGACCCGCTCAGCCTTTGGGCGGACGCAGGGAGCTGCTGCGCCAACGGCATCCGGCGGCGTCATCACGCGGAAGGACCGGGGCGCAGTCCTTAGGAGATGAAGCGATATGCCCGGAGCGGACGATATGTACTACGCGTTTGATTCGCACTGCCCTCATTCCGGGTTGAGTGATGCTCCCTGGTCATTACACGTGGTCTTGCGTGTGCTGTCTGCTATCTCGATCTGTTCGGGCCGTACAGCGCCTGCCCCAGCCGTTTGCGGAGGCGTCAGGGCAGAGTTCCGAGCGTACCAAGCAAGCTTGAGAAAAGGGCGTCATCGCGCGTCTATACTCATTGCGGCCCTTTGTCTGTCGTCCTCCGCATGGTCGCGCAACGTGGTGACGCCCGTTAGTGGTCGCCGTATGCAGGCCCTGTCAGCGCTGTGCGCCGGCGAGTTCCAGTGCTTGCAGGAGAGATCGAGGTAAATATGAAAGCACGCTCTCTTTCTCTTGCATAGCAGTGGTAGACGGTACGTTTGTTCAAGATTCCGTGACTGATGGGGACGCAGGCTGAGCAGAGGCGGATCGCTAGATGGCGGCCAGTTACGACTCAAGGCCCTGCACCAATAAGGACCCACCAATGACGAATGAACGATGAGCAACGCCTTTGTTGGGGAACATTCCTCTAATGGGGACATTCAGCTCAGTGGCGCGCTATGGGATCGTGGCACCTTGAACCTCGTTTCGATAAAGGCTTCCGACAGAAGACTCAGCAATCGTGTTCTATAAAAACTCTAATCATGGTAACCCACGAAGCAAGCACGATTGTTGGTTTTCACTGCAATGCATCACAGTACAAAGGCAGAGCAAACGGACAGCGGCTTATTTCATTGATGATGATTACGATCAGAAAGCGGCGTAGCTTAGCAAAAAATCGATGCAGTGAGTACCATTGCGCTTGACCTATAAATAGACACTTCGGCATCAATTTGTAGTCACGACATAAAAACTTAGATGGAACAAAACGGACACACTCAATACAAGAAGCGACCGCAATCCCATTTCCCTCTCATATTCTCCGTGAAAGCTCGAGAATCTCCGTGAAGGCTGTTCCTTTCATAAATAGTTAGATTCAAACTTTCAACGCCAGTCTTATTTAACGCCTAGCAATAATACCTCAAGACAGTTGTAGAAGCCGCGGAGGTGAACAGCTCCATCTTATTTTGGAGGTTAGTTATGCTGCTACGCAGGAATTGTCCTCACTTTGCGTTTAGCAACATGCGATTACTTTTTACTGAAGTGTGCTTTTGGGATTTTGGATCATTTTACTGCACGGCAGACTTTTCCCGCAGGTACATTCCTCGCCGAACGAGGGGGTGGGAGGAGGGGGAGTCGTAACTGAGCTCACATTTCACGATCATCACCGTCGCGACATGCTACGCATCAACTGCAAATAAGTGTACGTTTTTCCACAAAAACTACCGGACGCACGAGTGTTGCAAGCGAACTGCCAAGCGTCCGTCGTTGCACGCGCACAGCGGTACAGAGCTGGACGGCGGCACAGGTGCGCACCTGCCAGGACCGCCAGCTGGGCTCTGCCGCCGTAGCAGTGCTGTCGCAACGCATAAGCTCGCCCAATTTGCTTGGATGGCCGCGCATGCAGTGGTGTCGCGCTGCACGCACAGTGGCATTTCCCGTGGCGACAACCACACGTCAACCGGCGTTCCCTTGACCCGCCTTGCAGCGCGCGTGTCTGCGGAGGCGAGCCCCGACGGGGACGATCTCCTCGGCTTGCAAATGGAGACCGAAAGGCGGGAGCGATGACCGATCGACAGCTTGCTCCGGCGGCGCCGCTGTGATGCATGGGTGACGTCATTATTGCGCTGTTCCTTACGTCATAAGCCAGACTGCGATACTGCATGTATGATCGCGTAACTGCTCAGGGGAGCGAGAAACACCACTTTGGCGTTGCACAAGTAAACGTACACACCAATAGCAGCACGCAGGCGCCGCACAAGAGACAACCGACATTATTAATGTTTAGATCGCCACGGCAGCAAATCAGAATTGCAGTAATAGCATTCAGCACGATAGCTTTTAAGCCAAAGCTTCAAAAGTTGCTCCTGTGATCACGTTTTTTTTTTTTTTTTTCTGCTTTACTTCATTTTCCGAAATACCAACACAGTGTTCAAACGTTCTCAAATCTACAGGCTCGAAGGCCACAGCGTAGGTTCTTAGTCGTTCATCGAAGCCATTGAGCGGTGTGTCGAAAAATGCCTTACGCACCAAGGCCACGCTTGTTGATGGAACACGGGCTCTTGCTCACAAAGACAACCGAGCTGTCGAGTAAGGTCGAGCTCCTTGACCTCTCTCGGCAGTGTTCTTGTCATTACGCTTCTAAGAAGACCCCACAGCAACAAACACGTTATTTTTGCAACCTCTGCTGTTCAGCAGGCAAGATGAAGGTTTCGCGCTGTTCCAATGTTTGTCAGCATTACCGGAGGCACAAAACACATATGCTAAGATTACACGCTCCGATGTCCGCGCTATGCGGAAAACACGCCTTCGAGAAACGGCCTGACCTTGGACCTGCAAGCACACGCACTGCGTTTAGTTCTTTTTCTTTCTTTCTTTTTTTTTTTTTTTCACTACTGTCGCAAGTGGTAGTTTCAGCACTCGCGCACGATTGCGAGTGAGCGAAAACATTGAGCGATTGAGCTAAGCGAATACTCTGCAAATCATGCCAAGGCAGGCGCGATGTGCGCAATCAGCTGGCGTCGAGCGAAAGGTTGTAAGGAGTTGAGGTCCATCAAACGTAGTTACACGCTGTTTTAAAGATTACGTGCAACGATGCGATAAAATTCTTCATAGCTGGCGTGCAGCAAGTATATGCGCAAGTCGATCATGGCAGCCCAGCTAGGTGTCGTCTACCGGCAACGCTTATAGGCGTTGTAACAACGAACACGAACATTTTCTTTTTCCGAGAGCCACAGGGTAACCGCGTGCGGACATAGCGTAGCCAGCATATAGCAAAACAAAAAGCGCTAGTTTTCCCTCCAAGCTGGAACAGTGAGTGGGAGAGGCATGAGATCTCTCACTGGTTCGTTTTGTTTTTCTTCCCCGTGGCCGCAAAAGCACCGTTGACAAGTCTTTGTCGGTATGCTTCAGAGCTAGCCCGTTGACAGACGCACAAATATGGGTTAAGCTGAACAGCGTTCCGCATATGGCTTACGGCTCGACCAGAACCAAGAATAGGAACACTTTTTTTATAATAGATTTCCCTCTCTATTTCTACGCACTGTAATATGGAAGGTACCGCTGGACTCACGACGCTCTATCGATCATGTGTGTGAACGCACTATTTCTCTTTTTGTTCTATTTCTTAAAGACGCTTTTGTGACGATATCAGGAAACCGGCGAGCGATATCATTCTGAGCTCAGACACAAAACCCCGGCTGTTGTGAAAGAGCAAGGGCATGTAAAATGTGATGACTTTGGAAGGACTTCTAATTCGATTTCGCCATCGCTGTTAGGGCGGAAGTAGTTATACGGAGTCCACCTTGTCACTTCTTCCACTGGAGGGCAGTAGAGGATATAGGTAATGCCCCCCCCCCCCCCCTCTTTTCCGAACCATCCCCTCCAAGAGATACCAATAAAACCACCCCACCACATTCGCTCAGTGAAGGGTGCTCGACTACTGAACCCACGGACACGTCAGCGATCCTGGCCCCGTGGTAGACCGCTTTTCGATAGAGGCAAAAAGCAAGACGTCGTCCGTCCATTGTGCTATGCTAGTGCACGTTAAAGAACCCCAGGCGGTCTAAATTTCCGGAGCCCTCCACTACGGCGTCTCTCATAGCTTGTAATAAGGGAGTAATTACTCATTGATGTCCACCCAAGCGCAGCCATATGGCTACAAAGGAAAGCTATACAGCTTTCTCAGAAACGTCGTAGGTAAAGAAAAATTCTCCCTAGTTCGGGGATCGAACCCGGGACTACCGCCTTTCCGAGTCGCTCTATCAATTGAGCTAACCAAGCTGGCCAGCAGATCAGATGGTAGGGCGAGAGCGGAGTGATCAATAACTCGAAGTGAGAATGGTGCTGATCGAATTTATAGGGGAATCCACCAGGTGGAGTAGATTTTTAATCAGGGAGTAATTAATTACTCATTGACATCCACCCAAGCGCAGCCATACGGATACAAAGGAAAGCTCTCATAGCTTGAGTCATAAACCAAACTACAATACTCCCCTTTGCCAGAGTTACCTTGGCAATGTCATCAGCAGTGAGCATATTTGCGAAGATAGCTGGCGAAACTGCAGCCTTTCCTCAAATTTTACACCTCGGGGGTTGCCCAGGAGCACATAATCACGATGAGATTATTTAGATTATTTACTAATCACACCTACACTTGACTCTGTTGGACTTGCGCGAGGAAAACGTTTATCAGCAGCCAACCGCGCACTGGCTGTTGTGCGCGTAAATTTGTAGAACCCCAGCAAAGCTGCCACAGAACCACACTCGACGAGACCATGTGCAATGTCCGGGTCATTCCTACTGGGAATACAGCCTCACTTTTCTCGTCTAATCCTTTCCTCTTTCTCATTCACTTTTTAGTTTTTGACGGCGGGCATGCGGATACCATTTTTTTTTTTCTTCCGATCAGCAAAGACGATTGGGCGCCGGACGCTTTTACGTTCGCCGTCGTCGGACAAGAAACAGAGAAGCACGACTCAGGCATTCCCATGCCTCTCGAATGGCTAACGGTCTGCGAGGTAAAGAAAACCAGCCGAATGCGAGCGTCGTTTTTGTATTTATTTATTTTTTTTTTTTTTATTTGCGATGCGGAAACGCGACAAACTGGACCGGTCAGCGAAGTCAGGTTTGCGGCGACTACCGGGCACGAGCGCCCCCGGGCGGCAGTCAACGGCCCTGCTGTAGGCCGACCCGAGCTGCCTCCACCGCCGACTCCGCCCGGCGGGCACCCGCGGTGTGCAGGAAGGCAGTTCCCTGACCTCCGGCGGAACCAACGTTGGCGGAACGGTGCGCCGCGCACTACCGGCTACTGGAGCCAGGGTTTTTCCGCACTCTCCTCAAGATTTGCTGGGAGCGTGTCGCGACACAGCTGCCAAACACAGCGGCGTTGGCGACATTCATTCATGTGAATACGCATTTAATCGGTGTAACAAGTATAGCCAGACGGCAGGGGACGCAAAGTGGGGGGTCTCCGCCACCGCCACAAAATTCGCATAACCCGTGTCATCGATTTGAAAGGGGAGACATAGAGAGCGAGATAAGGCGAATGAAATGATGACAGAAACATTGGCGTATTGAGCGAAAGTACGTGCTCTGGATAAAATGACGGCTAGGTGATGAAATAAGATGGGAAAACGTTTGGCACACCTCCGGATATACTGTTCAGTGAAAAGAGCTGTAGCACACTAGAGGACGGTAGGAATTAGGTGCTGTTGGTAGCATGTGTGCTTAGTTTACACGTCTCCGTTCTCGTCGTCTCATTGAAGGTCCACCGCTAATAATGAAGCTTCGGCGACGACCAAGCACATTAGACAAACCCATGTGCTGCGACCTTTCTCAAGCGCCAATCACGGCGGACGGTGTAAAGTGAGCTCGGGGCATCGATAACGCGTATAATGATTTGACTGGAAATTCGAGCTGACCAAGACGATCGTTTCTCTTTCCCAGCAACCGATTTCTCCAAGCGAGAAATTTTACACGGGAAAATCGCGATAAACCCCACTTTCTCTTCTAAAGCTATCCCTCCCCTCTGTATTGATGCATTCATGACTATCTCAATTCCTCTTCGTCTCTCTTTTGCGGGACCATACCTCCAAATTTTACACATATGGGCAATTTCAGCCCATTACTTTAGTCCCTATAGGCCCTGTTCTGTCCTCATCTCATTCAAGGAATTTTTGTTTCTTTTGTATCAGAGGATATAAAAAGATGCCTGTAACCTTTGCGATAAAAAGTTGGAAGTCTGCGCTTCCTCTCTCTCTCTCTCTCTCTCTCTCTCTCTCTCTCTCTCTCTCTCTCTCTCTCTCTCTCTCTCTGTGCGTGTGTGTGTGTGCGTGCGTGTGTGTGTGCGTGCGTGCGCGTGTTGTCCTGTCTTATTCGGGCAGTTTTGAAGATGAATATATGAATAAAATTTTCCTAATTCACTCCCTTACTCTATATACTTCTTAAGTTGACAGAAATCACCCCGCTTCATCCCAATAGTCTCGGTAAAAATTATTTATGTGGGTCACTCAGTATATGCTGACGTTTCTCGGGCAGCAAAAGACACAAATGACCACCGAGAAGATTTGATTAAAAATTTTCCCATCAATCGTTTCAAGTTCAAGTCACGACCAAAAAGAACGAATTTCCACTCTACTGAAGTGAATTATGATGCAGCGTTGCGTCTCGGGTGTTTAATTAATGGGGTTTATACGGCGCCAAATGCGCTAAGAGGGATCTCGTAGTGCCCAGGAACCTGCGTCGGCGCACACATTTCACACACGAAATGGCCGCTAACGATAGCACCTGCATTCCGGTTATTGTTCTTTTCTGACCTGTTGTCTTTTGTGGTTAGAACACGGCGCACCACACAGGACATCCTACATTCAGCCTCAGTGTCCCTTCGAAGCGATGACGCCGAAGCCTTTGAAAATTCTCACGGAGACATTACATCCGATTTTACTTGCTCTTTGATCTAGTGCAGGTTTCTGCGTACACAGACCACGCCCCTGTTTGTCTGCTGCGTCCGAGCAGGCCGCAGCACCACGGAAGTCCGGCCACGGAAAGGAGAGCAAGAGCGGCTACCACGCTGCGGTAGCTGACCACCGTGCTCGATCGCAACTCTCAAGAGCAACCAGATCAGGCGCAAGCACTCGGTTCCCAACACCCTCGCGAGGCGCAGTTACACTCTTATTGCGCCAATCGATTTCGCTGCGGACAGGAGGCATATTTCATGCCGCGGAACAAATATCGCGCGTTAGAAAGCAAAAGGGCTTTGCATAGAGCGCAAAGGAAAAGATTGGAATCTGTCGACAGAGGTAATGCCTGCAAATTTATGAGTAAAGCATTAAAATAAAAACAAAAAAAAAAAAGTTGCGCCGCTCTTGCTCTCACCTAGCCAAAAGGAAATGATCCCGCATGCGTGCGGCTTGACTAAACTATATATACAGCAAACGTAACACGTCGCCCCCTCCATCCGGATTCACTCGCATTCGTTACGCGTCTCTCACAAATTTCCTCCTGCTTTTTGCTCTCCACTCGCGGCGCTTTCGGTTTCCGCACAAAAAAGTGAACGCATCCTCGTTTTTTCTTTTCTGCCTCTCGTATATATTTCTGGGGAGGACGGCGTGTGCAGCATACAGAGACAGATTTATAGCGTCGTCTCCGTGGGTTGCCGGGGGCTCGGTGCATGATGCGGCGCACCAAGCCAGGAAACCTTGAACTCCCGGTGACCGACCGGGCAGCGACGACCAGGCGATGGGGGCATCCATCGCCGTGTCTCCTCGCGTGGTGCGGGACACATCCCGCCGTGGCGTTGGTTCTCGCGCCATTCGTCAGCGCGCGGTGACAAGCCCTTCCCTGAGAACAAAGTTGCGACGCGCAGACACACATGCACACACAGGCGTTGTTTGCGACAACGCCCGGCGACCATTTGGTATTCTTCCCCACGGGCCGCCGCGCTCGCTGCCCTTCGGCGGGCGCTACGGGAAAGACGCACCGCCAGGCAACAAGGGCCGAGGCCGCGAAGAAAGCGCGCCCGACAAGGGCGTCCAGTGTTGTACGCGCGCACAAGCGCACCATGTACACGTACCCACTGTACGCGCGCTGATGGGGCGCGTATGCGAGCTGGCGCGGCTCGCTCGATTCATACGGGCGCCCGCTGTCCAGGGGAATGAACGACAGCCTCAAAGAAAATCCGATTACGATGCGGAGCCGTCCGGGGCGGCCATAACAGACATTCGCAAGAGATGCCCGTTGGCGAAAGCGAATGCCGTCTGTGGTGTGCGACAAAGGCGCCACTAGTGCCACCTGCGAGCTATAACCGACAACGGCAGCAAACACTGCTCTCCAGGACGAGCAGTGTAGTGTTCGCTATTCCCCACCGCGCATGCGCGATACGGCCGTCGGGGTTCCGTTCGAAAGAAAGGAGTAACTTGACTGCGTGGTGGGTGACCTCAGCGATATATTCTGTGGGAAGAATAAGAAACAAAAAAGGAAAAAAAAAAAAAAGTGCGCACGCGACGCCATGTGCAAGAAGGGCGGGGTCATATCTTGCCAAACCAGAAGAAGCATAACTACGTGGTTAGCTTTCGACTGGCCGACGAAGTCCATGCTCATATTTTGAGCACCTGCTACTGAATTATTCATGATCGTGTTGAATGACGCGCTGACAACTTGAAATGGAGGAAAAAGAAAATAAAAGACGCACCCGCTGAGAACTTGCATCGCTCAATTCTGGCATCGACCACTGCGGCGTGGCGCTCTACCAATCTTGCGGAAAAGTGTCAGCACCACACGAGAACGCCTCGCATTGCTCGCCGCCAGCCACAAAGGCACGCGTGAAGACAGACGCAAAACTGGAGAAAAACGATCATGCAGTTTGAAACTAAAACAAATATAAAAGAAAAGTCATAAATAGCACAGTTAAACTAAAGTTTGTCCCACGTCAGTTTTGCTGGCGCGTTTTTCCCGCCGCATCTTTCGTCTAGGCTAGTGTAGCTTATACTTTCCGTCTTTCTCCGAGTTTAAAGGTTTAGCGAATGAAGCGAATAAATGTGTTGTGTTGCGTTGGGTTTTTTGGCGCATAAGCAACTAAGGCTATCATGCGCCAAGAGCAAGGTTAATTTGTTTTGTGAAAAACGGGGAAAAACGGGTATGTTTAAACTACAGTTTGTTTAGAAAGTCTCCTTTTAGAGAATAAATTTGACTTATTAATGACTGAAGTCAAGAGCGGGGGTCTCGCCCTGCCCCCAGAATTCTTTCTTTCGTTTTCTTCCCTTACTGTGTGTCCCAATTCTATAGTCACTATTCCATTTGGTCGTTTTGTTCCACTCTAAATGCAATCGGTGTGACCGGAAATCCAAGTGGGCACCCGAACGCCCTGTCCGCCGCCCTCTCACCGCGGTTGATCACGATATAAATAGTCCCAACGCTATGGCATACACGAGGCACAAGCAGGCGGGCGTGAAACGGAAGTCGCCGTTGAGGCCGCGGCCGGACAATGAGCCATTATGTACGAGGAAGGAGCCGACAGAACCCTCGTAGGCGTTCGCCACTCAGCTGCAGAAGACTCGCTAGAAGTGCAGAAATTCGGTACATACGAAAGGGATTGAGGCAGGAGGTGCATCGTTGGGATGTACCGGAGCCTCACTACGAAGAAACGAAAGGGCAGGAACGGACTGCTTGCAAGAATAAAGCAACGAAACAAATAGAGACGGAGCCAGTTATGCGCCGACGGCAAGATGCATCAGGTTCCGAGTCTGCTGTTGCTTCTTTTCAGCCACATTGTCTCCTGGCGTACGCAGCTATTCTCGTTTTCCTGACGATCGGCTTCATCGTGCGGATGTCTGCAGCGGATTTCTGCTCAGTCGTCAAACTCGACGAGGCAGTCCGCCGCTTGGATGGAACAGTATGCCACATCGGAAGAGCAACATCATGGAAGAACTCGTGGCTGGGCTGCGTCTTCCGAAGAGCTTGGCTGCTATAGCGGGCTGCCGCCGACAGAGCTAATGGTGATTGGAAGGAAGTCCCGTGAAGAAACAGGTAGATTTTCTAAAGTGCGCGCGGCAAATCGTTTTTTTTTTTTTTTTTTTTTTTTTTTCCGCTCTCATCCATTTTCCAAACGGACGGCGACGACCATAACGCGTGACCATAAATGTTTCGCACGGCGCAAAGAAAGTTGGACGCCACATCGTTAAGCAACTTCACAAACGGCCGCGCTTTCTCCACCGCACCAGCCCCAGAATCGTCATACCAAAAAGCTAATAGACGTCACGTGGGTAGTCGCTGGTGCTTGCGGGGCGTGGACGCGTATACGAACGAGGCGTGAGGATCGAGCGTCGCCTCCTTCTTCAAACGCCGTGCGCAGAATGAGAGCGAAATGCGTGACCCACGCTCATCAGACTCCGGCGCCTCCACTCTGAGTCCCTTTTGTGCGTCGCCACCGCGCCTTTGTTGCGCGACACGTTTTGCTTCGTACGCGGACTCTTCACGTGCGTCACGGTGGCGGAGGACACTGCACATTGACAATGCGCGCCCGGCCGCACGTTTACGCACGTACGCACACGCGTACCCTACTCCTTGCAGGAGGGACGCGCTGGCAAAGCAAGGCGCTCAACGCAGTCCAGCGGCCCAGCCACGTAAAAGACGACCAGTCTACGGCGTGCGTGTATGCACGAAGGGTTACTATGCTCGATGCCGCCCCCCCCCCCCCCCCCCCTCGATGCGTTTCCTCGCCAGCAACAGTGCGCCGCAGACGCGAGGGCCAAAGTGGCGACCCGATGCGCTGCTGCTAGTGAAAACTCGCACCGGGGATCGATCGGTATGGATGGCGGTAAGCGGGTAATAGCTCGAGCTGCTGAAATGATCGCTCGAAAGCGCAGCAAAATGAGCGCTCGAAGGCCGCAAGGAACCACTTGACTGTGCCCGCCGTATCCTTAATTGGTGGCCTCGTGCTTCTAGCGTATGCCCTTGAGGCCCGCTGTTGGCTGTCCTAAAGAAAAGGTGTCGCTGGAATAAAAGTGCACTGCAGAATGGCGAGGCTGCTTCCGTTTCATTCGGGAAAGGGCGTTCATTAACGGATGAGATGTATACGCAGCGCCAATATTTGCGAATGCTGGCTCTTTTTTATTCCGGTTATCATCAGTTAATTTTTTAAACCACGAAACTACCCAGAAGACAATGTGATTCCCATAATTCAGTGCGAAGTCTCATAACTACAGTCACATATTCTGTGGCAATGAATTTCCCTTCCTTCCTTTTTTTTTTTTTTTTTTTTGTTTGCGTCAGGACTACAGAAGTAGACAACGGCTGTCGTTGCGTGAAGGTCCGTCTCGTTATCTCTGGGTTAGGGACAAGCCAGCATGAGAGACAATGGACAAGCTCGCTCGCAGCTAGGCGTGCAGCGTGTATCCTCGCGTACGCGCAGGGAGCGAAGCCGTGGATCAGGCCACAGTTGGCCCCGAGTTTCTTTCATACAGTTTTGCTTGTTCGTGTTCAAGTGGAGCAAGCCATAACAAAGGCAGCAATAGACAACGGCCAAACCGGATCACTAGCGCTAAAAATGATCTTGAGCGCAATGTAGTTAAAGAAACCGCGGTCCCATATACCGCATGCCATCTGTACAGTTTGCACTAAAAAAAAAAAAAAGAAAGAAAAAAAAAAACGTGCCAAGCTTATTTGATTACAAACAATATTTACGTCTGGACAATATTAACAGCGACATTTTCGTCTGCACATGCAACGAGTGTTTAGTCAGGATAAGAACTAATCTATTATGGCGATTAATTACGCTTCATATTACGAAAAGATATCATGGCATGCGTTGAGACTAATAAAACGAGGCGCTTCAAGCAAAATGGACAGGAAAACTGCTTTATTTTACCGTGCGCTGCCCTAATTAGGGATGTTTACGCAATTTACCGACAAAGCATTGAAAAAGCTGCTCCTTTTTATCATCCTGCGTTCTTAATCCGGCTCCATATAAGTTCCAGTTACACATTAATTTTAAGAGAAACTTTTCAAAAGTTCCACTCATTTTAATTGAAGCTTATGCGAAACCAAATGAATGGTGTAGCAAGGCTGTGTCGCAGGCCAGCTGGCGATCCATGCTGAAAAAGTGGTTCGGCGAGGCAAACGGACGACACGACGGAAGAAAACACATCCCCGCCACTGCGGAGGAGAAGCAGACACTCTCCTCCTTCACCGCTGCAGACGTCCTTGAGTGTTCGTGTGTGGAAACGCCGTTTTCCACCACCTTGTTTTAACAGCCGAGGGCGACCTTCTGTTGTTCCACGCAGCGCAATCCATGAGTAGTGATCTGCATGGTTCCGCGGTCTCGCTCGCGAACTAAGGCCGAAGAGACGCCGCTCTTCGCATCCGCTGCGCAGGGGTTACGCGGGTGCCTGTTCGATTCGACGCATCCTTAAACGGGGAAGTCCATTGTTGCTAAACGTTTGTCACACTGTTTCTACGGGCCTTACATACTATCCATACTCGGACATTTCCGCAAAAGTTGTCTATAACAGTAATAAATTGCAGGTGGACAAACCTATTAGCTTCACCGTCGGTTTGTCTGCTCGCACAGTTCGCAGGTAGAAACTTGACGACTGTTCCGCTTACAGTAAGAAAAATGGGGATTTGGCACGCTGTGTGCGGTGTTTCGTTTTGGATTGTTTCGTTAACTGCAGATGTCTTGCGCACAGCTGCAGAGATTCTCGAGGTGAGCGGGAAAACTGTACAGTACACTCGGAACGCGTGTACTCATGCCGTCGTGCAGGGCTTGCATGTAACTGTCGAGGAGGCCGCTCTTGCCAAAAGGCACCTGCTTGCCAGCGCCGTTCGAGGCCCTGTGCTGGAGAGGGGTGCACTGACGTTTATTTGGTGTGCAGTGCGGACGTCGCTCATACAAGCCGCGCGTTACGAATGCGACTGAGTCAAGAGGAACGATACGGAGACAAATCAATTATCGACGGCCGCCGAGTCGGTCGGTAGCAGCAGCGTGCTAAGTGGCGGTCATTAGAGCCTAATGCATACATGCCGATGCGCTTCCTCCTTCAAACAATGACTCGCACGCGCCCGTTCACAATACTCGTGCGCGAACGCATCGCGGGCGGTCCGTCGCCGCTGTTCGTTTCTCAACTCGAGTGAGGCGACTGGTCCCCGCGCATCGAGTTTTGATCTAGTCAGCGCTAACCAACAACTTAGCAGCATTGTTTCCCATTCAGGCGAGAGCGTGGGAGGGAGGGGGAGGGGGGGGGGGGGGGGGCGTATACGAGCTGGTGAACGGACGAATGCGCGCCCACGTTCGACGAGGCCGGGAACACAGAAACAACTATAGAAACCAGGCGGGGACAATATGGAGGGAGATAGGTGAAAAAGAACCGCGTTTGCATCTGCCCAGTCAGTGCCGTAAGTACAAACCTGTCGCAGATTCAACCTCTCTCTGATCAAAGCAAGACATCCCTGATCAAGTTGGGAGGTCCGCGCTTCTTAAGTCATGCGCACTAATCGCCTCAAAAAATAGTTTAAAATTCTTAACCTTTGGGGCGTCTTACTTCGTGCCATGCTTTTACATCGAAACAGGAGGTTCTAGCGTAATAGTAGCTGCCTAGGGCACATTTGTGAGCGGCTGTTGGAGGATGGAAATCCCACATATACAATGTAGTTATTGGAACTGAATGCTTCCACTGTGGAACGTTTCTTTTTCAGAAGAGGAAGGCGGCTTTGAATCCACCCATGCTGATTGCAGTGATCTAATCATCCGTTCAATGCAGGCAACAAATTAGGAACAGCCTTATACATATAATACCTCGCGCTATCACTCTGGTCAGACGACGAGCTACCGCAAAAGCTTCGCTTGCAACGAAGCAGTGACTGCGTATCCGTTCAAGCGCATTATGTCTGTATGACTCGGCTTCCGCATGTCCATATCAGACGCGGACATGCTAAATGCACACGGCGAGTTGCGCCATGGATCAGACAAGCGTAATTAAACTGCCAAAACACTTTAGAGCGTCGTTTATAATTACTTTCTTTATAACTGCTCATCATGTCTGTTGAGCTGCACGCACCATCGCCTGCGGAAGATCGGTTGCCTTCTAATCTACGGTAAAATCTTTCAGCGTGGCTAAAAGCAATCAGCCGATGCGTGCACCATGCAAGACGGAGCAATTAGACTAGCGATTTTAGTCTCAAAAGGCGTAGCCTCGCTTCATCGAATTGCAACAGTACACAAGGTTGTACATAAGCACGCTTCTGGGAACGAAAGAATCACGGCTGCAGCTGCTTCCACCACAATTAGGAAGAAAAAATATGGAAAAAGAAGCGCTCGAAGACCTCTGGCGCCGTCTCCCATATATCCTTATAGCCGCTCCACGGCCTTCAGGCAATTCTTTGTGTTCTTCTGCGCACGCCACATATGACGAGGAAGACCAGAAGAAGAAGAAAAGAAGTAAAGGATGCATTCACGAGTCTTTCGGATATACCCATTAGCTCCAGTGTTGCAGGTACCCAGATGGCCATCGCGAGCGCTCGCTCCAGTGACGTAAGTATATACACTGCGCGCGCGTTACCTAATCAAGCCAATGGGTCGAGTGCACTTTCTTATTTTTCTCGTCACCAAACCACCCCTTTTGTTATTGCTCTTTTTTTTTTTCTTCCCCCTTTCCCGCCGGCTCTTCAGCGCCCCTTCGTTGGCCCCTGACGGGTCCCGAGATGGACGCGGCCCTGCCCAGGTGCGTATGGTCAGAGGAAGAGCAGAGTCGTTTTGACCGCTTGCCAACAGGATCTCCGTATATAAAACTCCGTCGTCGAGCCGGACAAAGTGAAGGCACGTTCGGGAGAGGTTCGCATTTAGCGACAGACGCCCGTCCGTACCAGGCACTCGGTCGCGAAAACAATCTGCGTCGCTCAATTACACAACCGGCCGCCAACCATCATCATCAACAAACGGCGGCCGAGTAAGAAACCACAACATCGCGGATACCCACATGCACCACTCCCTCCCCCGCACGGTGCCTTCCCCCCCTGTCGTCGGGGGGCCGCTGTAAGGAAAAAGAAACAACGGCGGCGGCATCAGGAACAGCGAGAGAAAAAATAAGCAATAAATGCTTTCGTTTTTTTTTTTTTTCTTTCATAGCCGATACAAATGACGGCATGCAAGCGTCCGGAGTGGTCGTCGATCACTGTGCTTGGCGGTATATGAACCGCTAACGCTTCCCAGTGAGCGCCAGTGATAGAATACGGAATAAGCGCGGAATTGGCAGCGGCCGTTCGCGCTTGGCTTCTGCGTTCCCCCATTGGTATTCTCACTTCCGGATAGTCGGCGAGGAATTATAGCCTGCTCCATCGTTGAGCCAGAGAGCTTTTCCCCGTCCTGTCGAGGGCACGAGGAATTGCCTACTTTCGCAGACAATGCGCGGCTCTTCGCCTCCTGCGCGTAATAACCCATGTGCGCCAACAGCGGTGGCGTGGAACAGCTCGGGCGACTCCACGCTCGAGTAGAGCCCGAGAAAGCAACGTCGAGGCAGGCGATCAGCCAGCGACGAACCTGACATTCGGGATAATAATTTCTCCAGCATTTCAGACCATCCCAGACTAACAAAGCATCGAAGAAAAACAAGGCGATGCATTCGGTTTCGTATCTCACCGAGGCCCCGAGAAAAATGATACTTGTCTCTTATAGTCGCGTACGTATGACCCATCTTCCTGTAGCGCTAACAATTCGTACATCTCACAAAGCTCATCCAAGCACCGTGGACAGCGGACGTCGATTTGCGTACAGCTCGATCGATTGATTGATTTCTTTATCGATCGATCGACCGAATGCTTGAGAAACTGGACGACTGACGTGCACATTGTAACCATGGTGCTATCCTGGAAGTGCCTCACATATCTGAGGTGTTACAGCACCGCACCGAGAAGCTCCTAGTGTATTTATTGTGCGTGAAGGAAAACAGTCTAGTAGCCAGCTCACCTGGCCAGCGGACAACATTCCACTGGAATTACTATCCAAGCTTACGCCCAGCTAACTGCAAGCGCCAGAAGCGGCAAGGACATCCGAGGCAAGCCGCGACAGTACAAGAAACAGGGTGACAGGGCAGCAGAAAACCAACGGCGGCCGAAATTACGCAGATATGCACTACCGCACACATAGTCTGTTTCTAACTCGGAGGTTAATAAGAGAGCATATTATCTACGTAGAAACTTTCTTTTTTTCCTCTCGCGATGAAGCCGTTTAGCCCTATGCTTCGGCGTCAGACCTAGCTGCATTGCGGCGAACACACTTACCAGTTGACGGGCTCCTTCAGAGAGACAAGCCGGAGCGTATAGTAACTATCAGGGTCCGCTCCGCTAGGAAGGCGACGACGGTGCCAGTCGATGTAGCGCCGATTGGGAACGAGACGTCTAGGCTGGCGGCGGGTGACGACGTGGGTGCGCCCACAGCGGTGGGTGCCGCGCAGAGAAGCAGGCGAGTCAGGCGGCGGTGGCGGACCAGCGGGAGAACGAGTGCCGACGTTTCGGCTGCGCGCACCGTTCGCGTCGCTCGGCTTCCGAGAAATAACTGGCCGCGCCAAAGGCGGCCGCCGCTCGCGCTCGCCCTCCCCCCGACCTCCTCGCCGCTGTTATTCCTCGTCCGGGTCGTCCCCGCTTGGAGGAAAGTGAGAGTCGCCCCGGAGTTCCCGGGCCACACGCGCGACGTCGCCGGCCGTCCACAATACGCGGCGGCGACCCAACAGCTGAGTGCGTTGCGTTTCGTTAGATGGGCGCGCGCGTGTTGTCCTTATCGCGGTCGCGACGCCCTTGCACCGGCGGAGGAACCAGGCGGCCTTGGCGGCGCCGCGCTGCTCCTCCGCCCGCACTCCCCCCGCCGCCCAGGTGCGTCACTCGCACGCTGCTGCACTGCGCCACACGGAGCGCGAGGCAGCAAAGAGTTGGATCGGGTTCACACAGGCGAGAATCGTAGTCTGCATTACAAGCGCAGTGCAGGGGTCATCGGCGATGCTAGTCCAGATGACTATATATAATTGGAGCGGGCCATGGCGATACAAAAGTTGAACGGCGCTACTCGTCCTCCGTGGTCTCGTCTGTCTGTGGTACATACGGACACTGGCTGCAGTAGTTCAATTCTTAAGAAAATAAACGGATGTTCGACACTAGCGTCTTCCACGAATTGCGACGTTATCCTAATAGGAACACTACTTTTGTCACAGTAGAAAAGTCAATGCTGTCCCATTGTACTGAATCACGTGGTCATCATTTGATTGACAAGAATGGAACAGTGTCGCGTATACCTGCTGGCCTCTGAGAATGTTTTGTCACTTGGTCAACGTATCCAGTCTGCGACTTTTTCATCTAGGAAAATGTCAAAATATACTGTTTTCATTTTTGTCTTTGAACTACACCTATACGAACGGTCTCTGATATAAGATAGAGGCTTCCAAGCAAATTATAGCGGAGCTCGACAGTTGCCGTTAATTAGACCGGACTACGGCAACTTTCTTTTTGTCGGTCGTGGCAACGTAAACGCCTCCGGAGTTTCGAAGTCAATAAGATTTTCAACCTACTAAGCAGCCCTGCTGACGGTAACACTGCAATAATTGAAGTTCCTGACACCTGTGGTTTCAACAAAACTTACTCACCTAAGCGACGGAAGGTTCGATTCCACGGGTGAGAACTGCGGCAGTCAAGGACTAAAATGCTACACGCGGGGAAGTGCACAAAAGCCGAGCTCCCTGAGATGAACTTGTGTCCTCCTCTGCTGGCTCGCCTCTCGTCTTATATCATCCTTCAGAGAGCAGGCGCTCGAAGGGCGCCCTGATGAAACGATCGGTGACTTATGATTATGATTCGTACTCAAAGCGAGGTCCGTTTCCTGATTCATGCAGCCCATTGTGTAACCTTAAACGCTCTTGAAACCGGAGCAGTTCTCGGATTTCGTACTGGACGGATGATCAATGGCAGACGCGCGTGGGCAATGTAATCTCTCTCTGGTACGGACTCCGTTCCTCTGCTATGCCAGAAATGTACAGAATATCCGCCAGGCTAATTTTCTACAGTTCACATCAGCCCCGCGCAACAGCATGGTGGTCGGCTGAACCATGACGGCATTCGTCCTTTTCAAGAACTTCATCCGCACCAACGCGAACTTCGTGGGCAGTCAAAGCAACAACAATCTACACGCATGCAGCCTCTATTAACAGCAGTTGCAATGGATCCATGGCATATTAAACGAAGTTCGCACTGAATATGATGCACGACATCACCTTGCACATCGGATCCAATTAAGCCAGGAAAGAGAGAAGAAAGATCTCACGGAACTTTCGCATTTTTCGGGCAAATATACTGCTTCTGTATTCTGCATGGTCGCTGGGAGCTGTTATGAGCTCCATAGACTTTCCTCACGTGGCCACAGCCCTGAAGTACACCACGAGAGGGACCACATGAATGGTGTTAATGAAGCAGTTACAATGTCATATTCTTAATAACCGTGCCAAGGGATATCTCGGCAAGTGCCACTGGCGCTTTTTCCACGTTTGTGCTTTGCGTTTAGCGGAGGCGGCGGATTATCTCTAGTTGCCCAAAAATGACGTTCAGTTGGCAAATCAAAAGGCTGAATAATGTTCGACCTAACAGCTCTCATATGTCTGCAGTAGAAAGAAAGGACGGACACGAGGATATGCTCATTCAGAACGCCCTTTATATTTGTACAATGTCCGATCGAAGTTCCATCAGTTCTTGCGCTGAGGACTAGTGTTCGCATCCTTTTGATTTTTAAAGTGCACAGTTGGACTTCAAAGCGGCAGCTTTCGGCATTATTAAGAAGCCGTTCCCTACTATATATAGAGCCACAACAGGAGCTCGCTATTACCCCCCCCCCCCCCCCCCTCGCCAGCAGATGATAGAAATTCCTCCTTTCGCACTTAATCATATTCAGTACGGGTGTTTTAATCGAAGCGAATGATGAGATGCTTTCTAGTGTAGAAAAAAAAAAAAAAGTCTGACAGTTCCGAATCTTCGGTGCAATCTCAGAGCTCAGTTCCCAGAAAGGGGACGACGAAACTGTGTACTGAACTTTATGAAACACTGCGTACAACTGGGCAGCGTTAAAAAAAAAAAAAAAGGTAACAAAAAGCACAAATAGAACACATAGTAACAATTCGCATGCCGTATATCCTTGAGCGGTAAACTTGCAACTCCTTCTGCTTCGAGACTGCTATTGCTCACTCCTGCGAAAATGTCACGACGGGTCTAACCTCCTTAACCGCAGGTACAACAACAAACTAGCAACGCAGTAACACAATGTGACGGAGACGCCGTCGTCAAGCCTTAGGCAGGAGTTGTGGCATCAAACCCCAGTCGCACATAAAACACTCTGGAACAACGTCATCGCGGCCGCTTAGCCGCGTATACGCAGGTGGCCGCAGTGTTTCTCCAAACAGAGGCAATGCTGGTCACGCCCGCAGTTCGCCGACCTTGACGACCAGAGGAAAGAGAAAGTCGCTCTCATATGCGTCGATAATTTCCAAGCTAGTCGTCGATATATAGTGGGCAAAGCAACACACGCACGCACCACCGCCGGAGGCTTTCCCGGCTGATGTGTATACAGGTTTGGGAAGCTCTTTAGCAGCCAGGGCGTATTCGCCTTTTATTAGCTTTCTCGATATACCGGCAATTTCCTGGCTGCCATCTTGCTTGAATTTTCGAAGAACCACGCAGCACACGCACGTGGCCGGCTCTGCGGATAGTGTCAGAGGTGCGGAAATCCCGCTCACTCGACGAACGAGGAAAGCGGATTTCTCGCGGGTGAAGGCATCGCGTATGCTCGCTCCACCCTTTGCCGATGTCCAGCACGATAAGCAGTCGCAGATCGATGTCTTGGCAGTTTTGAGTTACGGTCGAAAATGAAATGCTGGCTGTGCATGCGAGGCTCGCGTATTTAGAAGCATGCATGCTCGTTCGCAATGTACGTGTGCGCAGGTTCGGCTGCGCAGCTATTGAGTAGGAAAAGTTGTACCGCTGTAATACGCGAGCAAGTGTGGGGCAAGAGCAGCGCTTCGCGTGTTGTGGCGCCATGCGAGGGAGCCACGCTAAAGAAAAAAATGCTAAAGGAAACAACAACGTAAGAAAGCGATCCTATAGGGAAGTTCATTGCTTCCGTCCGTGTCGTCCTCCTTTTGCCTTTTTGTCTGGTCTTTGCGCTGGTTCATATCAAAATAACGGAAGCGCAACTAGTCCAACAGAAAGTGTTGCTAATATATAAATGCTCAAACAGAACGACAGCATTCTCAGAGCAAGCAAGCCATTGGGGTTTGCATAGGCTTTTTCAGCATATGGTTACATCAGCGTAGCATAGCTATACTTTTAGGTCCTCCGAGCAGTAGGCTGAATATACGCTTGGGGTGATAACGAAGGACGCGGACACGGTAACGGACCGCGCTACCGGATTTCAGTGGAAATAGCGTAATTGGTTCTCACTGATATGTGTCAAGCTAACGCTGTACAAACATTTGTTTCATTCCCATTACGGCGCTGTGAACAGTAAAGTGTCCAAGTTTTTCTCTAACAGCCCGGTAGGCAAATACATTCGGCCTATTACGACAGTCAGCTAGGCTGGCTCAGCAGTAGGAAAATCCTAGGGACTGATTTCAAACTCGGGTAAATACGCCGAAAAAAAAACCTTCCCACAGTGAATCTCGGTGTTATAAATACTTTACGTGAAGCCGTGAGCGCACTTGTCTAGAGCGCGGTCCAGCCAACAAATGCTTAAAACCGGCTATCGCGTTGAGCGACAATGCTTGTGCTCGAGCACAATAGCATGGACATGATGGTGACACATGTATGAGACCAAGGTGCATTTAACAAAGCTGCTGCGGTAAGATTTCGCTTTACTTGTTCCCCAGAGCACCGCTCCAGATATCTAGGTACAACCCTGCTTATATATATGCGTAGGGGCCGTAAAAGGCACTGCCGGTACTTGTTCCTACCCAGAACTGAGCAAATCGTTTCTCAATCGCAGACTGTCGTGACACATGCGCCAAAGCCATGGTAACGAGAAGGGCAGGATTATCGACTCTCCTATCCAGCAGTGTACTTGACAAGATATCTTAATTTAGTGACCTAATACGCATGTAGTTCTACCGTGTCCACCTTTTACTGCCAAGAATTTTGCATCGTTGCCTTCCGTATTTACTACTGACTAATTGCTCTGGAGTTTCTCTATATATCTCCAAGGCAGGGGTGGTGTATACGCTTCAACAATTACCGGCTATAAAATCGCGCGCCACAATACGGTGAATTAAGGCAATGGAATCGAAGGGTATATTTGTTGTCAGGAAAGAAAGTAGAGACGCTGAACCCCGTGGCTGCTGTTGGATATGCGAGCTGTAGTTCACAGAAAGGCGTCCACGCTGAACCAGCGGAGTCGGCACACTCTTGTCGACCCCAAACTCTTCAACGCGATGGGATTCGGGAAGAGCACGCTTTCTTCATTCATAGACGATCTCATTCGTGCATTCATTCATAAAAGCATTTCGTATAGGCGGTTTCACAGCAACAGCGGGGCTGAGCCTGAGCGATAATGAAATTACGTTTAAAGTTCCGTTCCATTCATTTTTTCATTTCATCACTGGCTTGAGTAGACTTATCTAGAACGCTTGAGTGGTGCTGTGCGTCGAAAGTAAAGTGAAATTTTGATGAAGGCAACTTTTACAGACAACACTTGCGCTCTGGTCAGGCGCTGAGTTATGGCAGCCGCACAGACACAACCGCGTTGCTCCCAACAAATCAGCTGCGTTTGATTGTACTTAATTTCTGCACAGCACACCGCTCAAGCGCTCTAGATATGTGATCGACCTTGTACCATACCGTGCACGACTTCGCCAATGCCGACATCGGCAAATGACAAAAACGAAACTGAAGGACTCGAATAGTTTTGAATGCAGAGGCTACGGTCGCAAACTTGAAGCAGAAACCTGAGCGTTGGCAACTTGGTGCAACTTCCTATACAGTATAGGATCGACACGGCGAGGAAGATGCTTCCTCGTTCTCGAAGCCATATATATATCGGCGCCATCTATAGTTCCGTTTTCATTAAGCAGGAATCTCTTCATTAACCTTCACCTGACCTCATGTCACACCGCCGAGCGGTGACGGCCATAGCACAAACTAAGAGGAATGATGCCAAGGGAGAAAATCGCAGAGTGAAATTAACAACGCACGCCGCAGTTTGGCTCACCACAGCGCGCACGCCCTCCCCAATGTCCCGCGCACGCCGCACTAGCTTCATATATAGGCGCGCCGTCGTTTGGTCTTGGCACACATATCCCGATTCCTCCTCGTTTGCCGCGTCGCTCCGTCGGCACTAATCGCGTTAGACGAGGCCCTGGCGAGTTACAAGGGCCCGCGCGGTTAAGCAACCAAGCCGCCTGTTGTGATGCATCGTTAGCCGAGGAAGATCGTTTTGCCGCTGTCGCTGCAGGCGATGCAGTCCCGGCGCACGGCTTTCGCTCCGCGCAGCGCGAGCAGGGTCGTTATAGACACATTCCCAGTACCGTGCAGATGCGCCGGGAAGCTTGGGACATTCCCACAGCGATCAGCGCTTGGCTGCGGTCGCGTGCGACTCGGACAGCGTGGCGAGTGAGCGCGCGCCAAGTGCACTATAACGAAACAAGGTTCGGCGACGGCCCAGCTGTACAGGAGCCGTCCTCTCCTGGAGCGAATGGTTGAGCTGATATTGTTCGCGGACACTCCCGGTGATTAGTCGGAACCACAGAACATACGGGGCGGAGGGTCGACGCTGTTCCACGTCATCTCAGCAGTGTGCGGCAAACTATGAAATGAGTCGATTTCACCGGCTCTAACTGAAGCCACGCACGAAAGGTCACTTCGACACTAACTAAAGCGACACTATTCGTCAGACGACTTTAGGGGATTATACCGAGTCTATACAGGAAGGAGCAACCCGAAATGAGCACAAAATAACAGAGCGCACAAAGTATGTGTGCTGGGGATTCAAAGGCTTTCAAACTACGCACGCCAGAGCCCAAACGTGTTTTTTCTTTTTTTTTCGCTTTGGACACGCTCTTCGCGCTGTTTCCCGTGGTCACCCAGCAGACTGACTATCCTCCTATTCCAACCTTCTTCTTTTTTTTTTTTTCCCCTGACACGGGAAACCGCTGCGCGGAAAAAGTGGGCAGATTTCTTCCGAGCGTCTTAGCCTGTATGCTTTTCATTTTGGGAGTTGTAGTCTACAACTTTCAAGGCTTAGATGTTGCATACATGCGGCAAAAAAAATCTACGCTCTGAGCGCGCTGTTGTCTTAGCTCAGCTCTTGAAGTGTGTACTCATTTATTGTCTCCGCTGTTCGAGATCAAATGTCTTCGACAAATGCGAACAAAATACACAGCTGCGCATCAGTCAAGTCATATATATATACATATACATATACATATATATATATATATATATATATATATATATATATATATATATATATATATATATATATATATGTGTGTGTGTGTGTGTGTGTGTGTGTGTGTGTGTGTGTGTGTGTGTGTGTGTGTGTGTGTGTGTGTGTGTGTGTGTGTGTGTGTGTGTGTGTGTGTGTGTGTGTGTGTGTGTGTGTGTGTGTGTGTGTGTGTGTGTGTGTGTGTGTGTGTGTGTGTGTGTGTGTGTGTGTGTGTGTGTGTGTGTGTGTGTGTGTGTGAAGGAAAGAAGCCAGCAGTCGGCGAGGCCAAGGAAAGCATTGGAAAGTGTACTTTGTTTTTTCTTTTTTTTATTTTACTTAGGTAATCACACAAATTAGCAAGGTAATCTGTTTAGGGGAAAGATAAACACAAAGTAGAAGGGAAAACAACGTGCCGATGGTGGAAACCGAACCCATGACCTCCGAATATCGCGTCCGATGCTCTTCCAACGGAGCTACATCGGTCGCTGTCCCCCCTGCTACTTTCTTGGGTATTAATGTTGTCTGTATACGAACCTTGAGAGTGTTCACCAGCGCCACCCTCAACCATAGCGGTGGACGTGGAACGTCCTGTGTTACCGCCAGAACCCTCTTACGCTATCTATGGACTCAAGGCTATATATATGTGTGTGTGTGTGTGTGTGTGTGTGTGTGTGTGTGTGTGTGTGTGTGTGTGTGTGTGTGTGTGTGTGTGTGTGTGTGTGTGTGTGTGTGTGTGTGTGTGTGTGTGTGTGTGTGTGTGTGTGTGTGTGTTGTGTGTGTGTGTGTGTGTGTGTGTGTGTGTGTGTGTGTGTGTGTGTGTGTGCGTGCGTGCGTGCGTGCGTGCGTGCGTGCGTGCGTGCGTAGGAGCTGTACTGGCGGCATTTCCGATGCCTGTAAATCATCATGCTAATCACGCGCCAGGATTGCTTGCGATGTTTCAAACTCTGAGCCTTTCCGGGGTTCATTAAGCGCTCCTCCTGCGTACATACTTCGATTTTCCGACGTGTATTACATCGGACGATCTACCGTGCTCACATAGGAATAATAATCGCAACATACAGTCACACCCACTTATACTCCCCCCCCCCCCCCCCCCCCCTCGAAAGAAAAGAAAAAGACATGGGCTACACCTGTATAAGCAAAAATAGATGTCCGTATATGGCTTATATAGGTGACTCAGACACGACGGGACGCATTTTGAACGCGCCAAGTAGTCGCTTATCAAGCCACGTTCAATGAGGAAAACCAGGCTTCAGAGTATGCAAACTTCTCTCTCAAATAATTCGCGCCAGGCGGCTGAGTGTACCAGCCCCGCTTAGGTTCGACAGTGCAAGACAACTCGGTCGGGTCCATATAAGGGCCTCTACAACAGGGAAAAGCGCTGCCCTGAGGACATTACCGATGCGTTTCGTTCCTATGCCGAAGTGAACTGATTGGGCCAGTTGAGAGCGCAGGGCTGAAAGTCCGCAAAACAAACAAACAAATATCCGCGCAGTTTTAACTGCCCACGAAGTTATTGCCAGGGAAAAAAGAAAAAGAATCCCGTAAATTGCACTCATGAGCCGGTGCCGGCAAGCGTTTCCTTTTTTCTCTTCAGTGCAGCGAACAGGCCAGCTTACCGTCAAATATAGCAATGTCAATAAAGGAAGTATAACCAGGAAAATCCGACAAAGAGGACCGCGCACGGTATGGGGGTTAGACTCTATATTGAAACGGTGTCTCAGCGAAGACATTTCTTTAACACATGAAACTAAATCCCCCCCCCCCCCCTTTTTTTTTTTTTTTTTGTTTTCTTCACGCATGGCGCCCGTGCAACCTCCATGGATGATGACGCAGCCACTCCAAAGCGACTCGGACCCCGCTCAGGAGCACCTTTTGCTGAAAGCGTGTTAATTTGCTGTGCCGTATCAGCTTTACTCAGTCTAGCGCCCGCAAGTACCCGGTATGCATACATATGACCGCGACGACTGCGCCGTGTGGTATATCAGCAATGCCGCCGCCGATGTCAACCCACTCGTCAAAAGGTGGAGGCGGTGATTGTGGCTCGGGGCTCTTGTAGAAGGATTCGCATAAGTATTCGATGTAGCTACCCTCGGGCTTCCTCGGACGCTGCACGAAACTGCCTCTGGGAGGGCGTCGCGCGTGACCTTCTCGGCGCGTGTATAGCGTTTCATTAGCGCCTCACGAGAGCCCGCGCGCGATGCGATCCAGTGATCGCGCACAGCTACCTGCGCATCCGGACAGCCGTGACTCCCGTGAGGGCGGTGCTTAGGCAAGCTCATGACCTTCTTCGCGGAGTCTTTGTCGGCGATGAAAGGGCTTCGCTTATGAGTCAGGGCTCCGCTAACTACGGCTGTCCGCGGGGGACCTAATCCGACATCTTTTGCTTTCGAGTGGCGAGACACGACTCAACGAGGGGGATGTATGCAATAAGGATGGGACCAAACAGACGGGTGTCTCGGGACGTAAATGCTCCCTTCTCACGGGCACTTATTTCGGCTTAGCGCGGCGGCCTCGAATGAATCCTATACCCTGATTTCAGGCTATGTTCGACGCAGGTTATGTGCGTCACGTGATTGCTTTCATGGTCGGTGGCACAATTATTCGAAGACATTGGCGGCTAGCGATATCAAGGTCTGGCTTTCTCGCTCTTTATTTATTACATTGCTAGCGGGAGCAACCCTGGCGACTAAAATATCGCGCCAGCACTCTGCCATACGTGAGGCCATGCACTTACCAAGGGAGACGGCCAAAACTGATTTGATCATCATATGAGCGCAGATTTTCAAACGACCGAGGTTAAACATTCTGACGTGGCGACTGGTGAAACGCAATACACCATTCCAGTGATTGCTATCCGCCGCAGAAGTAAAGGCTATTCCAGCATAGCTCATGGGCAAGCTAAAATCGGTAAGCTAACAAGCATGCCCACGACTGCACGCTTAACAAACGCACGTCGGTATACGTTAATTTCTTCAGTTTCAAAAAAGATGTGCGTGAGTTATCTTCGCCACTCGGTCGATCACACTGGTCGTATGTGCATACTGGCGTCGGTGTTTCGAAAGCCTATAAAGTTACCCCAGTAATTATCCAACGTACCAGTACCTCCCACCACTGCAGGCTTACCAAGGACCACAATAGAAAAGGAAGATGACATCGAGCATACATGCCATCTCAGGTTAAACGTACGGCGCTCTATTTTTAAAGCGCCGCTGAGCTGGCCAGAAACTTCGCGTGCGCGCGCATACGCTAGCAGAAGCCCAATCTCCGGATGCGTACACCCTTTCAGAAAAGGGGAGAGGGGTTCCAGTGGAAATAATGGGCCGCCCCGTTAGCTGCCCTAAGACAAAAGCCGCGACGCGGCCGCTTCTTTGTGCCAGGACGACAGGCGATACACCGACGAGCGGCGGTGACGTCTACCGCCGCCTCCTCATTCTCGGCATGCCGCACGGCTCGTCCGACTGGCGCCCTATCTTGCCGGGGCTATTCTGCCGTCGTACAGCCATTGACGTCCCACTTTTGGTATCGCGGGGGCAGAGAACCGATTGTCCCCAGCCATTGTTTATGCGTCAGCGACGGCGCCGATTGAGTTCCGTCCGCGCGGTCCAAGTGGCAGCTGCGCCGAATACGCGCCGGGCACGCCTCCGCAGCCGAGTGGCACCGCGTCGTCGTCTCGCTCCCGTCGCCTGTTCCCCTCCTCCTGGCGTTCGATTCTCGCGGCCTCCCGCCGTGATCCCTATGTGGAACAGTTCGCCGCGTGTCGCACACTTGCGTTCGCAGCGTGGACCCGCGCCGCGATACTGGATGTTATCGGAACCGCAGACGCGCGGCGACTGTGTTTCGGTCCACGGGGCGGGAAGCACGCGCGCCGAAGGAGCGGAATACCGTTACGGTCGCCAGCTTTCACTCTCGTCTTTTTCCTCGTTCGCCACGTTTCGCTGCCGCCTGGCGCACTCGGCCTCTTGACAGGGCCGCCGCGGTAATTTTTGCGTAAGTGCAAGCGCCGCGCCAGTGAGTAAAAGTGACGCGTCTCTAGAGGAGTTCACAAGTTGGTCCACGTGACGATCATGCCGACTCCCGTAGAGTACGCGCCACCCTGGCGCAGAGCAGTCCATGGCTAATCAACAACAAATAAAGTGGGCTCATATGATTGTTTTACGAACCCCTCGCACTTACATCGCTTTGTTTGCCAAGGAGTGCGAGAGCTCTGCACGTGGCTGAGGCGCACTGCAGTACGCGAGGCCCTATATGGAATGCCGCCGTGTACGGTGGTGCTTATAGGGAAGCGACCTCGTGACCCTGCACTATGCCAGTTTCATATGGAGTACTTGCTTGACGACCAGATCGTGGGAAGCCACACGTATAATGTCCAATGCTGTTGGCCTCTCCATGAAGATGCTATTTCGATAATGGGAGGCATCAAATATCCCTACGGCGCAACCCCTTCGGGGTGAAAGGACTGGCGCTGCGCTGCCTACTCTTCTGTACTAGCCACGAGGCTTGCCTTCGCTTATAATGCCCTAATTTGCTTAGGTTGGTTTGGTTCACGTGGTTTAACGTCCCAAGGTGACTCCGGCTATTAGAGACGCCTGAGTAGAGGGCTCCGGATAATTTAGACCACTTGGGGTTCTTGAGCGTGCTCTGACATCGCACAGTACAAGGCCCTGTAACATTTCGCCTCCATTGAAATGTGACCGTTGCCACCGGGGTCGAACCTGCGTCATTCGGACCAGCAACTCGAGCATCACAACCAATAAGCCATCGTGGTGGCAATTTGCTTCGAGAGTAATTTGAATATTAAAAATCTGTGCTATTAAAACTTTGCAGTGTCTTTGTTTTTATTTTATTTATTTATTTTTTTTTTTTTTCAGCGGATAAACAACTCGGATATATACTCGCTTTGAAAAGAGTTCAGTGTCGAGAGCGTGGAAGTGGTATGTGAAATTCGCAAGAGCTATTGCCGGCAACTAAAAAATCGCTCCGAAAAATATGATTCCACCTAAACCGGTGGAGTTAGTCGAAACGCTGCTGCCGTACTCCAGCGACGGCATGGTTGAGCCGAGAAGGCTTAATTTGAAGAGGCTGAAAGAATTTCAGAGGTTTGAAGAAATGTTTGGAGAATTTTAAAACCTGGAGTAGCTCTAACACAAATCGAGCCGACTTTCTTAACATACTCTGCGCCAAGCACGCCAGCTTTACGATCGTGGGTGCTATCACCGAAACGTTGATCACCGAGGGGTTATTGTTCAACCTCACCCCCACTCGAAACGCTGCAGTCATCGCTGTTCTGTCGCTCGGGAGGTAAAATGTTACGGCCCTCTAGACAACTGAAAAGGCGATGCGCGTGGCTACAGTGTCTGCCAGGGGGATCGTGAATTCCGAATAATCGCATTGTCGTAATCCTTAAGGACCGATTCTGAATTTTACCAAAGCCTCGCGGCCGATGAAGAAAGAAAAGATTACAAGAGTTCAAAGCCGCTGAACCAAATCTTGAGCGAAAGCATTAGTTGCGGGTGACCGAGCGTTCCTCTTCTCTTTTTCTTCTTCCTCAGCCCACATATAAAGCCCCGCTTTAACCAAGCCATATGAACGTGCCTTAGTGGCCTATCGGGGTAACGTTAATGCCAGGGTTCTAGCAGGCTGATTCAGACATAAGCGTCCCATGCGAAACGAGAGACCCAAGTTGGCAGCTCCTGCCAACTGAGCCGCGGCTCCGACAGCGCCACGCCTACCTCTTGCGTTGGGAGCCCATCTCTCGTTTTTGTGTCACGGGGGCGGCTGTGACGTCACAGCGTCACGTGGGTAAGACGTACGTGGCTACCGCCGCGCTACGCTGAAGGCTCGAAACCTAAAGTAGTATCGCTATCGCAATAAAAACTATACACGTGTTTTTTTTTCTTTTTTTTTCTTCGCGCCTGAAATCTGGAAAGACGCGGACGAAGGAAAAAAATAATAATATGGCACGGACACGGCGCGCACCAGCTGCCGATGTCACGTCACGTGATTCACGATTTTGCCTAATAAAAAAGGAAATAATATTAATGATCTTTCTTATCTTGCCTCAAAATCTAGGCGTCACACATGTTACCCATTTTATAGAGCGTCTCCCGAACCGGAAGGGCGCTCGCTCATTTCACGACGAAAAGTTCCGGGTTTTCACATCCACTGCTGCAACGGTGACCTCGAATCAACGCGTGAAGGCGATCGTTTCAAACAGCGAGCTGAGAGCGGCGTGAAAAATGGAATTCCCGAAGAGCCCCAGCCGTGAGCACCACTCGGCGTCGAAAACGAGTCGAATGCGGCGGCCGCGCGCGGAACGGCGGGCGACGCGCTTTGGCTCCGGTGCCCAGTCGTGGCGGCGCGCCGCGTTCCGCGACCAATAATTCCAGCACCTCCACCTTGGCCCCATTGAGGGGCCGCCTCCTCCCTCTCGACGGCCGGGCCTCGATCGGGCCTCGCTGTTTGTTATTTACGGAAAGCGTGGCCCAGCGACGGTGTTGCGTTTCGCCAATCGATGCAGTCAAGGACTCCTCTTCGGCGTAAAATGGGGACCACGCGCGTGACCGAGAAACGCCGCCTTCACCTACTCCGCTTCCCCCTTCAACGCGCGCTGTCTTCGAGTGACAGCCACGCTGCGCTCCACGCGTCCACGGAGTCATTGATAGCGATACGTATTATGATCATTAAACCAGGACCTCTCGTGCGCCCGACACCGTAAACGACGTGCCCAAGTTTGAAATTCCATGCGGGTATTGGGATCCTATAAGCGGCGCTTCTGAACCGTATAATTGTATCGACAGGGGAGCAGTGTATAGTTTCGAAGTTGTTGTCGACCGCGAATGTCTTTCAGTGTGTGCCTGCTTTTATTGCGAAAGCAATACTACTCTAGGTTTCGAGCCTTCAGAGTTGCGCGGCCGGTAGCCACGTCTTAACCACGCGACGCTATGACGTCACACCCCATATGGGGTGAGAGCTGGGCTACCAACTCAAGCGGTCGGCGTAGCACGGCGGTAGCGTCTTACCCACATGACGTTGTGACGTCACACCCCACGTGGCCTGGCAGGAGCTGCCAACTTGGGTCTCTCGTTTCACGTGGTACGGTTATGTCAGACTCAACCTGCCAGGACCCTTGCATTCAGGTTACCCCTATAGGCCACTAAGGCACGATCATACGGCTTGGTTAAAGCGGGGCTTTCTATGTGGGCTGAGGAAGAAGAAAAAGAGAAGAATGCTCGGTCACCCGCAGCTAATGCTTTCGCTCAATATTTGGTTCAGCAGCGTTGAAGCCTTGTAATTTTTCTTCTCTCTCTCTCTTCCGGCCCGAAGGGTTCTCGGTCTCACCCTATGTTTCACATTAATCACAACCGCTGTTAAACAACAGCGCTTCTGAACGCGTCGATGCTTGCGAATGCTTTGCCAAATGAGACGTGAAACGATTCGCAACTGTCGTGAGGCCTGCTCTCAGGCTTTTCTGACGGTGTAGTCGTCCCAAAATAACAAAAAGCGATCGGAGGGCACAATTTCCCGTCTCTCTGGACCCAGAAGCAGCAACGAACTCTAAATCTACGGCCCGAAGACTAAACTGCCCGCGACGCACACTAAAAGTCACGAATAATTTTCGGAAAAGTGCGTAAAATAAAGGAAGTAGAGGAAGTTAGTCGCATTAGGTCATCGTTCAATCAGCGCGGCTGTCGGTCAACCGGCAACATATGGGTTATCTTCCGTTCCTGTGCTCCTCGAAAAGATCGACGGGTCAAGAACGGACGTAAAAGAAAATTAGTAGTTACAGACGTACCTATAAAATAAATAAATAAAATTGCCACTTTGCATTCCAACAGCTCAAGTTTGGCAGCGTGGTATGAGCAGAAAAAAAAAATGAGTGAAAGAAAGAAAGAAATGCCGTAGTGGAAGGCTACGGAATAATTCCATCACTCTGGAACTTTTGTTTAGTTGAGCGGGATATTACTTTGTCCGGTCTCTCAATGAGGTCACTCGGGTCATCAAAATGGTGGAAGCGCGGAATAGAGAGGAAGGCGGGAGTCGGAAAGGACGTATGCAGCAGAAGTCCGCAGCTAAAAATGTACACGACGGGCCCTCAAGCTGCCGAGCATCGAGTGAAAACGAGGCGGCCAGTGCACTCGCAGGCGGCGTTCTTCCGCCGCCGGAAACCCGAAGACAGGCCCAACTCGCACAGTGTCAGCGGCGACGGGGCCACCGCATTCCGCGCCGCCGGTCTTGCGCAACCTGCATGTGCCTCATAGGCAGCCCTCGCCACCCATAAATCAAAGCGGGCTCCTCGGAGCGTCAAAGAGGGGAGGGATGAGCCCTGCGGGCGGCACCGACGTGAGCCCGACAGCTGGAAGTACGATGATGAACGCGCGTCCGCCTAGAAGGGATTGACGCGTGCTGGCTTCCTTCCGAGTGCCTCTCCCCTACGATCACCGCGCGCTCCTTCCGGCGTTTCGTTCGCGCGGCCTCTTCGACGCTCCGGTCGGAAGAAGGTGACGGCTACGTCGCTACGCCAAACGGGCGGACGAACGGCTCTTTGCGCAGCTACACTAAGCCATGCATAACTTGTAAAATGGAAATTAGTACGATAGCGCGCAAGCGATTGGTATTGTTCCACGCTCCATCTGGCGAGTATTCCAACGCTGCTTTGAAGTTTCTTCGGAGCGCCATATTGCGAGCACAGATCTACTATTTTACGCCTCTTCGGATCTCTCACTACGCGCTTAATACCCCCATTGAAGAGCGCGAAAGATGCTTTCGAGCTAGGCTTTGTGCATGAGGATCAGACTTCTTTTTTTTTTTTTTTTTTTTTTTTTTTTTTTTTTCGTGGGCTCGTAGTTCCAATCATATCTGCCGCCTCCTCTGTTGCCGAAACATTCTCGGTGTACGCTCAGATGATTCGCACTACCAGCACTCTGTGCACAACAGTCTTGCTTATCCCAACGGGAAGAGAGGGAGGGGACGATAACACGCGGCTGTGTTGGTCCTGAGGTGAGCCGCCTTGGGCGAAAGTTAAGGAGCCTAAGAGACGTGACCCGTAAGCTGTGAGTAACGAACCTATCAGAGCGGCCCTTTGCTGCTGGCCGAGTCCTGCTGGCTTGGCGACACAATCACTTTCAATCACGATATTTTAGGACGACGTACATGTTTGAAGAAGGAAGAAAAAGTAGCATAACAAAGAATTGACGGGGCTCATCGTCACCTGTGGTGTGTTCGGCTACGCGGGGCACTGCGGTGACAATGAGTAAATAAAAAGAAATAATAGAAATAACCTACACTGGAGAGACGCGAAGGCGATTGTAACAGTGCACTGAGGAACAACTGTGGCTTCGTAAATGTAAACATTTCTAGAAACTGACAATAAAGAGATGATAACATAAAAGCAGTTAAACGCAGAGGTTACTAAAGTAAATATGAAAAAATCTTGCTGAAACATATAGAGGAATCTCTTCACATAACGCGGAAATTGTTTCGTTAGTTAAACCTAACTTGCAATGCTCGAATGAAAAGGTAGTGCTTACCTTGGCGCTTGGAGCCAATTTTTTCGTTTGTTTGGCTTGGTTTGTAGGGTTTAACGTCCCAAAGCAACTCAGCCTATGAGGGACGCCGTAGTTAATGAAGGGGTGCATAAATTTCGACCACCTGGATTTCTCCAACGTGCACTGACATCGCACAACACACTGGTGTCTTGCTTTTCGCCTCCATCGAAGAGCGGCCACCGCGGACTTGATCTCGCGTCCTTTGGTTCAGAGGTCGATCGCCGTAACCACTGACCAACCACGTTGGGGCCCATAATTAATACTTCACCGGGTATACGTACAAATAACCGTGATGGCTGGATTTTTCTGAGGTTAGATGAGATGCGCGAGTAAGAAAATAATTCAATTGTTTTCTGCGAGTCTTGTAAACGGTTAGTAATCGCCATTCAGGCAACGCACCAACATTTAGAACGTGCATGCAATCGAGGAAATACCTGACGTCGAGGGCGATAAATATGAAACATTCGCCATATGCCTTGGCACATTTTTCTGCAATATTGATAGTGTGTTATTATTGTCAGTCAGAGTGCAGTTGCTCGCATTAGGTAGCAGTCGTGAATAGTGGAGTTTAAACAGGGCATGATAAATGAATGAAAAGCTTAGTTTTAGTCGCGTTATTGTTCTGTGACGGTCCAAGAGCACATGTTCTGCGCAGTTAATGTTTAGTGTTTTTACTGTATGTAAAACCTCTATTATGATACAGTCAAGCATCTGGCATTGTCACAAATGCAGTCATGATTTTTGCTCTAAAGGTTACCGCCTTTATTCCTCTGGCATTTTTTAGCAACGCTTTCCTTTATGACTATTTCTGCAGTTTGGCTAAACATTTGTTAGCCCCTCTCATTAGTTCATTAGCATCACTTCCTGATATGAACACAGTAGTACCTTCTGTCTATACAATGCATTCGACTCTCCCAGCAATTTTGAATAGATATTTAACATGCATGCATTAAATAGAACTGACTACTGTATGCCACCCCGATAGACGGCTTCATATTATGGTTTATATTTGTCAGTTCAAGTCACTTACCACTACTTTAAAAGTAGCTTAATATAAAGTGCCCGATAATTCTGCATAGTGAAAGCTTTTTAGTGAGAACAACATAGGCAATAAACTGGTCGAAGGCCTTAGAAAAGTCACTGAAAAGTATTAGCGCTAGCCTTCTAGGCTATATAATATCGTTAATAGTTATTCCCTTTGGTTCTGGAAAAGCCATTTCGGGAAAAATTTTGATTTAAAGTCATACTATAACTTACAGCTTCAAATCTGTGAGAAAAGTTACAGAATCTTGTAATTGTAAACTTTTCAAGAGCTACATACAGAACATGACTTGTAAAGTGCCGCGAAACGACTACGCAGTTCTTGCGTGCCCTCAAGGCATTTAGAGCCCATAATCACAAAGGTATGCATTTTTCTCAATCAGTTTAGTCAGCACTTTCCTCCTTGTGTGTTTTTTCTTTTAAAGAGGGGCCATTGTATACCAGCGGAGGAAGATCGTGAGGATAATTCCTTTTCATCGCACTTTTTTTTCCCCCACTCTTGCGTTCGCTCCTGATAGGTCTATTCACGTGTACTGGGTGACACCACTTGGCTCTCGCAAGACAATGGATCTGCTGGAATGCAGCCGACCGAAGTTTCCGAGCGTATACGTCCCATTGTCATACGCCTAGAGACAGTCAGCGAACTGTCAAGGCACACAGAAAGAAAGAAAGAAGAAAGAAAGAAAGAAAGAAAGAAAGAAAGAAAGAAAGATAGAAAGAAAGAAGAAAGAAAGAAAGAAAGAAAGAAAGAAAGAAAGAAAGAAAGAAAGAAAGAAAGAAAGAAAGAAAGAAAGAAAGAAAGAAAGAAAGAAAGAAAGAAAGAAAGAAAGAAAGAAAGAAAGAAAACAAGAGAGCAAGTTTCTCGCAAAGAATAAAACAAAACAGAGAAAGAACAATGAAAAAAACTCCTGAATGATTAGGTTTGGCTAATCAAGCGCCTTCTGGCTATTTCTTTCCGTATTATGAACTGTCAGGTTAGAATGAAACGCGAACTTCGACGTAGAGCAGAATATGCTCTTTCGCCATTTTAGGTTCAGCAGCCAGCTCTGACTCGACTTCTTGTGTTAGGGCAGTTGACCCTGCTCAGGGGTATTGGGTACTGTGTATGCTACAGCAAATTGAAAAACGTAATCGCGGTACACATACGACCAAGAGCAATAAAGCGGTGTTCGCGTTGAATACCGTGTGCCCGGCAGCTCGCACATAGACGAGATTTACCCGTGCAAATTACGCTGTATGCCATTACTGACAATGTATTGGACCCCTCGGATCGATGGCCACAAGGGTGTCGAAATACTCCGCAGTGCCTGGCATGCCATAGCGAGTAAAATAGGAATGATCACGTTGTGTTCTTGTTAATGCGGACGGAGAACGCAGGTAATGACTACCAGCAAGTTAAATACAAAGAAAACCGTTCTCAGAAGGCAGTAGCTGTGATCTGCATTATGTTACAAGCTGCATTCCACTCGCCTCCATAAAAGAAATAGAGAGTGAGAAAGAGCTTCAAGGGTTTTTGGCGGTTTATAGATGTTCGGCACCGCTTGAGTTTTCAGTCGGCTCTAAAAAACAACACATATATAACAGATGCCACGCGAAAAGACGGCGCAAAAAGCAGAAATTGAAACAGAGAATGCATGACACGCTCGCAGCTGAAGAATTTAATCTGAAGTTAACGTTTTTGGCACCGTGCCAAACCACGTCGTTCGACTATCTGTCCTACTTCTGTACACAACGCTTTCTTCATATTATTCGCAAAGCCAGAGTTAACAGATCGCCCTCTCCTGTGCCGCACATACGTAAACGGCCATGAGAGGCTGCACTTCGTCATCCCACAGTCGCGCATCGCGGCAGAGATCAGGCGCTGCTCACGACAATGTGTCAGCTGGCGACTTCCTCTTGGAAGAGCAGCACCCAGACATGTTTGCTTCTTTCCATGGACCGCTCTCGCATATATTTGCGCCGAGCGGCATCAGTTGATCTGACTCCGTCGGTGCAAAAGCGATGCGCCTTGCTCGTTGCGAAGCGTTTGGCCGCAATCCTATCGAACGTATTTTCTTCGTGGGTGCGTTGTTGGCACAAGACGCATAGTGCACGACGTATCTGCGCCGCTCCTTCGTGGATGCAAGGGATGTGGGAATCTGGCAGGAGTCCTTAATGCTGCGAAACTTGAATCAGCAGACAAAGCGGCGACAGCGCACTAGAATAGTACAGCAAGAGATTCCAAAAGCAGCTGCTAGCATTCTATATGATTGATTGAATTAGATAAGCACGCAGTTTGGACTTGAGAGAAGAGTTTGTATTGCACTATAGGTACAGAATACTCACAAGGATCTCTTCTAGTTGTCGTCGGCAATGTATGTTCTCACTATCGGTACTTATGCCAGCTTTATTCCTTGTTGCTGCTGCCCTTAATCAAGTATGCAACCTCAAAACGTTCTAGCTCGAAAGAGAGAACATGTTTCGCAGCATTTCCACATATGAGTATAGGCAACATCGAGTTGCTTTCGAGATGCGCCATAACAGCGTAACGATATATATAAAAAAAAAAGAGATAAATTCAACTCACGCACTGGCTTCTAACATTTTTTGTCAGAAAGACACAGAGATGCACGTGAAACCACACACGTGTCAGCTCACCGTGAGTTCTTTACAACTCACACGATCCAGCGAGCTCGTGTGGCGGCCCAGACCAATGGAGTCCCGGAATAAGGGACTCCACCTAGTATTGTAAGGGGAGCGGCCCACTAGGGGTGGCTCTCCAAGCAACCTCTCCTTTTGTAATAAATGCTTCCCACCACCACCACCGTCGCGGTGGCTCTGTGGTTAGGACGCTCGACTGCCGAACCCGAGGAGGTGGGATCGAATCCCGGCCGCAGCGGCTGCTTATCGATAGAGGCGAAAAGCATGGCGCCCGTGCATAGTGCGATGTCGATGCACATGAAGTAACGCCAGGTGATCGAAATTTCTGGAGTCTTCCACTGCGGCGTTTCTCATAGCTTGAGTCGCTTTTGAGAAGTTAAACCATATAAACTAAACAAATGTCAGGATTGGTGCTTTCACGGCTGATTAGCGAGTATCAGGTACTACATAGTGCTGAAGCACATAAAATACCGAGAATTTATCTCTTTCAACTACAGTGACAGATTTAAAAGAGAGGCGAGAGTGGAGAGCGGCACTCCCCAGCGATAACTTTATTGTGGGAAAACCACGTGATCCCCCCCCCCCCCCCTTTTTCGTTTTTTCTCTCGCTTTGACGCACCAAGACCTTAAAATTCATTGCATAAATAGGATCCTCTCTACCACTAGAGTTACTATATATAGCCTATATAGTAGCTCTATCTACCACCACCCCATAGTGCTCTCTCCAAGAGTCCCCCAAAACTCCGCCTCTGTTCACCGCGACTTCTAAGTCAGGCCCTGAGTCCTGTTCTGCATGCGATACCAGTATACTGCGGACAAGCGCATACTCAAGCCCGCTATCAGAAGATGCTGCGAACACGTGCACAGACCAGCGAGTGTATATGAGTGGCAAACCGAAGATACAGCATCGTAGGAATACAGCCGTATTTGCATAGCGGAGAGTCGGCTCGCGCGTATACAGCTGAGAGCTGCTTTGGTGCGTTCCCAATCGTGGCCACGCCTTCAGCGTAACGACCGCTCTCGCGCTTCCGGCTACAGTGTACACGCCCAAGCCCCGTACACGCTCCGGCGTATGCGCGCTTCGCGCGCACAGCCTGCGGCCGTAAAAAGAAACGGGAGTACGCAGTTTGCCTTGCCCGCGCGTATTTGTAAACAGTGCTGACTATGCGTTTTCTCACGGCGTGGCTTGAGCAGGCCAAGGCCGCGTGACGCACCTTTTAAAGCGAGGACCGAGCGGGCGCACACACAGCGTCCTTGTCCCTCCTCCTGTCCCTTCTACATTTTTTTTCGCACCCGTATCCTTTTCCAGCGTCTAGCGCGGTCGTTTGTTTGGTTATTCGCCGGTTTTGTTTTTCCCCCGCCCAGCCCCAGCATATCCAGTGCGCGCTGCTCAAGGTGCACGCAGGCAGCATAACCACTGCGGGAGCATATCCGAACGATTGCGCGTGCATACGATTACCAGGGGAGCCTTTCTTTAGTTTTTCCTTTTCCTTGCTATTACTTCATTTTTCCTCGAGATCGGTTGCCGCCGCGCGGCTTGGAAGCGAAGGCAGCATCGGCGATTATCGGCGATCGCGGTGGGGGCCTCCGATGGCCCCCGGCGGAACAGCTGGTCCCGTCGGCGGTGCTACCCTTGTCGGTTTCTCCGGCTCCCGGGCCACCGCGCATAACGCGCGCGCACCGAAGGTCGGCGCGACTCCGTGCTCCGCATCGCTGATACATGGTATGCGCGGCGGTGGAAAAACAGAAACAACGCGCTGCCGCGGGAATTATCCGCGCTTTCGACAATGCCCAGCCGAGGGGAGGACGAATCACTGCATACCGGGTGTCGCACACACGTAACGTGCGAGCCAAGCTTCACAACGACACCGAGATTCGTGTCACGTGAATGGGAACACACGGGCTTTTCATTTGTATATATACATTTTTTATTCTGTTATTTTTTATATATATTGTTTCCCCCTCACGTCGCTCTCCCGCGCCAATGGCAACTGTTGCGGCGTTCAGAACTAACCGGACGAGGCGCCGCCTTTCATGTCGTTTTTATTTTCACATATTACCTGCGGCGTTATGTTTCGATGCGGTGCACCGAATCTGTGGAAATAAAAAAAGAAAGCTACAGCCAGCTTCACGAGAAAAACAACTTTCGCACTCGCTAATTCATGGCAGAATAATTAAAACTGACTTCCAAGAGCATGATTGTTAAGAGAGCTCTTGTACACAGTCTGTCGTTGTAGAACAATCCAGCAAAGAATACCTGTAAGTAAATCACACTTAAATATATCGCTCAGAAATCTATTAATGCAGTCGTTGTATAGTTGTATATAGTACACCTCACCTCTGGTTCTCATCACTGCCCTTCTTGTCTTTCTTTCGCCTTAACTATCCTCCCCGCTGCTCCTTTTCCTGCGGCATGTGGCACTGGATGCAGATGCAACAATCCTTAACTTGTTTTTATTTTTTTTTCCCTCGAATGAACTACCACACACCCACAAAAGGGGCAACTCGCTTTTCTCACCGACGAACGTAAGTGGGTAAACGAAGCTGCTCCGTATTTTATTTTTAGACGAAAAAAAAAAAAAGTTCACGAAATGCACTGAGTAAACATCCGTCGTTTCCACGAGCTGCTCATAAATCGACCCTGCTGTAGTTAGTTGCCTGGCTTACTGGACGAGGAGCAAGGCATCCAACACCAGAAGCGGGGTGTGTTCACAAGATGCACGACCCGCAGCTTGAGAGATGGTCTCTACTGACTCCTTGAAACCCCGGAGAACCTTGCACGCGCGCTGGCTGCTCACAAGTCGGAGAAGGCCCGGGCCGCTCGCACAGCAGCGCAGACCTCTTGACCGCAACATCGGCTCGGCGACTCAGTGACTTTCATATTGTCACGTGATTCGCGGCAATATGCTTTCAGCGTCGTGACGCTCTCTGTCCCGGAGATCTCTCTCGCTCGGGCGAAAGCGAGATGTTTCCAAAACAGGTGAGCATCTAGTGCCGTCACTTGGCCGTATTTAGAGCAGCAGTCGGAGATCGACTTAACCGCCCTTCCGCTGACCCAGACTGCCTTCGATTCAAGCAGATATAAAGGCGATACTACAACCAAGTCCGCCCACGATCAATAAAGCACCACGGGCACAAGAAGAAACGCAGAACGCTGAGAAGACCAGGCGCTCACGCACCAAGCCACGTAACGAATGCCCTCATCTTGATAAGTTCGACTCTTAACGTCCTCTTTAAGGACAGCTATACGCGCTCTGATCTCCGCGTGCACTTGCCTCCTACCTCATAAATTAACGAGATTAAAGGAGGTATTCATAAAAAAAATATTTTGGTTGGGGTGGCTCTTTGTGTTGCCCGTAGCCTCCAAGGCCTTATATAGCATACTGGCAGCTCCATTTTAAGCCAGATGGCAAGTACTCTAATTAAAAAAGAAGGAGTTTGGTATTGTTTCTGTTGCTAGTAATCAGCGCCGGGAAAGGGTATAGACAAGAAAACAAACAAAAAAAAAAAAACACGGAGGAGGAACGAGTAAAGCCAAGTGAATTCGGTGAAATTGTGCATTCAGTGAATAGTTCGCTGAAATCCAGGCAATACGAGTGTGTGACAACGGCAACAAACTAAAGGCAGGCCACTTCATCCAAAGCCTACAAATACGTTTCACGCGCTTCCTGAAATGAGTGTTTTTCTGCTAAGCTTCGGTGCTCTTGTAGGAAGCCCAACTTCAAGCGTGAACGAAAGTCGCTCCGTTCGCTTTCGTGTCCAGTATCCGCTCACGAACACGGTCTCAAGCTAATATTGCATTGGAGCAGACTGGAGTAAACGGAGCAACGTTCAATTAATTTCAGCTCATTTGAGTGCAAAGTGTCATACGCTCCCGGCTGCTTTCTCCGAGAGGCGGTGCAATCCTGGCTACGAGAGTTGCGATTCCTCAGCTGATGCTCGTGCATCCTCGTGACGGCACACGATGGCGACACGGCCCGAGCAATTACAACGATGATTACCAATAACGGCGCATTTTGTCTTTTGTCTGTTGATGTACGCGCACAGCAGCCACTCAGACATCTCCTTCGTAGTCCTAGGTCGCTCCAAGTTAAACGCAGTGGCAATAGCGCTGTTACGTGGACACTGGTTCAGTGTCCGAAGTGGCTGACCAGCTAGAGAGAAGCGACTGACAAACGGTGTCGGCGAACGTGCTGATCGAGAGCCAGCATTGCACTAGCAACGCAGCTCGCCCGCGTATAGATCAAAGACCAAAATCCTCACGTGGAAGAGGCCCTACTTGCAAGGGGACTATAGCGGCCAGATTTTTTTTTTTTTTTTTTCAGGCGATGGCTCTAAAAAACAGGAGACATAGTATACGACTGCACTGCGATTAATTGTTCTGCTTCTGACGATACGAAAATGCGGCCGGCCGCCGAAGAGCAGAGTGTTGGCAGCTATAGATAAAGGTCTGCGTGAAGAATATTCTCGAGGCTGACGGGCCACCTGTACCTTCGTGTTCCCGGCATCTGTCAAACGTACAGTTAAAGTTTAATCTTTATGATCGGCCTTCACCAACCCGGCTTCGGACGACCGCTGAAGCCCGATATAAGCCCACAATACCGTCAGCCGGCTTGCCTTTCACAGCGGTCCAGTGGGCTTGACATCGTCAAACTGCGCAAACTTCATTCAGCCTGTGGCGCTGATACCCCGCCAGTGACGCTGACAGCTCTGGATTTAACAGGGTAATCAGCAGAGACGTGTTTCTTGACTGTAGCAGGACGTCCGGGTGCATTTTTCGGGAGGTGCAGGCAGCAGCGAGATTGCATCAAAACCTGCTCTGGCAGCGGCAAAAAAAGTAGCACACGAACGATGACTATAGCGCCTCACGATATACGAGTGCCAAAAGCTGGAAAACGGTCTCTTCATTAGGCACTTAACTGGACAGCTCGCGTGACTGGGCGGAACTAAGAACGAAGCCAGCAGGTTTCGGCGGCCCACACGCGGGTTGAGCGTGAACAAAGCCTGGGGATACACACACCTGGCCCGCACTTGAAGAAGCGAGGCGCGTAAGTAGGTCGAAGCTCTCGCCGGTGCACGTGGTGGCAGTCCACTTCGTCGTGAACAGCAGCCGGCCTAAATTTAGAAAGTGCGCAAGGCGACAGCGCTTGCAATATGATCGAGTGCTGCTCGTATGGAAACAACCGCGCACCTTGACTGCGGCGCACCAAGCGGAAATATCGTCAGCGCTCATATATCGTGGCGAATGCGGCAATCTTCGTTCGTTGATGAAGACAGGCGCCTTGCAAAGGAAGAGACGCCACCGAAGACGTGGACCATTAAATGTTCTGAACCCTGTGGCATGCCGCTGACGACCAGACGCTTCATGCAAGCTGACAGCACCCGTTAAGTCCAACGTGCAGGCTTCTTTGCGCAACGAGGCCTGCACAAAAGCGTAGTTGATGCTGCTGCTTCATCGGCGAAAGAGATAGAGGGAAAGAGGAGGGAGTGACTATACTGAATCTTTTCAGTGGGGCGGTCAAGATATAGGCTGCGCAGTGCGGGAGTGCTGACACTACAGTCCATGACGAAGTGTGCGACCCGACGTTAAATCCGGAACACGATTTGCTGTTAGCAAACACACCACCCGTTACAGCACGGCATCTCATATATCCCCCGGAAAGCGATGCTCTTAGTGCGCGGGACGCCGGTCTGTCGAGTGAGGCCACTCACTCTCGCTACGCGCGTCACAGCAGGGTGGCGGAGGCGCGGCCAGTAGAGCAAGATTCACTCGCGGTGACCGGAAGACCGCTCGTCGAGCGCAGACTGACAGCCGTCAGCTATTGCTGCTGTAGGGATCTGGGTCGCGCTTTATTTGGGAGGCGGACAGTCCTCTGCTGCTCCTCCTTGGTCTTTTGCGATTTTATTTTTGTCCCATTGAACGCCACGTGCATACCAGTGGGTTGAGGCATCAGCCGCGCAAGCTACATTCTTGGGAGCGGAGCAGAAGGTGGGGGACTTAGAGAGTTCTTTATCCAGAGATGCTGTGCGCGCCTTGCGTTGTGCGCGGGAGACAGTTTCGATCATGGGCGTATGGCCGCAATAGAAACCAAGAAAAGTGATGCGCCCCGCGGAAGCTGTCTCGAGCACATTCGCCACCTGACAGGCTGCGGTGAGCTTATGATGCCGAACTGAAAGTGTTGCGTAATCAGGCGAGAGCGGCACAACGCTACAGTCGGTTGTTTCCGCGAGAGAAGAGCCGCATGAAAAGACCGCAGCTGTACGGCAGGGTAGAATAGCTGTCTCTCGCTGATGTGTTTCTAGGTGAACAGGGGAAGCAACGGCGTGTATTCGATGCCCCCGGCTCTCCCTCATTCACGGCTTCGTGGGAATCAACTTCCTGTAGCTCCGCACTCCGATCATTCGCGTGTCATCTGCGTGCTTCATTCGAACTCTATAAGCTGCATCTCTAAATCAGCCGCTCGCACCTGTAGCGACTTCCTCGATCGGAAATCAACTGAAATGAATCAATGAAGGCTGCCTTGATCGAGATGACCCATCCACGTTAGAAAAAGTATAGCTCGCCTTGTCCCAAGGTAGCCGAATGGCGCGAGCCCGGCTTCAACCCGCGTCAGAAGCGATATCATCGACAAGGACTGTTTGGCCATCCGGGACGTTTGTCCGCTGTCCTTAGCCTTCCTACCGATACGATTAGATATAGGTATTTTCCCAGCGGTGTGCTGGTACGTAGTCAAGACTGTGTCATTTCCCTTCCCACAACTCGTTTGGCCTCACTGCTCCTTTCATTCGCGGGGGCGCGATCATTAATCCATCATTTCCCATACATTTCCGTAGCCGTCACGGTGGCTAACTCGCCGACCCACGCTGCACAGTGTGCGCGGGAAACGAGCAGCCAAAGCAGCGAATGACTGACGTGGGCTCCGCGGCCGCATGGGTGCAACGGGAGCAAAGGGCCGCCGCAGTTCATATACGCGCGAAACGCAGCCTCGCTGGACGTCTGGCTGCGCAGACCCGCCCCGAATCTGCCGCCAACAATAATAACGCGATCGGTGGTTACACGCGGAGAGGTCATGTTTAAGCAAACCGCCGTGTACACAGCATTGTGCACGTGGTCTGAATTTTCCTGGCTGCTCGCTCGTTATCCGTCGGTGGCATCTGGAGCGGTGTTTTTGCTACGCCTGTCTCGCCAAGCTTTTTTTTTTTTCTTCTTCTTCTTTGTGATACTTTCGTGATGGATCGCGCGCCGCGCGGTTCAGTCGGTCAAACCAAGTAGAGAAAGACGGCGAAGAAGAAGCCGGGTTTTGTTGTTTCTTCTTTTCCCTTTTCTTTTCAGGCCGGCCGGGCCACGTGCGCGCACGCCTTCCGTGGCGTCTGCGTAACTCGTGTGTAACGCTTTGCGTATACTGGGCGCGCAACAGGACGACCGCAGTCGACCCGCCAGCGCACGCGCGCGCGTCTGTGTTCGGTGGCGCGCCGCGATCTATCACTCTTATAGGAAATGTCCGCGAGTCTATACACGTGTGCCCGTATAGGCGGGCACTGGCTGCGAGGCGCACTCGAAGAAGATTGACGAAGATGGCTTCATTTGCGGCGGAAAAAGATGCGCCCTGCGTAGGCGCAGGAGCGCTTCCTCCTTCCAAGCAACAGGCACACCTGCACGAACGGAAGGATGGAGCGAAGTCCTCTCGTACGTGCGTGAACAGCTCGTGTCGGCCGAGGACGCTTCTTCGTGGTAGGAAAGACGCGCGCCAATCGGTTCGTTCCAATGTAGCCTTACAAAGAGGAAGAAAGGAAAAGCAATCCGAGGCACGAGCACCTCCGAGAGCCGTTGTCCAAAGCGATAGATACAGCTTAGCTTGCTTATTAACGTTGTCTTGGTGAGAGCCGCTATAATCGACGTATGAGAGGTGATTTGGAGTTTTATATATATATATATATATATACATATATATATATATACATATATATATATATATATATATATATATATATATATATATATATATATATATATATATATATATATATATATATATATATATATATATATATATATATATATATATATATATATTTCTGTCTCCTCACACTCCTTAACGTCATGGCCGCGGGAGCGAAATAATGACGGTGTACACATTGGCGGCAAGTGCACACTTCCGCTGTCACCAATGCAAAAGCCTTATATGGCTCGTCAGACGCAAAACCCGTGGCCGGAAGTTTGTCCGCAAAATGTGTCTACCGGAAATGGTATCATTTATGACGTCACGCACCGAGGTTCAAATCTAACCCGCGCCAACGGTGTGCGAGATGGGGACGCTGCCACTCCGCCATGGCACTTTATTATATTGGTATTTTGCCACGACGCTTCAAAGTTTTGAAGCTGAACAAAGGCGCGGTTTGTGAATGCACAGTAGTCTTTAAAAAAAAATTGTCTTCGAGGTATGTGCTGAGGCGTACGTGAGTAATTAAAAGCATGTTAGCTACAGATGTCGCAATTACGTGCAATTACGTAGTGTTGTAACATGGCTTGCAAAAAAAGTTTCAAAGTCATGGGGCTAGATAGAGAGGTACAAAAAATCAAAATAAAAAGGGCAAATAGATCCGGATTGAGAGACAAATGAGACACCTAGTCGCACAAAGGAGGCACTTTGTAATTGCAACAGCGCATGCTTTCACATTTCTCCAATGCAGCAGAATGCAGTGGTCTAAAAGTTATTTCGCTTATTTTCGCAACTATAGGCAGCTCGTACAGGAATGCGGCAGCCTGTGATCTCCTTCAAGTTAAGAGAAGCACCCGCGCCTGCATATCTAGCGCGTTTGAAAAGAGGAAGTCGATAAATAGTCTGGTGCTAAAGTAGATGTTTCGACATGAGTGAAACTCATTTAGATTATATACCAAACACAAAGGAAGAAATTGCGTCCACTCTTTCATTGCAATAAATTTTGTGAACAAGATATGCGCTCGTCTTTCTCTGCAGCCTGTCTCTGAAGCCATGTTCTGAGAAAAGTCGGGGCTGAATTTCACAATCCGTAGCAGTAGATGGCGCAACGCGCAGTGAAGCTGTGCGGTGTCTCGATGGGCGCGCCCTCTTTGCAGCCGTAAAGTGCAACATGCCAATGTGTCTCCTCGGCCTTTTCAAGGCAAGTGGCAGCCGTGAAGAGGCCGAGCGAGATCGGGAAAGAACAGAAGCAAGTGCGCCATTTAAAGGTATACTTGCGGCGTACACAAGGCAACGGTGCGTAACGATAAGTGTATATTGGCGACAAGGGCTGTACAGCTGAGGTAGCTCTCATAAAACTGTTCCGTGCATCTTTTCAGATTTCTCGTTTATTCAAAACTTCTCGCTCAAAACTAAATGCACCAGTATCTCAACAACACATCCTCCTGGGCGACGGCACTGAATCGGAAGTTTCACGTGCCTCATGCGAATACATTACTATTGGTAAAGTAAACAGCAGTTGGCTCAGTTTTAGTGATTAGGTGTCATTCCACAAAAGGCCGGCGACAAAAGACAAACAGCACTGAAGCCTAATTTTGTGTGCTATCGCTCTGACACCTTTTCGCTTTTGATGGTGCACCTGGAAACCGAAGTTAGATATTGCACACGTTAAAACGCATGCGGACCATCGACACACGTCTTCCAACTGCTGCGCGCCCTGACAAACCTGGGGTGCCCAGACCAGCAGGCAACTCTTTCTGGCCTGGATGACGTAAAGCGTCCGCGCGTATAAAGAGAGGTGCAGAGGGGGATAATCTGTCGCCGAACTGTCTCCATCTGTGTGAATCATTCGACTGCGGTGGCTTGGAAACCCCCCGTGGAGGAAATGCAGGCAGTGCGCAGATAAGGTGCAATTGACGACGAACATACGTATTTGCGTGCGTAAGAAGTGGACGAAGAGAGACTTTCCCTGTACTAGTCGCGGCATTCAGAGCCAACCGCTTCGGGAAATGCATTGCTGGTAGGGCTGCGGTTTAACGGCCTCATGTGGTTGTTTGTCAAGCGCGCTGACTCATTTGCGCATGAATATAGTATACGCTCCGAACATGCGCAAGCTGTTCGCAGGCGACTCTCTTCCAGGAGTCGACGCTGCCAACTGCGAAGTTTATAGTGCTACAAGGAAGATATTTATAGGCCTGTGCGGAATGAAAAAACAACAACAACAACAACAACAACAACAACAACAACAACAACAACAACAACAACAACAACAACAACAACAACAACAACAACAACAACAACAACAAAAAAAAAACGTATTAGCCGACACGGTATGTTTCAAGCGTTCTCGCTGAACAAGAGCAAGATGAATCAACAGATTAGGGCCGAACAATATTGTTCTGCGTAGTTGCATACCTGTTTAAAGAGCTGGTCTTAGATACCTTTTGGCTGAGAAATACGCAGACGGCGCTATACTCGGCGCAGAGTGTACAAGAAACATCAGGCTTATGGAGTACGTGACGTAGCATGAATATGTTTCTTTTTACATCATGCACTGAAACGATGGTAGGACGTAATGACACGTTCACCTTCTTAACGAAAATAAGTTACTCATTACAGGGATTTACAACGAGTTTGTTGCGGCCTTCCCAAGCAAAATAAAGCCAACGCGTTACCTCTATAGCGTGTCGCTTTGACTCTACATAGCTTCCATTGGCTTCGTTAAGTTGCACACACTGTAAAGCGCGCGCCAGACACATGCATGCGTTGAATAGCGCATGTTGATCGTGGTGGCTGCATAAGCTCACAGGAATTCCGTGCCCCAATAACTGCGTGCGGTCTCGCCCATTTCAGGGCGTACATCCATGACTACCGGTGAGTCATGTTTAGTACTCACTGTTGCTTAGGTGCATGCTTTTGTAAAATGCTGGCTTCGCTTACCTTGTCGAAAGAACACCGCTTAGTGGTCTACGGAACGTCGATCGTCCACAGCGGCTCTGCAAAGATCAGAAACACAACACGGGCGTTTTACTTTATAGCATACGCTTGCTATACAGCATGCGGCAATCACGAAGCTGCACTCCTTGCGTGCCATAGCGCGAGTACATATATGCCTCGCGATGGCCATCCTCGCTTGCTGCCAGTGGCATATGCGACGCAGCAATAAAAACTGGCGCTCTGGTTTGTCCTGCTTGCTTCGTTCTGTTGTCGTCGCGAGGACAGAACTAAGCAGTGGTTCATTATGCGGGCACTTGCAGTTGTCCTGAATAGCTTTTTCTGTGCCTCTGAAAGAAGGGAATTAATGTCGCGTGACTTGAATGACAACTGCTTCCCAGCCGAAAAAGAAAGACATAACCTTTGTTATAACGTCGTATTTTTCGCCACTTCTGCAGTATTCTTCTGCATTACTGTTATCTAGTTCTGCAGCTACTGCAAACAGCGCAATACCAAAAAAAAGAAAAAGAAAAAAGAAAAATAATGTTGTTACTATAGATATTTCTGGTGTTTGCTCCAGATATTTCGTCATTTCGACAAGTTCAGGGGCAAAAATAGTACCAGAAATCTGTTGCGACACCACAAAGTTTTTATTGTTGTTTTTTGTTAACGGGTTTTAGTAGGGATCTAAGTAATTAAGTTAGTTGTTAGCTTTCCGCGAGCGAGACAACCTTGCTAAAAACCGTTGAAACCCTAAGTTACTAGAATTGACCAAATGCTACATGTACTGCGGAAAAAAAAAAAAAAAAAAAAGAAAAAAAAAAACACATTCACAAGTCCAGAAGAGTTTCTTATAACCCCTGAAAGGTTGCAGCAGATAAAAAAAAAATGAACTGTACCAAATATATTTCGACTGCGAGCACAAAATTATCCGTCTTCGACAGAACATTCTATTATATAGCAATTTTCATATATACTATGGCTCAGTGTTGTAACTTTTTGCGCGAGAACCTATAATGACACACTTTTGAGCGCACGGAACTTTCCGTGGGCAGTGCATGCATCCCGCAGCGGAGAAAGTGTGGGTGTGGCGCCATGCTGGTCCTCAGAGCGGCCTTCATTTGAACACGGTGACGCCCTGATTTGCCAGCAACCTTTCCTCCATAACAGGTCGCGCATTGAAAAACAAACGCAATGGCTACACGACGTTTGCGTCCGAGAAATAGGAGACATTCGTAAACGTAAACAGCGTGATCAAGGCCCGAGAGAATCGTGAGAGGTTATATTTTGCTTTCTTAACGTGATCCCGCTACGAACTGAACTGCGCACCGCATTTGCGCCACTGGATGCTGGCCGGATGGAAAGCCGAAGCACGACACCCATAAAAAGTGTGACAACCTTCGCATGTCCAAACATTTCGTAAATCAGAAAATAAATGTAGGGAAAATGAGGGGTTCGTTATGTGAGACATAAGAATGCAGCTGACAGCCACTGGCACCAATAAAAGCACAGGAGATGTTTTTTTTTGTTTGTTTGTTTGGGGTTGATCAAAGTGAAATTATAATGCTATCACGGAAATAGGAAGTAGAATAAAAAATAACCGCATGCCGCCGGTGGGAATCCAAACACACGATCTCCGAATTTCGCGTACAGTTCTCTACCGACTGAACTACGGCGTTGGCTGTTCAATCTTCTACTTTCTTAAGTATTTACGTTGTCTGTAACATCTCCTTGATAGGGTAACCGCAGATCTTCTAAAAGCACTCGGTGGCAGCAATGTGGTTTTCCGGGCAAATATTGGCCACTTTTAAATGCCTCGGATATAACTGTTTCTGTGAAATACGGCAGAAGATGAGGGGGGGGGGGGGGGGGGGAGGTCACGCGTGAGAAGTCATGGGGCGGAAGGAAGCCCGAAATAAAAGCGATGGACGAAGGAAACGCGCGCACTGATGGAAGGTGCACACATTGCCCCCTTCATTGGAGTAGAGGAGGGTGCGTAGGATAAAAGGATCGCGCGTCATTTCCGTGACGAATATGCGCGCGTATGTGTATATATAAATATATACACCACTGCGGTGCGGTTACTCGCCTGAGGAACCCGTCTTGCCGAAAAATCGCGATAACGCACTCAGCTTTGTTTAATAGCGCGCGCCGGTTATTCGCGCACGACCACTTTATTTCGGCGTTTCCTGCTGCCCAGACGTTTATCCGTGCACCGTTTCTCGCTCGGTCGTCTATCCCGCGCAGCCATTACACTGCATCAGGCCGCAAGGAAGGCGACCGGAAATCGCGACTGCGTTGCGCCGCGTTCGTACAGAGAGGATGGAAGTAGAAGAAAGTGAGAAAAAAAAAAAAAAAAGGAGGATGGGGCAAAAGTCGATTCCGTAAAGCTGTTCTCGGAGCATAGGTCAAAGAGTCAGCCTTCCAAATGGACCGTTATCAATGCTACAGTCGCGGGGTCGAGTCGGTCGTGAAGTCACTCGACTTGCGCTGCATTCCCTGTTTACTTTGCCCGATCTACCGAATTGCTTGCCCCCCCCCCCCCCCCCCCCCCACACACACACACACACACACACCAAACCCCTCCCCATGACTTTTTATTGTTGCCTTTTTAAGTCGGAAGAGCGCTCCGGAGTGCAACGAGCCTCGAAATGTCCCTGCAGTCAATGGTGTTGCCGGCAGTATCTGGTACTCCTCACCTTCTTCACCTCCATCAAGTTGCATTCAGCGAGCTTATTCTATTTTCCGCGTCCATTTCGTCACGAATACCCACGCCCTCTCCTCAGCAAGCGGCGGCTTGGCACGTCCGGCGTGGCGCGCCGGCCTGCAAGTGCTGATGTGCGATGACGATGCGGCTGATTCGCAGCCGCCCGAAGTCGATGTTCGATAGCAATTTCCGCACAACAAACCACACTCAGTAGCAAAAGGCGTATCCAGCATTGGACTTTTAGGGGCGAGAACACGCCCGCAATATTGGCGCTCCCTTGCGCGTAGCGTATGCGTGGCTCTTCTTAACCTCCATAACGAGTTCAAGAAACTGCGTATACCTAATGGCATTAAATGTGCCCGTTTGGCACGAGTGTAAAAACTTATACGAATGCCGACACCCCTCTGGGGCATATGAAACTTGCGTATAGGGAGCTTGCATGAAGCGAGGCATGCTGGGTAATCCGCCATGATGTCGCTGGCAGCAGACGGCAGGCAGCGTAGCCATGCTGAATGGAGCAAGTGCCTTGTCGTTTTCGACGGTCCACCGAGCAAATACACGGCTTTTTGTGCGCTGCTCTTAAGTGCGTGCAATTGTCGGCAGATTCCTGAGGAACATATACGCGTCGACGCTGTGTCTGAAAAATCGGGCGCGCTATGAAGAAGAAATGCAAAGCGTGCAACACGGACCTGTTCAAGCTACGCGAGAAAGACTGACTGCACTATGCGTCTGGACCCGTCGACATTCACGATTTCTAGTTCTGGCAAGTAGTTTGATACTTCCCCGGATTGGCGTCCATCTTGCGTATCTTTGCCCCTGCGAGCCATTCGCATCGGCGTCGCTAGAAAAACTTCCTGCCTTCTCGCCCTCTTGCAGACGTATTTTTGAAATCGTGAAGAACCCGCAGTCGGCCTGTCCGATCGCGCCAGCATCGTCTGCGTGCACTACGCGACCATGCATACGAGGCTGTGTGGCAGTGCCGTGCAGCGTCGTCTGCTGCCAGCGACAACATCATGGCGGATTACCCAGCATGCATCGCTTCATGCAAGCTCCTTATAGACCAACACCATGTTTACAAACAAAGGGGGCGCTCGCGGCGCCGCAGCTGACTGGGGGTGAAAAATAGGGTTAGCGTCCATAGGAATACATGGAACCGAAATATTGCAAAGCAGTTTTCTCATTTCACGGGGCTCCTGTGATGTCGTTATTTGGTACAAAGCAACTATGAACATCGTAGAACAGATCGTAAAAATATGAAATCTCATTACCGAGGCGAAGTATTTTTAAAATACCGCAAAACATGTGGGGGTGCGAGTTGAGAGGGCGACCCTTAGAAATACATATAAACACAACTTACCGGAACGTTTTTCTCAGTTTGCAGAGCATCAGAAGTGGTGGGCGGTCGTTAAACGTTGACCATCGCTTTGAAGAAGTGTGTGATAAAGTATGGTGCGTCATTACGAAGGCAGTCTACTTTTAAAACTCCCCGAATAACCTGTGTTATGAATCCAGACGCCGTCAAAAGGCAAGCTGGGAGTAGCGAATCGCGCAGTTTTGCTTACAGTCTGATATGCTGCCGCATAGGGTAAATAAGGTTGATAATACTGTCGCTCCAGTGATACGTCCTAGACAGAATTACATTTAAAAAGCAGTTATCAAACGCCATACGACAATATGGACCGCACGAGATTCGCGCGTTGCAGCAGACGACAGCTCAGCTGGCGATACCCACCGCGGTCGCCTCCAGCTCCGGAGCGTCTGCTAGCGACAGCGCCGGTGGTGCATGGTCGTCTGCAACTGTGCGCAGTCAGTTTATCGTGATGTGAACGGTCCCGCAAGTCGTCAGACTTTCATTACTTGCAAGAGAATGTAGTGTGTCATGCAACAACGTCGGGGCGTGACGTTCACCAAAAAATGAGAAGGGTTCAACGCTACTGAACCGAGTAAAATGTTGCGGTAAGTTGTGTTTACATGTGTTTCTATGGGTCGCCCTCTCGATTCGTACCCCATACGTTTCACGGTATTTTAAAAATACTTCGCCTCAGTAATGAGATTTCACACTTCCACGATCTGCTCCTGGGAATTCATGGTTGCTCTGTACCGAATAACGACATCACAGATGACCCGTGAGATTAGACAACTTCTTTGGAATATTTCGCTTCCATGTATTCCTACGGGCGCTAAGCCTACTTTTCAGCCCCGTCGGCCCACGCTGGCGATAGAAGCGCCACCGCATCGTGCTTACGTCACAGATCGGTGTTGGTCTATACTTTAAGCTTACTGACACTTTACGGTACGCTAAGCTCTTGTCGAGCCGCACATGACGCACATTTGACATTGGAAGTTCACACGAATATATATATATATAAGATAAATGAAGGGGAAATGAGGGTACATGAAGGAAAGAAGCCAACAGTCGGCAAGGCCAAGGAAAGCATTGGGGACTGTACTTTGTCTTTTTTTTTATTTTTACTTCGGTAATCACATAAATTGGTAAGGTAATCTGTTTAGGGGAAAGATAAACACAAAGTAGAAGGAAAAACAACGTATCGATGGTGGGGACCGAACTTACGACCTCCGAATATCTCAGTTGGAAGAGCACCGGACGCGATATTCGGAGGTCGTGAGTTCGGTCCCTACCATCGGTACGTTGTTTTTCCTTCTACTTTGTGTTTATCTTTCCCCTAAAAAGATTACCTTACTAATTTATGTGATTACCGAAGTAAAAAGAAAAAAAAAGACAAAGTACAGTCCCCAATGCTTTCCTTGGCCTCGCCGACTGTTGGCTTCTTTCCTTCACACACACACACACACACACACACACACACACACACACACACACACACACACACACACACACACACACACACACACACACACACACACACACACACACACACACACACACACACACACACACACACACACACACACACACACACATATATATATATATATATATATATATATATATATATATATATATATATATATATATATATATATATATATATATATATATATATATGTATGTATGTATGTATGTATGTATGTATGTATGTATGTATGTATGTATGTATGTATGTATGTATGTATGTATGTATGTATGTATGTATGTATGTATGTATGTATGTATGTATGTATGTAGTACGCACACCTTGTATGCATCCTCCAATTCTGCTGAATGCTCAAACATTTTGTTTTTCTTAAAATACGTTTAAACAGCATTTGCCCTTGTTATTTTTGATTCTCGACAACTTCCGAATGTTTTCAAAGCCCCACAAGAGCTCTCCCCTACACGACCTAAGGTGGCAGTGTTGGCCATGCGTTAAGCATCACTTTGGCGGAGGTGATGTATTGGTCTCTTCCACACTCGCCCCGAAGATGACGTAAGCGTGTTCTTTGGTACATAATATGGAGCTCTTCTCAGGAAGCACATTTTACATTTTCAAGCTGTGTGTCGCCGACTGTATGGCCATAAATAGGTAACCACGACAATGCCTCTTAAAACCCGACGCTTACGGTCGATGCATTATTATGTTGTTGTTGTTTTTTTAGCTAAAAAACGGGCATTGCATGAGGCTTCAAGACCGCGGGTCTGACAGGTACTCATGTGTCACATGTCCAAAACATGGGCACTGCTGTCGAACCGGAGGCCATTCTTGATCTTTAGCGCGCTCTGAGCCCGGACACTGGGCATCCTCGACTCCTGCACCCTTCTTGGTTTGTCTTCTTCCTGCGAGCAGCCTTGCAGTACGCCATCGCGGAAGGGCCAGTCTGCACCGTTCACATTCGCATCGTCGACCGCCTTCCTTCTCTTGGCGTAATGGGCGCGCGGACAGGCGGTCCGTACGGCGCTAGTCCGCAGCCAGCTGAGCACTTCTGCGCGCGAGAAGTTGGAGTAATCCGCGAGTCCTTCGCGGGCATGTATGTATCGCGGGTGGCCATCTAAGAGCGACATGGCCCAACGCTGCCGCGGGAACCAGGCTATCGACCTCGAGCAGCTCGCGGCTTTCTCCTCGTAATTGCAACCGCTTTGCTTTAGCTGCGACCGATGGCTGCCAGCGAGTGAATATGGACCGCCCGCGGCGACAACAGGCACCAACCTCCCCCCCTCCTGCATATACGTACTTGCCCATTACGCCGGTTGCTTGTGCGAGCGGGAATGTGGTGGGCGCCGTATTGGCGCGGAGCGTGAAACTGTACCGATCAATGGGTACGCTTTTGTCCCGTTTCAGGGCTGCGCGTGTTTAGCAGTCCATCCGTCATCGTTTGCGAGCACGAGGAAGCCGTTTCACTTCTCAGCCTGCAAAGTGTTCCATTCGCGTTGTTCTAGGCACTCTTTCTAGAACGTCAGCGCTGAGCGAGAAGACAAAACGGGGCAGATGTGCAAACACCTGTCATTTCTCCGCGACAATAGGCTTCCTCGCTAAGACAAGGAACCGGAGTTGGAAGAGCGTGCACAGAATGACTATTAACGAGTATTTATTCGCCTGTAACTGGGCTCAGAACAATAGCACGATTAGAGTCGGCGTTGACATGAGGTACCGTACAACTGCCTCAAAGACATATGCTGCAGTACCAGCGGTGGCGTGTGTCGATGAAAAAAAAATAATAATAAGATATATGTCGACGTACTGCATCGGCGACCTCTGCATCGAAGAAGAAACGTTCAAAAGTTATTGAAATAGCCATTCGAACCCCCATCTCGGTTTCAAGACGCAGGGAAAAGGCTGTCATGAGACGCAAGATCGCCCTCCATTTTTATTACGCAAGGAACAGAGAACCACGCCGAGCGAGCACATTGCGAATTATTGCGAACTAAACGCAGGCGCCCTAGAACGACACTACACGGGGAGTTCAGCCCCACACTTATGTTCCCGCAATCATAGACACGCGCATGGAAATGAAAAATGTAAAACGCGCGGATAGTTATGCCGTGCATGTGTAAGACGTTTTGCGACCTGTGACCCGTAAACATCGCGCCGGAGTCCATGAGGCATTTGCTTAATAATCGGCTGTAGCTCAGCGAACTCTCCTATGCTCTTCAAAATGTTCCTGAATTCGGGTTAAACGAATGCCTAAAGCAGCCTCTTGAGAAATCCTGCCTACCATTGTGACCTCATTAGGAATAAACTCCACGCTAAGAACACCATTGTGACAAGGGCCGGTCAAAAGCAAAGGGTCCGGCTGTGCGTCTTGGCTTCAACGATCTGCACCGGGCCAACTCGGAACACAACTGAAGCACACCAGGAGGTCCCTGAATACGCAGGATTGGCTTGGACACGAGACTCTGTGGGAAGAGCATGCATGCAGCAACAGTTCGCGCCGAATCTCAGGCGGCGCCGCGTCAAATATATGCAACCCAAGTCACGTGACGCATCACCGATACCCGTGCATCTTTGGATGCGAGGGCTACCATACAACACGGCATTCCAGCAGACGTCGACCAAGAGCTAAGCCACGCCGACCCTTCGGCGAACGGCATGATTTAAGAGTCGCGGGCACTTGGAGGCCGTAGTGGCGCCATCTGCAGTGGGAATACGCCGGCGCTTGCCGCCTGCGTGCAGATCAAATTCTTGCTGCCACCTCCGAAGCGAAAAAAGGCCTATCTCTATAGGGATCCGCGTAGCGAAGGGATTAAGAGCCCTCTTGACCTCGCGGCGCGCCAACACCGTAATCCGCCGTAAAGAACTAACTGTCAGGCCAGGTGGGCGTGGGGCTATGCGTAACAAGTCTCGTTGTATGGCCGGCGCCTTGGAAGACGACCACGCACTCGAACATTTGGTATACAAGTCCTTCTGCGGCCGCTGCGAGCCATTTTTGAGGGATGCCAGGGGCTTAGCGCCAGAAAGGGCCCGAGTGATCGCCTTTTGGGCGTATTTCACGCTTTCTGTCCCAGCGTGTCCATTCGGCTCTGGCTATTCGGGGTTTAAGAATCCTTTTCACGGTTCATGCTTGAGAACCACCCTTACAAATTCGGATGGAGCCAGACTCCCGGACAGTTTTTTGCTTTGCTTCCAAATTTCTATGCGAGGGACTTCGTAACAAACACGACCAAGTCGCTTGAGCCGTGTCACGCCTGATTTCTACACTGGATTAGTGCAGACAATAGAAGAAGAAAAAAAATAGGGGACACTTAAGCTCCGCTTTTGCGAGTACGACGTGACAGCGTTAACGGTTAACGTTTACCTGCTTCCCTTGAAGATCCTCTTTCTTTGCTTTTTCTATTATTTCAATCACTAATCCCCTAATTTGTTCCTCTGTTATCCCACACATACTCATTAGCGTACAGTCGTAAGACACCAAGATCATCTAACAGAGATATAATAAAATGTCGTTTTATTCAAGCCGCAAGAATGGGCCGGCAGCGTGGCAGAGGGGCAGCGTGTCCGACACGGGATCCAAGTGTCCTGGGGAATTTGCATTCCGATTTCACCTTCCCATCTCAAAGGCGAATCCCGAGTTGACAGCTCCTCCTAAGTTTGCGATACCATATCGTCTCGTTGCGTCACATAATCGATCGACAAATCAGTGTTCGGCCTTGTCACCTGCCACGTATACCACCTGCCCGTGGCATGGTTTATCGCTCACGACGCCGACAACACCGACGCCAGATTTTCACGAGAACGGGGCCTTTAGCGCTATCGCATTAATAACGTGCAGCACTCCTGTAAAATATCCCTTGCTAGAGCCTCGTACTCGATATGGAGAGGCCGGAAAGCGGAGAGGCGCAACAGAAGGTGGCTAATTCATTGCACAAAAGCACCGGGGGCCGCAGCGTGATAGGCCTACTCGCTCTCGCCCTCTCTTCGCCGTGTTGTTCTTTCTATGGCTGACTTGGCTCCACAGGTCCGTCCTTTCGCCCCGACTGTTTCTCCCAGACGCGTCCTCTCATTTCCGCACGGGTTCCGCACAAAGGCCGGCGCACGCGGAAAGCGGAAGAATCGCTCTGGCCAAAGCCATAGGTGCTGCTTTGGCTCCCTTCGGCAGCCGGGCATTTTCTTGGTCCTCTTTTTGCGCCTGCATGCGCAGCCTGCGACGTCGCGGTTATTCGCTTTCTCCGATGAACCGCGAAGAAAAAGGACGGTGTCTCAGAAGACGAATGCGAAGAGAAGACAAAAGTGCGCGAGAGAGATTTTTTTTTTTTTTTCGCCGCACTTTCTCACGAGTCTGCATACCCTGCGAAGGGATAGGCCGCGGCTCGCCTGTTTCCTGCTCCCGCGGGTTACCGGTGAATGTGCCATCTGACCACAGCGCCAAACGAGAATAACAAAAAAAAAATTACTTCCGCGGTCTTCCGTATACCCTGCAGACGGCCTTTAGCCGTTTACTGGCAATAAGCCGCGTGCAATAAATTAGGCGCGCTCAGGCTGTAAATAAGCGAGCAACAATGACTGGAGAACGAAGCGAAAACCCAGGACAGAGCTTCTTGGCAACAATCATTCATTTCTCCTTCTCTTGAAATTAGCGAGGACCTTGGATTTAGCTGTACGAAGAAGCGTAGTGGCCACCACTCCAGCACGTGAGTTGAACGTGAAAAAAAAAAAATAATATAGAGAGATTGAAAGGGGGGGAGGGGGTAGAGTTGTTATGGACTCAGCAAATCAATTTTCTTCGGCTCAGGGCTGTTTTTGTAGCGAGAGGTATACATTGGCCGCAAAGTCGCATTTTTGCTATGGCGGTGGCCGAGTCGTGGTCGCTCGTACATCACACCTGGCGAGCTGCGTCAGTGGTGTTGTACTAATGACTGATGGCTAACTCGTCGCTAACTTTTGCTAATTGATGGCTAGCTAGTCATTAACCAGTACTAACTAATGCCTAACTAGTCACTAACTAGTACTAAGTAGTCATTAGTCTTGACTAATTAGTCATGAGTAATGACAATGACTGGCTATCACATCATCACATGGTGACGTCATGACAGGATGTGATGTCATATTGAGTCACAACCGGTCATGTCTATTACCCAGAAGTGACGCCGTAATGACGTCACATCCGGAGATGGCGTCACGGCTGGTGATGACGTCGCCAGGCGATTCACGTATATACGAAGTTGACCCCGCCGGGCGTTCGATCCAGGCGCCCGTGCGGCGCCATTCATTCGGCGCTTCCTCGAACGCCGCACCACACAGCATGTAGAAGCAGACTCAGTGCAGCAGGCATCAGCGGCGTTTCACATTGGTTTACAGGAAAGAAAAGGCACAGTATGTGACACAATTCTCCGCGGACACCTTAACCGAGCCGGAAAAAGGAGGAAGGTGGGAGTGAAAATAGAGAGAAAGAGGTGCCGTAGTGGACGTGGAGGGCTTCAGACCACCGCGCTAACGCCGTTTTCTCCTCATCACACTTTACTATGGCATAAATAAAGCAGTCTCTCATTGCTAAACATGCCATGGCTACAACAAGCTCAGCCAGGGAAGCGTATCTAGCTGAGCTAAGCCACTGCCACTTTTTCTTCCTTAGTACGTATGCACTCAGCTACCATAACCGACCATCGATTTCCAGTTCGCAGCATTACACTTATTTTTTTTTTTCGTTTATGGTGCTATGACCCCATGTCTCGTCATGTGACACCTACCATTTTCCGTTCCATGGCTCACTGCGTTGTCCACGATTTTAGTTCAGCTCCTCTCGTCAGCCTCCTCGCTTCTGTCCCATAGGTGAGCACCGATATAGCCTGCCGGATGGGTCAAGGAACAAACTAGAGTTGACGACATTCTAGTCGTACTAAAGAAGAATAAATGGTTTGGTTTGGTTTGTGGGGTTTAACGTCCCAAAGCAACTCAGGCTATGAGAGACGCCGTAGTGGAGGACTCCGGAAATTTCGACCACCTGGGGTTCTTTAACGTGCACTGACATCGCACAGCACACGGGCGCCTTGCTTTTCGCCTCCATCGAAAAGCGGCCGCCGAGGCCGGGATTCGATCCCGCGTCCTTGGGAACAGTAGTCGAGTGGGTAGGGGCAGGCCACGTAATGCGAAGGCAAGGCAAGCGATGGTCGCTTACGGCAACGAACAGCATTTCAAGAGAAGCCAAGAGTAGCAGTGGAGAGTGGCAGAAAAGGTTAAGTAGGTAAATGAGGTGAAGTTTGCGGGGATTGTAGGGATGCAGCTGGAGCAGGGACCAGGTTAATTGGGTAGGATATGGGAGAGGCCTTCATCCTGTATTGAGTATCAGGCCGCTGCTGCTGTTGCTGCTGCTGATGATGGTGATGTCCTGAGGCTTATCTCCGATAAAGCACGGAATATTGTACCAAACCTGCTGTTTGTTCGTCTTCATAGTAAGAATTAAATACAAAGGAAGCAAATAAATGTGCAAACGCCGGTAAGAATTTCGCGCATGCTATAGAGACCTGTAACCGAAGACCAAGCTGCAGTGAGGGGCAGCTAGTAGGCCTCATCTTGCACAGAATGGCTGCTTCTCTTGTTTCCCTGCCGCGACAAATGTTTGGGTGCTTCATTCTCTGCCCCGCACGATGTATTCAGTCGCGAGAGACCTGTAAATTCCCGCAACTAGCAGCGAGGCGTGATCGATAAGGCGTGCGGTTAGGGCGGAAACATTCGCACCACCTTTGCCTGCACGGGGTGCAACGACACAAGTCGCCTCCTCGTCTCGCGCACAATGGGCGCACGTGGGAATCAGGGTACGGCGAGTAGCGGCGACCACGGGCTCCAGAATTGTGATTAAACGCGTCCGCGCGCGCTCATATGCTTGCGGGACACGGCGCGCAGATGCACGCACACAGCGTTGGGATGAGAAGGAAGGGGGAGTGCGACGCGCTCTCGTTGCGCGCTTTCGGTTGTCCTCGAGCGCGGGTTGTGCAAACGGGCAAAGCAGCATCCACCGCGGACGATTGTTGTTGCACGGACGACGACGGCGGTCCGTTGTTACGACAATGCGGCGTACTGCGGCCAGAGAGAGAGAGAGCTTCCTTTGACGAGCGCGCCGCGGGCTGCTGTCAGTTGGCCGGACGGCGGAATACCTCTGCTCCAGTCTTCCCCTACGCCGGTCCTACTCCTCAACGTGCGGCGGCAGGAGATTGCGAGGCCAAGGCCACTGCGAGAGAGCGGTAATTCGCCCTGCATAGCTGACTCATCACGCACTGTGACGCCACGGGAGCCACCAGAGTCTCGCTGAGACGAGCAAAGGCGCGCATAGATTGCTTTGCCATTGATATTATGCAGTACTGTATACGCTGATAGCTTGCTTCTATCCCTTCGCGGCCTCCTTTCACAGCAACCCGAAATTATCGTTCCTCTTTCGTTTTCACGTTCTCTGGAACCAAAGAAATCGGAAACGGATTTGAGACCTCGTCGAGCTTGCAGTCATTGCCCAGAAGCGCGGCAGCATTGCGGAAAGTGAAACCGGCATTGACGATGGAGGCCGTTGTTTCCATGTCGCCCACTCTTATGAAGTATTCGTGACGATAGTGCTGCCTTTTCCCTCCGGAAGATGACGGAAAGTTCTTTAGTAATTGTCGTTCTGCTCGGCAGAGATATTTAGGGCGAATTAGGCCTGCACCGAGGTGCTGCTTATACCAAAAATGTAGCCAAATATTTTGGAACATTTTCTAGAAAGGAAGTTGTTGAAAGTAATTTTTCACAGTATGTATAGCGTCACGGTAAGAATAAAAAATAAGGAGGCCGTTTAAGCTTCGCCTTAAAAGTAGACGCGATAGTGTGCTTAACACCGCCTTTTCATTCGACGATTTTTGAAATCTTTAAAACTTAAATCATTAAAATTGTTGAAATTATTTTTACCGTAACATACATACACATCTCAAACCCACGTTAGCAAGTCATACACACCAGAACGCATTCACGAAGTATATACACCTCTAATACTATGGGTATATACGAACGACCTTTCGTGCGCTTATGCGCGTATATTATAAAATGCCCACATGTTATGCAGAGAGGCTGGGATTGGATTGCAGTGGCTGCATATTTATTTTATTGAAATGTTTATTTTCTTCCGACGCCTTCTTCTCAATTCCGGGTTACGGCGATGCCTTTTTGACCGGACGAGGTCAGTACGCTGTCGCGTCATATATCCGCAGATCTTTATTAAATTTCAAGAACACGCTCAGTTGTTTTTATATGACTGCCTCACTTATACTTTCTTTCTAGGCGTGGGTCAAAATTCAAACTTTTGCTATGCATCGGAAGCATGGACGATTTCTATCGACAAGTTCATAAAAAGTGCCTCACGATATTCCGCAGTTACTTCCAAAAACGCAGCCTCTTAGCTTTCTATGGCAGATTTAACTATGTATACCCACTGCGGGCGCAGGGAAAAAAAAAAAAAAAAACTTTAAAAGCAAATTTTTGCACACTTTGGGAGCTTAGACCATTTTCATCAGCATGCGAACAACAGTATCGAATAATATCTCATAGTTCAGTCACAATTAAAAGGTATTCCAGAATCCCGGACTAGATACTCCAGCTTTTCAATGAATTCTCTGGCCGATGTTTTTTCTGTCTGTGGTATAGTTTAGCTTAATTCCTAAGGGCTGCACCTCCACTGCTCACCGCTGCCTCTGAGTGCAGCGGTGAACGAAAATTCAACAGCATATATTTTCTCAACGAGTGTGCATAATGGCAAAGAAAGCTGGAGTTGTCCTCATGTGAGACGATGCGAGCGAACGGGTTCGGTGCAACTAAGGAATAGGAAATTTCAAGTCGAGCAACGGCTGTGAAACCGATGCGGCTGGTCGAGTGATTAGCTGTGCCTTCATTGATTTCCTCGTGGACCTTTCAACCCTGCAGTGGTTTTAAAGTAAGACAGCAAATACATTTCTGGCTTGCGTGCCGCAGGATTTTGACCGGCGCATGCAATTTCATCGCAGGGCTGGTTGATGCCAAACGGAGCACGAATGGCCGAGTCGCCCGCCATTGTGACTAAGCGGCCGTGCCGCCCACTTGTTCGGGATGAGTTTGGTTATCGGCCGTGGTGGCCCGATTTCGATGGAGTCGAGGTGGGAACAGCGTTCCTATACTGAAATTTTGAGCATGTAGGAAAGAACTCAAGAAAGTTTAAAATGATATATCAACTATACTAGATGCCTTGTATCCAAGAGCATGCCATCTATTAATTAACTATTACTGTTAACTGACGGTTCACCCTGGTCGCAGTCAACTGGTGCAAACACAACTGCGTAATGAACGGAAGAGCAGCGACAGATCGCTGTTGACACGAGAGCTTCTTTCAAATGCGCACCTCTTTACAGTGACGTCGCATTTATTAGCTATATATATATATATATATATATATATATATATATATATGACAGACGCCATAATCTGAAATAAGATTGCACCCTCTTCTCTTCCCCCGTCCATCTCTTGTTTTCTTGGTATTCACTGGCGACCGTTCTCGGTCCAGCGCACGGGCAGATTGGTCTCGCTCCGTGCGGGCACGTGCAGCACTCTTCGAATACCCAGCACTTGCCACACACCGCTGGCCAGTTTTTTTCCTTGGGGACGCTTTCTCCACAACTCTTTCCTCCACGCCGGCTTTTTCTTTTCTCCACACATTTCTTTCGTCTACGGGGATTCTTGGAAACCGCATCCTCGCGGCATGTTTTGTCGTGCGCGCGCCAAAGTAACCGTGTCGCGCTCGCTTGTATGCATTACAAGGACGGCGGTGCGCGCATCGTATACACAAGCGTGCGTCGGTTCAGCGGCCGTTAATTCTGGCCCCTCCCAACCACTCCCGCGCCCCTCTGTCTGGAGGTTTCGCCGTTTACCTTGGCGTTTGAGGCTGAGGAAGACTCCTTGCTACAGACCTGCACTTGAGCGCTCCATGGGCGGCGCCGCCATATCGCTCGCCGGACTGTTATGCGAGCAAACGTACAGCAGGCAAAGGAACAAGTATTTCGGCATCTCCGTGTACCCGATCTAAAGATTCATAAGCTGGCTCTTTTGCAACAACTTCCTTCTGAACTGCCGGTTTCGCCATGGAGTGTTGCTCGCGGTTCTTTCCGTGAATTCTACTTTTTATTCGCATCATTTGATGTTACGCCCGGATATGTCGTTCGTATTTAGCGGCGCTATAGAAGCACGGAGGTCGTGTAGGGTCATGCATTTCTGCGCAGTCTCAAGCTAATTTTCAGGCCAGTGTCTTTAAGAATTGTAGCAGCGCAGGGCTTGGGGGCCTTCTACATTGAGAAGCGTTTTCCTGGAGTTTTAAGCGGTCGAAACATGGTATAGTGTTTTTATCTCCGCTGTTTGCAGGGCCGCGTGGTCCAATTACATTATTCTCCTTCTTCCGTGACAGACATGTTTTTCAATGACAAGCAGGATAACTAATGTCCTCTTTTCGGCGGCGACATGACGAAGAGGGGTTTTCCAATTTCGGTGCATGAGAACAAAATGCGAACGTGGTAAGTGGGCAGCATACGATCGCGCTCGGTGCGTCTTGAAATGCGTTCAGAGCGAACCAAAAGAGTTCGCCATTTTAGAGCAATGAATGCGACCTGCACACAGCACTGAACTGAACTTGCACTAATTAACGTTGCTCGTACTTTTTTCTCTCTATCGACGGACTAATACATTGATTTCTGGCAACGCTGGGCTGGTACGGCTTATATAGAGGACTGAGCTCCCTTACAACATCTTTAGCTTTGCAACTCATACTGAGCGAGACGGTACACGTAAACCTGCCGTAACTCATTTTAATCTGACAGACTGATCGCTTGATTGAAGGTTTCTAATAAAATAATTAGCAGAAATAAATACACGAACATTGTGCACGGAGAACCATCGCCCGCAATGGACTTTATTCTTATAGTCAAGCGCACCACTGCACAAAATTTCAGTGTAGTTTGTATCTCCTCTGCCAGGCCAATGCCATAGACGCATTCCACGTATCTCAACACGTGAGGGCATATTTTACCCTTTTGTGATTGAGTTTATCAAGCAGAGCCATTGGATATATGCTACCACGGACAGGTGAAATTAGAAAAGCAGTTATTATCCGTGGCATACTTGAACGAGCTGTATATAGTTGGTTACCTTGCAGCCAGTGCGTCCGCAGCGATTACGTAACTGTGTTGGCTCCAGCCAGCGAGCGTTTCTTATAACGCTGCTGCGTATTTTACCTGACAGCATGGGCTCACCTATAGCGTTGCACCACACGTCACACATATAGCCTAGAGACGTTAAACGCTCCTCGCGCTGAATATTGCGTATGCCATCAATTCCTACATACAATATGGAATTCGTTAGTACTGGATCGACCGCAAGTTGTGAGAATTATTGGAAGTGTATGTAGTTGTAATTCTGTTCGCATATACGTATATGAATTCGGCTAGTGCATTCATATGATGAAAGCTTGGACCAGAGCTCAAGCTCCGTACTGCAGAGCTCGAGATTCAGCCCTGCATTTCGAGGGGGACGTTGCTGTTGTTGCGGCTGCACTAGACGACTTCGGGTGAATGATTTCAAAATGCATAGCGTCACACTTCAGCTCTTACATCATTACGCCGTCGTGTGGCCGCGTCGTATCGTTAGTCGTAGTGCTGTTTTCGTGCACGTCTTGCTACCTCTTCCCTATACATTGCAGATATACCATAGCTGTACTGTAAAGCACAATGCACACGTGATTACTTCCGCGTAAAACCAAGAGGCGCAAGACACCGACTAGCAAGAGAACAGCGAGAGACAGTGAATGAATGACCTGGGCTACTACTGCACGCACGACCCGTAGCGGCTCACGGTTCAAGAGACTCTTTGCATGCCCCCGTGTGCGCGCCTTCTCGACGTGTATACCGCTGTATAAGGCGGCCGCTTCTTCGTGCAGGCAGCGAGGTCGAGGGACCGTTCCATCGTGGTATGAACATGTAAACAAGGATTGCTCGGTCCAGCGGTTTTTACGCTCGCAGGTCACGAATAAGAGACGAGGCAGGCGATGCGCGCTCTTGTTTACGACGCGCGGTGGCTTTATAAGCTGCAGCTCGTTCTCTCGCCGCTTGCCTTGCTCCGTCGTCGAAGACACTGAGCGTGAATGTCGCCGCAGCGACCCACGCAAATGGCTGCGCCGCTCAGAGTCTCTGCGCGCTCGATGAGCACGCTGAATGGCCGGTGTCGTCGTTCCTGTCTGAAGGTTCCAGACAAGGGCTCTTCCGCGTCACAACCTCGTTTGCAGCGTTGAGTACAACGGAGCAGCCACAAGACTGTTTTACAGTCGCAACAACAAAAGCTCCTCTGTCGGACGAGAGGAGACAGTGCAATATACACTGCCGGGTTCAATGTGTACTTGACGAATTTGCGAACGGCGTTGTGGGAGCAGTGGAAACACCACGCCAACGTCACAACGGCGTAGTGGAGGCAGTGGAAACAACACGCCAACGTCACAACGGTATAGTGGAGGCAGTAGAAATAACAAGCCAATGTCACAACGGTATAGTCGAGAGAGTGGAAACAACACGCCAACGTCATAATGGTATAGTGGAGGCAGTAAAATAACAAGCCAATGAAACAACACGCGCCAACGTCACAACGGCGTGGTGGAGGCAGTGGAAACAACACGCCAACGTCACAACGGTATAGTGGAGGCAGTAGAAATAACAAGCCAATGTCACAACGGTATAGTCGAGAGAGTGGAAACAACACGCCAACGTCATAATGGCATAGTGGAGGCAGTAAAATAACAAGCCAATGAAACAACACGCGCCAACGTCACAACGGCGTAGTGGAGGCAGTGGAAACAACACAACGTCACAACGGCGTGATGGAGGCAGTGACAACAACACGCCAACGTCACAGTTAGAGTCACTGGTCAATTTTTCCAGTGACTGCAATCGCAGTTTTCCACCGTGATGCAGTGAAGTGCAGCGGCCGCACGACGCTTTAGAGTGAGCAACGTACGTACTATATTCGTCAGCAGGTTTAACACGAAGGCTCGAGCGCGCGGCCTCGACTAATTTATGCGCCGCTCAGTGCTGACCGATGGATTCGACAGCCTGCAGCCACCTTAGTAAGCTAAGGTGGCTAAAGGACACCAGGGATTTCCACCGGCCCCAAACATATTGTGTAGCATGATTACAGGCCCTGAGGATAGGGCCGAACGGCGTAAATATCCGTCCAAGCCACGCTTGCGCATTCGCCTTAAGCGTGCTGACGGCTGTACATATAGCTATATAGCGTACATGACTTTGCTCTGGCCTTCCTCGTTATCTTGCTTCCCTGTCCTTCACCTTGCTATATACTCCCTATCCCTTGAATTCCTTTCAGCCAGAGCTCAGATAGGGATATCCGCGACAGTCAAAATCCTTTAATTTTTAACTAAAACCACTGCTAATAGAGTTACGTGTAACTCGGCTATGCCACTGCCCTTTTTCAGCGGTATCCGTCGCTCACATGTCATGCTGCAACGTTTCTGCATTTGGCGTGTCGCAGTATACCTCCTGCCTCGCATACGTGAGCAGCGTCTCATACTGCCTTCCAAGTCTCGTTCGAGACAAGCTGGCCTGCTGGAAACAGGAGATCGAAACCACGCGAATAAGCGAGCTTAGCAAAAAAAGTGAGACGTGCAAATATCCTCTAATTTGTCATTTTTCGCATCCCTACAGACAAAAATGATTTAAGCTCAAGACTCTCAATGAATGCAGCAACTGATATTACAGTAGAATGCTACGGGTTCCCTATCGATTCCGCTTCAAGGGTCATTGCTCTTTGCTGCTTTTTCTCTGTTCCCTTTCCTCTCCCTAACGTGTATGTACAGGCAATGTAGTGTATCGCCACGTAACAGCTTATCTTTGCAGTGAACTCCCTTTCCCAATTGTCGTACATACCCCTGCATTTTCTTCTCATTTCAAAAGGGTATACTGTCTCGTCGACGCAACAGTGGAGGCTGTGCACACAGCTCCGAACGACAACCTGGTGATGCTTGACCGATCCCAACACAAACCGCTAGCTGATTTCTTGTCATTGCTGATTCGAAAAACGTCCGCTGGTTTAAACTGAATGGCATCGTGCATTCTGGTGTACGCGAGGGGATGTTTTATTCATATCGGGCGATAGCCCACCGGTGCAGCCTGCATGCGCCCGCTTCTCACGCACGTGGCCGGCCACGGCGGCGGTGCCAGACAAGGACGCTCCCACGAAATGCTTGAGCGGCTCTTGTTGGCCAGCCGATATGCGGAGCAGATGGGCGGCTCCGCGCGCGCTTCAGAAAGCTACACCCTCGGAAACAATGACGGCAGCGGCGACGCCGTCGAGGGTTTCCGTCAACAGAGCGCGGAAGCATTGTCCGCCCAGCCAGAGGAGAGTACGCTCCGTGATCCCGGGCCCTCAACAGCGCGCCGATCCATATACCGGGCACATTATTATTTTTTTTTTCAGCTTTATTTTTAACCGTAGTTCATGGGGGCTCCTCTTTTCATTCTTACGTTTTCTACATGCGAAGACGTAGCCGCGTTTCGTTGAAACCATATACTAACAGTTGAGAGCTAGATTGATAACCCGCTGCTAAATTCAGAGAAAACTGTCCATCAATTGCTCGCTGTGAAATTCTCAGCTCGCAGCACTCTGTCGCCTTGCACCAATATATTCCTTAAGTCGACGCGGCGAACTGAAGGGAGTCAGTTAATCAGGTCGTGGCACAGCTTTGCCACCTGGTCAATTGAAATATGATGACGGATAGGCAGAACGAATGTACCGCTTATGCAATTCCCTTGTGCGCCGTTCACACCTCCATTTTCTCCTGAACTGGCATCGCCCAGATTCATAGAATGAAAGCAAAGGACAGCGGAAGAGGGCCGTATAAAGCCCATCTGGTTAACGATGCGCATTTGCGACACATCCGCCGAAAAGCTCAAGATTTTTCTCGGGCGCACTTGAAGGCACGAGTACCCGTGAGTGCGTCCCAGAGCGCGGTCCTGGCCCTCCTCTCCCTGCGACCTTGACGATACGAGGGACGGCGTAGTTTTAGTGCGCAATGCGGCGGCCACTCTCATTCTTAGGGCGGTTGCTTGCGTTTATAAATGTTGGACCTGGTTATATAAGGCTATAAGAGCGCGTCGCATATTGTTGAATGCAGCTCAGGTCAGGCTCTGAGATAGGCGGGCCCCGGCTCTCAAGAAGGCGTGAATTGCGAGAGGTGAGCTCAAATAGCGGAGCTCGGCATTGTTGAATAAGCTTTGGTAATTGGAAACGAGCAGCTTGTTACTTGTGTGTCGGCGCATTTCTGTGCCGTTGGTAAAGTGCTATTATATAGTTAATTCCTCTGTTTCTTCGTGTATCTTAAATGCATCATCTGGTTGTTTGCTGCGTGTTCTCCATCAATCACGAGCACCTGAACAAAGAGGTAAATAAAAAAGCCAGCACTTAACTAGGGCAAGGCTTTTTTCTTCATAGCCGTACTGGGAAAATAATTTGGCCCGGTGCCTGCCTGTGTGCACAGCTGCCCACCAAAGTTTTCGAACACCGAAATCACGAAAAACCAGAATTCCTTCACTCACTATATAGGCGCGCTGTCTGGCACTGAGCGATGGATAACGCAGGCGTGCACGAGTGTGCACGAGGAAGTGCGGACCACTCAGCTCAAGTCGTGCCTGCATGCTTAGATTGCAAAGAAAAATAATTTTTGTTCTGATTTTCGTGTTACAAAGCCTTTGTAAGCGCCTGCACGATTCTGTGACAGCGTATGAGTAGGAGCAGAAGCTCAATGCGGCCTGTCATCAGAGCAAGGGATGGAGATGTGAGCTGATTGATCGCACCGCTTTTATAAAGTTCGGAAAGGGAGGACTGGGAAAGGAGGGGGGCAGTCTACGGATTTTGGTGTGGATAATTCGTCGCGTCCGGCAAAGACCATAGAATGTTACGGCGCATTCGGCTGATACCTAAGGAATGACTGAGGAGCGAGCTGCAGCACACAGAGCGCATTGAAATACTTCCAGGAAGTCGCTAGGGCGAACATGTTTTCTCGTATACACGAGGTGGAATAGAAGAGCCAATTTTCCAAGCATTTCAACGCAGAGAAGTACGAAATACGAACACCTGACCTTTGGAAAGATTGTACCCACTGTATCACCGGTGGATACCCGGTGGAACTGGGGATCGAACCTTGCACCTTCGACGTGCGAGGCGGATGCTCATGCCACTCGTCGGCACTCTGAGACACCTAAGAGCACGCGACATGCCAGCTGCGGCTGTCCACCGTGCTTGCGGGGCAGTGCAAGGTGGTCTCGTATAAGTTTTCACAGCTGTATTAGCGACACGTACGCGCAGGCAAACGGGGCAGTCTTCGGAGTACGACGGGACTGAAAATAATTCGAAGTTTCCCAGACAAGGTCCGGTCAATTTATTTTTACTTTTTGAAAAAATATGAAGGAAGGCTTTTTTTCTAAACTCTTAAGTCCGTTCCTTCTTCTTTTTTTTTTCTTCGGTTCCAGCGCAGGTAACGGCCTGCAGCCATTGAACAGCGCATGGGCGTGGCAGAGAGCTTCGTTCACAATGCGGCATACGTGCCTGCAGTAAAACCCCAACGAACGTGCTATACGGAATGCGAACACCGCCCTATGTAATGAAAAAAGTAGATGAGCCGAAATTTTTTGTCGTGAAAAGCACCAACTACAACAGGTTCCGTTTCGCTTTCTGATGCTCGTATCCAATTCTCCCCTCGAGCAACCTAAAAAAAAAAAAAAAAAGAAAAAAAAAGTAAAATTTGACTTTCTCCTTTCGAGGCCCTTATAGTTGAGGCGGAGCTCTGCTCTTTTTCCTTCGTCTAACGCGCTCACAAACGAAACAGTTACAAAGAGCGGGACGGATAGAAATTTTTCGTCTGCTTTGTTTCGTTCCAAGGAGTAGCGCTACGTTGCCTGTTGGCTTTGGGACGCACGAACTCTTCTGTGATCGCCGCCTCGAGCGACAAATACCGGTTTCTAACGGACCGTGTTATTGCCTGGGGAGCATAGGCTCCGTCCTTCCGGTATTTCTTTCGCGACTTCCCAGGGGGGTCTGTGAAAACAATCGGCCATGGGACGCCGAGAACGTGCCCCGCCCAGTCCGGAGGACGGTTGTTCTCCATCTGCTATTATTTTGACGTCCTCCTTCAGTCTTTTCTCCGGAGCGCTTAGTCTCGCATGTTCTAAATAGCCGCCACTACCACATCGCCAGCTACCAGAGGACGACCAGAACGGCCAGCTTTTCGCATCTGGTCGTAAGGAAGCCTATCAGCCCGCGTGGAAAAGCTATGGAAACCTTACTGCTATTAGGCATTAGCAAACAATATTGCAAAAAAATATATATTAAGCACGTTTAGAAGAATCCAGTGGAAAGCATGAAAACATCAGCGTGCCCCGTTCATCGTTTTCTCTGCACCTCTTCGATTGCTTCCGCGGCAGAATTCCATAAGTGCAAGAGACGAGGTTGGCACGGGCGCCACTAGAGGGGGTCAGATGTAACATTGGTTGGTTGGTTTGTGGGGTTTAACGTCCCAAAGCAACTCAGGCTATGAGAGACGCCGTAGTGGAGGACTCCGGAAATTTCGACCACCTGGGGTTCTTTAACGTGCACTGACATCGCACAGCACACGGGCGCCTTGCTTTTCGCCTCCAACGAAAAGCGGCCGCCGAGGCCGGGATTCGATGTAACATTAGAGGCACCACAAAGAGAAAGGGGCGTGGCATCCCGTGCACCAATCGGGGTTTATTGCGCTCTGTTTGATTGCAAGCGTCGAAGGCAACGGCACTTCCTGGTCTACGGTATTGCCGAGAGGCAGAGAGTGCGGTATGCACACGAGAGGGTGAGTGTCGTCTCCCACTTTCTCTCTCCTTGTGACATGCGGAACCACACAATCGACTAAAGAACAAATGAGACGCGCCATATGTACTCTTTGTCAAAAATGCACAGCCCATCGGATTTGCTTCGGCGCCCTATAATAGGGCTCATTGCGCCTATTCGTCAAATGGCTCGGGTCCTACCACAATGTTCGATCTTATTATCCCCCCATGCTGTTTAACTTTGCGATGAAAAATCTTCCTGCTAACCTAACCACCGTTCCTTATCTCCAGCATGTCATATATGCGAATGACGTTACTCTCTGGTGCGCCCATGGTCACCCAGGATGAGAAGAAACTACCACCCAACAAGGCCTAGATCAAGCCCACGCTGCCGGTGTCGGGCTCCATGATCACCCGAAAAGCCAGTCTATACTGTTGTTCTGAACCACAAGCAGAAGGCCGCCGATGCTTACCGCTCTCTCATTACAATAAAAATTGGCAACTTCACTATTCCATGCCAGCCACATGTTCGCATCCTTGGCTTCGACTGGCAACAGGATGGCAAAATCACAGCCTGGCATCAACAATCCTCTGACAGATAACCATCCCCACATATTCAAACACATCACTCGTACCAGTAATGGACTCTATGAGCACGAGCTCCACAAGATTAGTGAAGCAACCATATTCTCAATTGTTTATGCTTGCCCACATACCTCCACCCCGAAAACTGGAATCAACAAAAGCGAAAAAAAAAAATAAAAAATAAAAAAAAAGCTACCTCAAATGCTCAAATGCTCAAATCCTGCACAATACACTAGAGAAGAAGAATATCGCCGCGCATCACGAATAGCAGTACTCCCGCTTGACCCGCTTGACCACTTAGCGTCAAGGCCGGGACATACTAGGAACACTTGGATACAGCACGTCTTCATCTCCCACCAATCTCCGATTTTCGGCCTCCGTGGTACACTCGACCTCGCGTCCATCCTGCCTATACCACCAGGTTGCAAAACTACAACGTCCTAAGCTCTAACGCTGTATACAAACACGCAACCGCCAGGAGATGTGTATTTTTGCGTGTAGTACATGCGTGCATGTGTTAGACGTCGCGTGTACTACATGCTTGTTAACTCTGCTATGCATGCAGCGTCTCGCGCGGACGAGCTCAGTTCAGATCTACAAGCTGCGCCCACAGCGGGAGTTGCCAAGCTTCATGGCCAAGTTTACACCGGCAAACGGGCCGTTAACATGATCGTGCGAAAGATCGGTCGATCGACCGCCGTCTTCTGTCCTGAGTCGAAGCGGGGCGCCTCCGCCCGCGCGCTCATAAGGCGCCAGTCACGGAATCTCTGCACGCCTGTGTGCAAGTCAGTTTCGCCGCACGAGCAGTGCGGTATCCGCGTCGCGGGCACGCATCATCGAGGGGCCGGAGAAGAGTGCAGACACGCTACCGAGAGCGTGCGCCCACGGCCTGCTCGCTGAACGACGACAGCCGCTGGAGCACACGCGGACTGCACGCAAGGTCGCGTCCCGCATCTGGCCACGGGGGAGCGCGGCGACTGCCCCAACGTCGTGGATGTCGGCCCGCCGATAGGATCGGCCTCTCACCCTCTTGCCCGTGCCTTGCCAGGGTTTATTTTTATTTCCCCTTCTATTTGTGTGTGCGGACGTTCCTTCCGCTAACGACACCCGTTATTACGACGCAGGAGGGACGGAGAAACGAAGAAAGGGCACGATAAAAAAATAAATAAAATCAAAGAGCGTGTGGGGAGGGGCTGTCTTCGCCATCAAACAAGTGCGAGCCTAAGGACACGCCGGATTCTGCCTTATCGCGTTCTTTATATCTCCCCCGGGTGTCATGAATTCCTGCGCGGCGGTGAAATTATGCGCGAGAAGATTTATGCGCTAATCCGAAGGCGTTATTGCCATAGCTGTCGCCGCGCAATGAAGGTCGTGTCGTGAGTGAGTGCGGGCTTGTTTCCAAGCTCTCGTAATACCAACGACACTTATTTGGCGCGATCGCGCACGCACGATCAAAACGTAGTCTACGAGGCACGTCGCCGGAGGTGTAATGGTTAAGCGATGATCACGTCCTACGCGCAGCAACGTGAAAGTGCATTCACGCTCGTTGTGGAGGGTCTGGTTTTATGTAGTGTATTACCACTCAAAATGCGCTCTTTTCTGTCGTGCAGCGTGAATTAACGAAACAAGAACGTTGCTGCACACAAAAATAGATCACAGACATGCGAGATCTTTAAAGAGGTGCGTTTAATACTGCCTTGCCATGCGGCCCTCATTCCACACGCGGATTCGTTCCACGGTCTGTGCTGGGCCCATCACGCGCGCACGCGCACTTTCAAGGCGTGTAAAGTTCTTTGAGCGCATGCAGCTTAACCAGTACAGTGTCCTATGGCACATATCGCGTTTGATTATGGCACAGGAGCGACGTGCACGAAGAACACCACGAAACGCGATTATTCATTTACTTTCAATTAGCATACAAAATTTGTGGTGAGAAGGGCTGGATAGAATGCAGTTACGAGGTTTGTTCCCGCCTTTAAGGCTCCTACTTTCCTGCTAGTTTTTCTCTGCCAGTGACAACTTCAGTAGGTCGCAGCTACTGCTTCTATAGTTATGCGTCAACATTAAAGGCCAAATTAGCTCTTTACCTTCACCGGACTACGTTGAAGCATATTTTAGAACGTAAGCTGGAGACTCGATTTGGAACTCGCTCGGAAATACATTATATATACTCCGGAATCCACGGTTGGAAACGTATCTTCTCAAACCGGCTCATGAGTGCAAACACATGCTTTTAGACGAACCTTTGAAGCCCGTGAATGCAAGGGTCCTGGCAGGCTGATTCTGACATAACCATCCCATGTGAAACGAGAGACACAAGTTGGCAGCTCCTGCCAGGGGACCACGGACACGGCACACAGCGACGAGCGGTTAGACTAGGGCCGTATTTAAAGTTTGCGTCGTTATCGAGGTGCCGCTATCTCACGTGGCCTTGAGCCATCTGATTGGTCGAAACGCCGGAACCGGGTGTTGACACTACGGAACCGGAAGAGGTGTCAACATCATGTTCCGGCGTTTCCACCAATCAGGTGACTCGAGGTCACGTGAAATAGTGACACTTCGATAACGACGCAAACTTGGAATACGGGCCCTGGCGTAGTATTGCTTTCGCAATAAAAAAAAAAAAAAGAAGGATGGTAAATGAAGTATACAAATATTTACCGGAACTCATCAATTAAGTGAGACAGCCCTTTTGCACAATTTCTGGATGACATTCGAGGTTCCGTCAGTAAAATGTACGAATATTTTGCGTATAATAGCAATGATAGGAAGTTAGCGTGGATCGCAACGTGGGAGTAGCGAGAGATGTTGGCTGGACCATCGGTATAGACTATACGTGTTCAATGTGCTAAGTTTGCTTTCATAGCAGATCTCTTTCTCGCGATGCGGTAGCGGTGTGGAAGGGGCCGTCTCTCTAAGCTTCATTTTACTACCAATGCAGATATTCTTATTTCGACCTCAGTCTACAATAAGTCGTAGATTGAACAAGCTGAACCATATAGTATTATATTCATGGAAATTGAACACTTTACCTTATAAGGGGATGTTCGGAGGACATGGAAGGTAGCATCGTGCTCTAACACGTAGCGTACGAATGATGATGCTCCTGCCAGCAAGAATTTATAACTCAAGTGACCAGCTAATGGCCATTTGTGGGCCATGCCGTGCGTTAATGCAGGGCAAAGTGCAATGCCTTATTAACTCTAGTGTCGGATTTAAAACAGCTTTTGTAGAATCCTGGCGTATACGCAATTCTGCTCCATACGCTAATTTCCCCGCGCGCTGTAGATCCGGCGTGTTTGAGCGGCTTCACGAAGGAATTATGTCTCACGTTGCGAGAGAGCGCGTGCTCCGCATTGCGCTCGCAACAAAGCCACCGCGACCACGAGGTACCAGTGCGGGCCTCGCATGCAAACGCCGGCGGCAACAGCGCGCTGGAAAGCAGAGCGCCACCGCAATGCGCGAGGCACGACCTGGCCGCGAGACGTGTCGCACTCGCTTTGTTTTCACGGCATCAGCGACAGCGGTCGCAGCGAGCGGTCCTCCACCATATCTGCGGCGCTCCAGCAGCACTTGCCGCAGTTACGCGCTCGCGTTTCTGAGACGTAGGGCGCTCACTAGTCTCTTGCAACAGGGAGCATTGTCTCTCAGCGCACCTCTAGCTGTAACCCCCCCTTCTTGTTTTCTTTATGCTGTATGCGCGAACTGAGCTCCCGTAACATGTGCAGGCTCGCCTTTGTGGCCGGCGACGTGCTTGCACGTGGCCCGTCCTACCGGCTCCTCCTGCACTCTGCCCATGCTCTGCCTCTTATCGGCTCTTCCTGGCCGCGCCGTACAGAGCGTCCGGTTTCCGCGGCTACCGGCAGCACTGGGTTGGATTTGCTTCAGCGTTTTGTCACCAGCGTCGGCGTAATGAGCTCGCGGAGACGTGAGCTTAATTCCAAATTAGAGCTACTCATTATGCCCTTCTTTTTGTTCCTCGGTTTCGCCAGCGCTGCTCGGTCGAGAGTGTGTCTGGAAAGAAGGAGGAGGAGGGAATAATACGGGGCGTAAGAAAACCGTCTGTGCTGAGCGATCAGAACCCTATCAAATTAACAGAAAGTTCTCTTGGGCTTCCCAAAAATCGCGCACAGCACTCTATACGCTAACATTTACGTGTTACCTCCGTTGTTCTGATTTCGCTCTCCACCCTACAGGTATGGCTTTGACGCGGATGAAGATCTGCCTTAGTGACCGTTATTGTGAATATGAAAAAAATACAACTCTTTCCCACATTACAGAAGAAACGCGAACTGCTTCGCAGTTGAAGTGGCACTGCCACACTATAGAGCGCGTTTAAGTGAAGTCTCCGCTGTTCCAGATTTCTAAAATTACGCCGTATACAAGTCCTTAATCGTCGCATATAAAAGGTCATCGTGCTGTTGCACTCGTTCCACGAGAGGTCACACTGATCGCATGCTCTATGCTCGCCAATGAATTATTCGAGAACACGCAGTTAAAATATGACGGAGGTCCCTCATCGTATGTGGCGCCATCGCTTCGTAGCACTTCGGCCGCTGCGTTCTGACTCAAGTCCTGTTTGCAGACCTTCGCTTCCCGAGCAACGCGGCACATTTCTTCCAACTCTTCGATCGCAATACTTAGATCGCTGGACGGCCACCGATACAAGAATGCGCGAATCGACCATTAGAGCATCCACCCAATTAACCAGCATGGGTAGTTGGTTGTTCGGCCGCCAGGCGCAGTGCATACTTATACGGTCTGCCACCCTCACAATGTTTACTTGAGTGGAGAATATCACCGCATGGCTTCTCTCTGTCTTCGAAGCGCTGGTAAATGAGGCGCACGCTCACCACTTGGCGATATAATAAGTCATGACCGTGCCTAAGAGGCGCAAACCGTATACGAGTTGCGCGACACAAATTCGCCTGCTGAACTAGAACATCTGTAGTTAGGACACAATCGCTCATTAATGCGACGTGGCACCACCAGAAAGGGCGCTTTGCAGTTCTTGAAAATAATATGCTAAGCCCAAACAATAGGTGCGCGTTTGCGAAAACCACGGCACTGCGTCATAAGTCATCCGTTATCCAGATACCACACGTAGTTGTTTGCGAGCAGTGTCTGAAGATGGGTCGTGTCCGCGTGCTGAAGCTTGTTAGTGCGCAGGTATACATGCGGTTACCTAAAGCGCCCCTCGGACATAGTTGTATGTTGGACGAAGTGCACTACTTCCCAATGCTTTCGTACAGCTCGATTTTGGTTACGAGCATCTGGCTACTTTATCTTACCGCGGGTGGCAGCGCGCTGGGTTCGATGGTTTGAGCGGCCACGTTTTACGAAACATGCGTTGAGGCAAGTCAGCAGGTAAATCGTGAAATGAGCACGGAAGCCCGCAGTACACTTTTGCAGCCAATCCGGAACGCGGCGAGTCGCACTTTCCGCCGCAGTGTGCAACTCTCCGTGTCGGTAACGCGCCAAGCGTGGAGACGAAAGCGCGACCGCAGAGGCTCGGCAGCGTGATACCGGTTTCCTGTTGTGGTTCAGTGACAAGCGCGTCACGTCACAGATTACGGGACTGTGAGGCACGGCCAGAGCAATTACTGCGTCTCGACGCAATTTCGCGCTGCGCGCGAGAAGGCCCTGCCAGGGCGGTCTAACGCAGTATGATAACGGAAAAGTCCCAATCTGGCGTCCAATACCTGCTTGTCGATAACTTCAAGTAACTATAGACTTTCGAGGGACGAGGCTTTCGACATCATATGTCTAAGGCGACACTCGGACAACTTTGGCTATACTAGTAGCTTTGTATATTTCCGTCGAGTATAGTGTGCAGAATGGAGAGCATCAAGAAAAATTGGTAACTTCGAAGTTATAACAGTCTATAATAGAGGCAGATTTTGTTGCAGGCAGGGCGCGATGACCTCTTCTAATGTATGTAACACGGGCTCCTTTCACGGATTCGAACAACTCGCAATTCTGACACACACACACACAAAAAGAAAGAAAGCGAATGCTCAGAAAGGAGGAGGAACCAGTAATAATTTGATATATTTCGCGTTCATGAGCATAGAAGCCCTGTTCATCATTTAATTTCAATTATGCAGAACTCTCGAAAAATCGCTTTGGCCCTAACGCCGGTGTCGTTCAGAAAACGCCGTTCACTATACTCCTCCCCTATAATGTATCGCAGTTAATGACATTGTTGCCGTAGCGGTAAAAGTGAGAGACACTGCGGGCCGCGCTTATATACAAATCCAGATGCAAAGTAATGAGGCAATAGCAAGTAGATAGTGCAGGGGATGCTATGCAGTGCCGCGGATACAATACACCGTCCAATCACAGACCGCCGACCACAGAACGTACTGCCGTTGCGTGCTTCTGATGACTATCCCCAAGTTGTGAACGTGGTCCTGATGTTGAATGAAGCTTGACGCCGTGAGCATAGTCAGCGACCTTTTCCCTGTCTTGAACAGCGTCTTCAGTTCGTGCTGCATGTCACACACACTTCTAAGAAAGAAAAAAAAAACAGACCTATTAATTACCAACTTTACAACCACGATCAAATGCCCAGGACAAGAAGCTGCTCTTCGACAGCGGACTGCTGTGCCACTTGTATTCGCCTGCATGTCCGGAAGAGCTGCAAAGGCTGCGCAGCGTCCAATGCGACGAGACGCGCGCAGTCGTGTCTGCGCACATCGAACGCGTGCGTCCGACCTCGAGCGACAGTGTCGCCCGTCGCGCGCCGAGTCGCGCTCTCAACGGCGACGGGCGTGAGGCAACGGCCCGAAATAGACGACGGCCGTCTATGGCGTCTCGTGATGCGCGTCACGCGTTACTTAACGTGATATGCAAGAAGCGAGCCACGCCGAAGGATGGCGAAAGAGCAAGCGCAACCTGGAGTGTGTATGACGAACAAGTGCCTTCCTCCGCCGACGACGGTAGATTATTCATTCGCTTCTCCGGGCGACGCGCCGGCGCAGCCTTCCGCGTCTGAAGCGCGGTCTATCGCGCAAGTGGAACTACAGCGTCGCTTCGATGTCGCCCTGGTCCGCAAGAGCCGTGCCTAACGGACAAATGCTTGCGAACAGAAGGCATCATCCATGCTGCATCCTGTGACGCGTCGAATGACATGTCGCGCAGATTTTCTTCCTGCAAATTTTCGGTTAGCTTAACCGGTTAGTCCTCAAGTCTCCAGAAAACAGCAAATTATCGCAACAAGCTAGACCATCGAGTTCGTTTAGTTCTTCGATGGCAAGTATGAAAAGACAACGGGGTTCCGCAAACTTGGGGTTCAAGATGAGTCGCATTGTAAATAATACCGAGGAGACATTATCAATAAAAGTCCGCTGACTTCCGGCCCGCATCACTGATACAAGAACACCACAGCGCGACAAGATCTAAGCAAGGACAGGCGGAGGCTCGCAATGCATGTATATGAAGTGGACGCTTTTGCGCTCTTGAAAATATACTGCCTTCGTGAGGAGAGCATGGATCGGTCAGAAAGATGCGTTCAATGTCGGACTCTGCACATCGCATGCCGTTGCAGGATTCGCTTCGTGGAGACCGGAACACACTGTGCAGGCGAGATTTTCTGCCATCCTGCCTGTATCCTCCGTTGTACAGCACAAGCGAAGGAGCCAAATAAATGAGAAGACGCTTGTTCAAAAAAGGCAATGGAATAAAGAACGAGAAGCCCTAAAACTCTCGATGTCCTTGCTACCGCCTGTCTGGCTGTCGCCTGTCGCCACCTGCCATCCGAGGCGTCAGCTGGACCGAAGGACACAATTGTCTAACCCGGGGGTACTAATGCTGTCACGTTAAAACTGCATCCGTAACCTGACTGCATGTGCCCATCCACCACAAACTACAAACCAATCATCCAATATCCCTAGTCATGGGATGCACTGATCGACATTGCCAAGGCACCCATAACATTCCGTGCAGTTTCCCGCTGTCTGCCAGGCTCTTTTATTAAAGCCGACGAGGCTTCAACAGCACTGACCTTCGTATAGAATATTTCTTTCTACGTTTAACAAAACTGCATTTATTCTTAAAGAAACAAGGCTGCGATATAACTAGAATAGAGAGACAGAATTTCTAGATCAAATTAGCAAAGGCCAAGAAAGCTTTTCTCCTTGTTCCTACAGGTGCTTGTTCTTTTTACGCTGGTAATTACGTCCCGCCCTACCAGCTCGGCAACAAGTTCATCTGAAGGAGAGACCTTCGGTGTCTCTCACTGCCTCATCCCTGAGCTTGTCAGCGGCGTACTTGTGTGGGTATCGCCCGTGACCTTGCCGGCTCGGGCAGCTCAGTCAGTCATCGGTCGCCCGCCTGAGCGCATGCAGCCTCGTGTGGGTGCGTGCGCCCACAGAGCGTCTTGTATATACCGGGCACGGGAATAGAAATATATGTTCTTTCACGCGCGCGCGCAGCTCGCACAGCGCTCGGCTTTTGGAACTCGCGTCGCTGGGCCGGCTAGCCAGCTGGGCTGCTCTAATAAATAGCGCGAAAAAGCGAGCCCTTTCATTCGCCGCGATGCAGGGACTGACCTCTTTCATCACAGTCGACTGCCCGCACAGACCACGAGTATTGTTGCCGCTGCCGGCGTGTCCCTGTTCGCCTCTCGGCCCATTGTCTGCGCTCCACAAACACGCGGGCAGCGCCAATTAGAAAGTACGTACGTTACCGCTGGCCTACGCCGAGTGAGACCGACGCAGCCTCGCGTTCGCGCACTGCGCCCGGATATCAACACGTCTGAAGCGCTATGTTGAGAGTCAGGACCCTTCTTCCTGCTATACTCCTTGGATGTTGACGCCGCACTTTTTGATGCAGGCCCTATAAGAAAGCGCAAATAGATGAGGTGCTTTTGAAAGGTTCCCGGGACGCTTCGTAGGAGCTGCGACAGGGATTGTCTTCGAGACGGGCAAAAACCTACCTGTTGCGCTCTATTCTTCTCTACTAGTAAGAGGGACAAACATGGTTGCTGTCTGGTGCCTTCAGAGGATCAGGCGCTGCAAGAGGGCCCAGCATATGTATATAAGCCTTATTCCGCTCACGAGGGTACAATGACTTGAGAATCTAGCCGAGAACATAATCCTTTTCGAGTGTGCGTTCGCCTTCGCTCCGTTCAAAAATTTTTAAGCCTGAAATGCTTTTGAGCACCCGTTTTCGGCGCTCTGCCGGAAAGAACACGGAGCGAACCGAAGGCGTAAGTGCTAAACCAAGTTTCGTGGGTGACCGCCTGATGCCTGCATGCGTCAACAAGTGTCTTCCTTCGCCCCTAGCTAGTTTCTAGGCCCAAAAATGTTAAGGTATAAAACTATCTCACCTACCGATGGACACCTCAGGCGTCTGCGCGTCAAATGAGACACAAGGTGAAGCAGAAATGAGGCGCGTGCATTTCCTCTAACTCATTTCACGTTCACGCCCGCTCTTGACGGCGAAATCAACTTTTTTTGTTTTCTACTTCATCCTGGCAATCGTTTCATAATAAACATGTGTGCAGTTCTACAAACAGTCGCTAAAAACCGAGCGTGGCTTTTAAGGGACATTGTTCAATGATGACCCGTACAGGCATGGCCCGTCTGACCATAGACAGCCCTGCCCATGGAAAACGCAGACTAAGGACAGCATGGGCAGACTAAGTAGTCGCCGCTGGTGATGTATGTTAAGCAGAATTTAGTGACGAAATAAAATGAAAAAGTAGCCCTGAGTACAGATACGCCTAAAGCGTAGAGCGGATTTGCTGTCTTTCTACGAGTGATCCAAAAAAGAGACATGTTCTACTGCACCTATTCCTTGTACACAACAAACAATAAAAAACAAACAAGGAAATTCGCCACTTATATATGTATATGGACTGATAGATTAACGACCATGGAGATTTCATTGCAGTAACTGCGGTGAGGGGGCACTTTTGACCACTAAAGTGCGATGAGGCGAAAGCCTCTATTGCGCGGTGGTCCGAAGCCCTCCACTACGGCACCTCTTTCTCTCTGTTTTCACTCCCACCTTCGCGATGACGCGATAGCGTAAGCTACCAGCCAACATATAAAGCCCCGCTTTAACCGAGCCGTAAGAACGTGCCTTAGTGACCTATAGGGATAACGTGAATGCAAGGTTATTGGAAGGCTGATTCTGATATTACCCTCTCATATGAAAGGAGAGGCCCGAGTTGGCAGCTCCTGCCAAACGTCATGTCAGGAAGCCCTACGTCTAGTTAGTGCTCGGCCATGTCAGCTGCCAGCTACCGCCTCCCACGTAATAAATGCGTTACGGACGGACACGACCCGCGAGCATGAGCCATTAAAGGCTATCGCCTTGAAAATATTCTGGAACTCCACGAAACGCCGCAAAAAAGGTGGACAGCAATAAGCTGGGATATGTCCGCGGCTCTTCTGAGTCGAGACCCTTGGCATCACGCCAAGAGAGGTTTCGCACATTTGCCCATTGAGCTTGGTCTACCAGCCGCAAGCCCGGCTAAACCGCGGCATCGGTATAGGAACGAGCCAAGCTCACGCCGCCGGCGCTTCGCAAGTTCTGGAAGGAAGCTTGATGCTCCCCTGAGATTAACCGATCGCTTCGAACTCTCGCAAGCATCGCCGCGTCCGTCGAAATACTCGTCGAGAAGCCGAATGCAAAGAGACGTGCATCGTGCAATGCGTACGACCTTTCGCACCTTGCCGGACGTGTGCGGCTGGCCATCGTCCTCGGCGATCGACAATCAAAACAGCATTGTTTTGCTACGGTGCCTCCCTGCGCTCTCACACTGGTGCCTCCCTGCGCTCTCACACTGGTCCTGCGCCGCAGGACCAGTGCGCAGCGCAGTGAACACCTACGTGTTTTTGATACGATCGCGCTTGCACTGCTCAACTAAAGGGTTCTGCGCCATTTCTGGCGCCTTTCACTGAGGGACGAAACACTGCCAGATTCGAAGGTAGCGCGACGTCCGCAACCCCGTCGAACAATTTCAAGCACGAATTGTCGCTCAGTAAATGACACCATCCATAAATCGCCAAAAAGGGGAAGGGGTTCACAGCGGCTTCGTTAATCCAGGTACATTCGTGGAGACATACGAGGTCAACGGCGACACGCATGGAGGGCATGCTCCCATGAGAAGTTAGAGGGTCCATCAAATTGCGCCTCGATCGAGGTGACCTACATGCCAAAGGTTCCGATGGAAGGCGATCGCCATTGAGCTATGAACCATATGGTATACCGGCGAAGACCTGCGCATCTAATTGTGCCAGATAGGTGATTGCGCAGGCGTCAAAGAGGACGACTTGAGGTGCCCGCGATGTCCCGCAGCCTTATAATGGAAAGTGTAGACGGGACTGAATGAGTTGTGCACATCGTGCACACGCCTGATGATGGTCCGGAGCAAACCGTTCTGAGGACCAGCTTTAAAATAGCTTCTCGTGCTTCGGTTTATTGAAAAACCCCTAATGAACAATTATTGATGTGCAATATTGTTAGTTCACACAGTTCTTCGCCGTAAGCTGCATATCACACAAGGGCTTTCAGCATGGGAAAGGCACAGCATGGTCGGTAGTTTACGGTATACAGGCGACCCACTCATGTGTAGCCCAGTGGCCCACCAGCCGTTCCTTACGCCACTGCTGCCTTCGTCTCAGCTTTGCAATACACTTTGCTCCGGTATGTCCCCTGGCGCAACTGCCACAGAAGCAATATGCACTGCGCACTTCGTTTACGTTCATTTGCAAACCCTTACACTCAGCTATGTCCTTGGTAGTGTAGCATGAAAGCTGATATGCGAGTTAGCCTTAGCTTATGAGTCCTTCGCCTTATACTCTACCGTCGAAGGGCGGAGTTCTACGGGAACGCCCGGATCTGCATGACGGCAGCTGCACGAAAACCGGAAGTGAGCGACGCTCAACCGCAGTCATGGCAGGCGTACACGCGCAGGTGCATGTGTGCTGTGGTGTGCCACACGGCTCAGCAAGCGTGCGCTGGCGGCATCGTCCACCGTGTTCCAGAGCGGGCGGGCCAGCGCCGACGCCTCGGAGGCGCCAGACAATGGCGCTGCTCTCCGCGCGGCTGCTGTTGCGGCGGCCTCCGCGGATCGGCGGCCGCGTGCGTTGACCCGCTTGTCCGATTCTCGGAGAACCGTCTTCCGCGTGGCTCGCGGACGCCGCCCGGCGCTGTTGCTGGCAGCGGTGCTGGCCGCAGTGGCGGAGTACTACGCTTGGCTTGCTTTCGAGTTCACGCGTGCACCCCTTCCTTCCTTCGTTTCGCTCTTTCTTGAACGCCTCCGCGCGGATCGACTGTGCCAACGGAGACATGGCCCGGCATTCAGGCGACGGCAGAACCGATGCTCATAGCGACATCGCAGCATTTGCCAGGCGGCTGCTCTGGTCACCAAGCAAAACAGCACTAGCAACGCACGCACGCGGCCAAGGCATCTTTGAGGCGGGAACAGCTTCCGACTGGAAGAGGAATTTCACCGCCACCCCTCGGGTGAACCGGAAGGCAACTCCTTTCTCCGCACGGCCTTAAATTAGCAGTTCGGATGAATGAATATTAGGAGCGCCCCTTTTGAAACTGAGTTGCGGCATGTGCCACCGGAGTCAGTTTTTATTTTCCTTTAAATTTCAATAACCAATATTTAGTCAAATCTAATATAACTGATCCTTTCCGTCGGGTGCTACACCTGCCATCTGTCAAGCGCGAAGCGCGAATGTAGCACACGACGTCTTTTTAAGAGGGTTGCACCTGCAGGTTCGCGAGACAATGGATGAATGACGCTGTGGCCTGGAATGGCGTCATTCCGTACTGAATCAGCCGCTTCGCGAGAAGCTGTTTGCGAGTGCGGTATACGCCACGCGCTCAATATTTGCCCGCGCAGCGAGTAGCCTGGCTGGAAATGACGTCGTGCCAGTCTACATCGTACTTGAGCCACTAATGACGTTGTCCCGACCTGATGCGGATGGGACAATTCGAGCTTGCCCCCCCCCCCCCCCCTTTTCTCTTCCCCTGCACCAAGGACATCGGCGACAATGGCCGCGACGCACCTTTTTCGCACTTGAGGTAACGCGTGTGCGTAAAAGTGTAGCTCAAAGGTGCGCACGTACGCCGATGGCAGTTTTCTTCCCGCACGGTGGCTCATCGTTTCTTTCCGAAGCAATGGCTCACAAAGTAGCTCTCAAGCAAAAAAATATAGCACACACAAAAAAAATCGATTTCTCGGCGTGAGATAGGCAGGGATACGAAGTCTTCCAGCACTGCTCACTCTTGCAAAACGTTATATGCTGCTGTGAGCATCAGACTTGTCAGCATGCCGAGTGAGCTGTGGGCACCGGGCCGTTCCGACAAGGCTAAAAAGAAAGGCAGCACTGCGCAGAAGGTATTAATACCAAAGATGCGTCAGCTGCTTTGCGAGGCCTGGGGCTATGTTAATTGTGCGTAGCGCTTTACTTCCCTCTTTTGTTTCAAGTTGCGAAATTAGACGTGTATACCTCGAGGAAGTCTATGGGAGCCCAATTTATATTCCTTGTTTAGTACGGATCGCCTCGCACGTAGTTCTGAACGCATCGCAAGTTGTTAGTGTTGCCACAGCTCGAAGTAATGGAGCCTTTTTCTTGAGATGTTTCCCTGAAGGCCTGTTGGGACTATGCCCAAGGCGCCTCTGCCTTCTTTTGCAAGCTTGCTTTGTCATCGGAGACCTACAATCTCCTATGCATGCTTCTAGCCTTCGATCATTGTAAGCTGCGAAAGGACAAAGTAAAATAAAAAAGAAGAAAAAAATGGATAACACTTCCCGCCGTTGTCATCCTTTGCACCCAGCTGCATTCTTCGTAGCTTTGCCTCCAGCAACTGGGAAGTGTCACGTAACAATATACAGAGCACGCAGGTGCTGGCAGGCGCTCCCGCGACCGGTGTACAATATCGCGGTCAAGTTCACAACTCCTATACTCAATCCGGGGGTGTGTGTAAGAGCGCCGCACACAAGGCCTGAACGACCGTCCATCTGTTATCCCCTGGCCTCTCCATTCACGGGGTCACCTACGAGCGGCACCTTTCGGGGCGCCGCCGCCGAGAGGTGTTCCTATGGTCTCTCCCAGGGTCATGTCGCCGGCAACAATGACCGCGGTGATTCGGAGCACGCATCACAATGGCAACGCCCGCAAAGGAACGTCGCGCGTGATACATTGCTGTATGCGCACAATCGCGACCTCTAGGAAAGCACTGTGTGTTGACCCGATGACTTGAGCCTCTGCTAATGACATCACTCATTACGTAAACGATCGTATATTTCTCAGAACTTCCAGCGGGCGGCGCCGCGCAAGAAACGCAGTTCAGTTTTTATTTGACCAAACTGCAGGTGCGGCTCATTCTGGGCGTTTTTATCTGCTGTCAGAGTTAGGCACGTGCATTTCAAGTCATACAAGTCGAATAAGCACGAATACCCCTATAAGGGAGTAAAAATGGAGTGTCGTCTAGCGCGCTTCCTATAGAAGCAAGGTGTTCTTTTCAAACCTCGGGGTAGATTTTAGCACACCAAATCTACAGAATTCTGTACTGTTGGCAACAAAGACATATTCCCATCACAAATAACATTAACGTGATTAATTATCAATCGGAGAAGACTTTTAACCGCGGCACTAAAAATCTTGAGGTTAGAATTTAAAGGAGATTAAAATCTGCGATAAAATATCTGTAACATGCGAGCGCTTCGTGCTTTCTTTGCCGGCCATAGCTATTTCGCATTTTTGGTGATACAAATGTACGCTAGGGCTTCAGCAGCATACCCTGCTTCTGATAGGAAGTGCGCTAGAGGACATGACACGATGACACTCCCGTTTTGCTCCCTTATGGGCTTATTTGTATTTAGAGTGCATGTTGCGCCTTGAAGCCCTATCTTCCTTCCTTCGTCATGCTAAAAGAGTAACCGTGAAAGTGCATGCAAACGAATGCTTCCTTGCATGTTCATTCAACCTGTGAACACGTTTTTTTTTTTGCTTTTTTTGACTGTCTCATTCATAGCTTCGAAGATTTAGTGCGCAGTAAAAACAAAAAACAAAAACAGCATTACCAAAAAACAACTGGATCGCCTTTTACTGCTCTTCTGCAGAAAGCTATATCTTCAAAAGTCCGAAGCCCGCTGCATGCGTTGGTCACTATGCGCGAGCGGAATTTTCGAGAATTTGCCAAGTTTCAAAAAAAAAAAAAAAAAAAAAAAACGCCCGGCCCCTTCCTTTTTCAAGATTTCCCGGTCGAAAAATACTCCTTGCGATTACTCGAAGCAGCTCAAAGCTGCACCGCAGACCGACGGGTAGAATCATGCTCAAAAACGCCTCGCAGAACGGAAACGACTGCGCCGCTCAGCTGCTTCGGCACTCAGCCGCGGGCGGCGCTGTTCCGCCGAGGCGACGGTGGCGCCTAACAAAGGCCGCCAGGTGCCTATACAGACATTGTGTTCCTTTGCCGGATTTGTGAATTGATGACCACGGAATTACTCCGTGAGGCGGGTATCGAATACGGACTGCATTTCCTTCACCACATACGGCACAAAGACTCCTGACTCCATCCAGAAGAGCCACATTATTTGCAACAGTTGTAGACCGAATTTGGTTTGAAAATATAACCCTATGTCTTGTGGTACACAAATAAAACTACATTTAAATAAAATCTACATACTGAATACTTCGAATTGCTAGTTAAAACGTAAACGTAATGAATGAGTGACCGAATCCTGGATCGCCGAAACTCCACAAACAAACCCGATTTTGATTTAGGACGTTTACTAAGAGGGGCATAGCTCTGTAACGGGTAGCCGTAGACCAACGGGAGTGGTACCAAACGATTTTTCATGTTGAGATCTATCGAACATGATGCGTCGTATATATCAATCTCATGATCGTAATTTCTCCGCTAGGCGGCGCTAGACGGCGTATGCATGATCGCATGATAGCTACTGCTACCACTCCGTTTCAAAGAGGACGCTCCTATATTCCATCCATCCACCCATCCATCCATGAGACCGGCGGTGGAAGCTAACAAAAAACGACTGGAAGATTGGTGGCTTAAAAGCAGAGAAGTGACATAATGTTAGTAATGTAGAAACAAAAATTTAATAAATAGAATGATGGTGTAGTTAACCAATCTAAAACAATAATTAAGATATAGGGAGAAAAATGAGCATGATAGCTACTGCTACCACCCCGTTTCAAAGGGGACGCTCCTATATTCCATCCCATCCATCCCAGCGAACTTCCCACTCTTTCTACCGCACAGGTCTGCCTTACTTATATGTCAAATAAAAAGCACACACAAGTGAATGGTGTTACATGGGGCGATGTCGATGCATGCACTATTGTTATCAGCATCCCGAACTGCTACACTGCACGGGTGAAGCACCACCACCACGTGATCTCCATATAAGGCGATCTGTTGTTTTGCATGCTGCTGCTGCTAGCATTCTTTTTCTCCACGCTCGGGCCTTCAGCGCTACTACCCCTCTGCACTCGGCCCAAGCTGCGGTAATTCACCTCGAAGGCAAACCCGTGCCGTCATGGTCTGCGAAGCCGCGGATGCGAACCTGAAGGACGTGTTTTCCTATCCGCCGGCGTGCGCGCGGTGACCACAGACGCGTGCGGTCGGATTTCCCCTCCACGCTGAACAGGGCGGACCATGGAACGCAAGGTGGGCGCGCGTGCCTCGCCTTGATACGACACGGGCGTACTAGACAAACGTTAGGTTCACGAGGCGAGAATTCGAAAGGAAGAAAAACAGATTGTAATGTACGCGAAAAGTTTGAAGGTTGCGCGAAACAAACAAACAAAAAATTCTCTTAGATCTCCCTTGAGAGGAGAACGGCGAAAGCCTACCCTTCATCTATTCTTTGCCTCTCATCGTTTGCCTCCTATCGGCGTTCGTTGTAGTGCTACATATAATTATATATAGTTTACAGGAAAGGAAATGCGCAGTGTCACACCTTCTCCGGCAAGTGTGAGTTTGGACGGTACATCATCGCTCCTGTCGCGTGGCGTTCCTTGGCATGCGTTCAAGAGTAGGATTGCAGATGGCAGGAACGCTAGACAAGAACTAATCTCGCGGAATATGACAGATCTCGCGCACAACTCTCGCGCACGGGATTTCGTTCCATGAGCCTAGAAAGGCTTTCGGCCTAAAAAATTTCCACAGTAAGTTTCAGAGCCGCCGTGATGTCCGACAATCACCGCTGCTGCTCCCGCCTTGTATTACTTTAGCGCTGTTGCTGGTGTACTGTTTCAGAAAGTCAAGACACGCATGTTTCTTCCGGGGAAAATACACACTTGTCGCAGAATTACGCCCCGCTCCAAACGACTGTGAAGATCTCCTCAAAGATCAATGCTGGCAAGCACTTTCTGCTTCGTCTGTTTTTAACGGCGAGGAAAATAGGAGGAAGCCTGGTGCTTTTATCCTAATTTTATGAGATGCCAAACGTCCCGTGTAATCCCAGGCGGGCCTAATCCACTTTATTGCTGCATGATATATCTTTTTTTTTTTTCTCTCTGAGACATCATCGTAGTTGATGTGGCCGCATTTACTTTTGCAGAGTTCGCGCTGAACTATAGCATCCGTTGGAGTACCTCGATGCGAGGCTTTATTTCCCACTGCATTACATCGTTGCGCTTGTTCGTTCTTTAAGACGACGCACAATTGGCCTGTCTTGATTTGCGGGGTTAACGTCCCAAAGTGATACAGATTATTGGAGACACCGTAGTGAAGGGTTCCGAAAATTACGACATGGGGTTCCTTAACGTGCACTGACATCGCACAGCACACGGGGGCCTTGCTTTTCGCCACCATCGAAAAACGGCCGCCACGGCCGGGATGGGATCCCACAGGGTTCAGCAGTCGACCACCCTACTGCTCCATCACTGTGGGGCGGGCGTGATCTTTTCCTCGTCTTCTTGCTTTCTCATAAATTTACTCATGCATTGTATTTCTTTCACGCTAAGCATCGTTTATTTTCTATTCTCTTCTGCACCCCCTCCTCTCCCCACCGTGTGGGTTTGCAGTTATCTCAGCCTGAGCAAGGCCTGAAGCTTTGTCGCTTTCCTCAGTGAAGTGTAATCCCGTTCTCATAAATGCAGGGAGGAAAAAGGCTATAAGCACACAAGAAGGATATCAGATGCAATCAAAGAACGCTCGTCCTCTGATTGGTTCTCACACGGGAACTGTTGTACTCGCAGTCAGTGTTCAGCTTCAACGTTGCACAACACGCTGCTTTAAAATGCGCTGTCCTGTTGCCGTTTCTCAAAAACGGCTGTTCTTTTCTGCCTCGTATTTGTGAGGACGTTTTTTTTTTTTTCACTTGTGGTTACAGAACAGGGCAAAACTATAGGCGAGCTAATAACGACAGGAAAAATGCAGAGGGCTGGCGGTCACTGACACACTGAGAGGCCAGCCCCTTTGGTTACTGCGTCTCCGTGTGTGTACGTGAAGGAATTACTTAGTATGACGGTATACTATATTTAGTATACGGCACGTAATGTGCCGTACATTGCTGATTACTTACCTTTGATACGTAATGAAACGTAAGCCGCGTAGCACCATTTGCGGCCAGGCGTGTGAATATATGCAACATATTATTTTAAACTTGGACGCTTAAGGTCGAGTTCTGATAGCATAAGCACTATGAAAGAGTTATTTTGTCGATTTGTTTGCGTGTAGCGACTTGGCAAATCTATCAATCGATATCCTTAATGTAGCGCTGCGTCTCGAACTGTCTGTAGGTACCAGTTATGTCTTGGAAACGAAATATTTTTCCTGTGCAATCTTAGCGTACGTGTTTCTAAAGAAAGCGCTGAAACATGAAAAATTTCCTCTCACTGCACAATATTTTGCGACTGGATACAGCATGGCCGACAAGCGCGAAAATAAGTGCCGTACCACAGACTCTTTTCTCCATTCATCGCACTATTGGAAACAAAGCAGAGGAAGGGGAAAAAAAAAGGAACATAAAAATAAAAGCGCCTGCCATTTCGAGAACGGGTTCCTCACGCGTAACGGGCGGCCGCTCGCCGTAGCCACAGTTCGTCCCAGTGGCTGCACGTACCCTTCTGTTCGTTTGGCCGACTCCTTCGCTCTCGCCACTTTTGTTTCATATGTTTTCGTTTTCCTTGCACTTGACACCGGGAATTCCAGCGAGTACCTCTACCTTCCTCGTCTTTTACTGCAGCGGGAAAAGACAAAGAAACGCGCCGACACGACAACTGTTTCGCGTGGACAAATATATGCGCCACAGTGCGACACCGTCTCCGCTATTATTAAAGCTTTTCTCCGTTTTCCTACCCAACCAGCGGCGCCAGCTCCACGGAGCCCGTGACCTTCAGTCTAGGCTCTCTTGCTGTACACCTCCGCCTTCCCTCCCTCTATACATGTGTCGATAACTTTAGCGGGGGGACAAAGCGAAAGCGGGCCTCTTCTGCGCATTAGGAATGGTCCAATTTAGAGGCTTCGGGCCTCGATGGACACAAATGGCCGCTAATGGCACAAGCGGAAATCACGACAGCGTGGTGCTTGCTGCCAACGTCAGAAGAAACGTCCGACAGACACTTTAGCTGCGTAAACCTGTATAATGGACTAACCGAAGGTGGCGCGCTGAGGGAAAACGGTGTTTGTGCATCCACTGTGATATAACTTTCTTTTTGTCCCTTGCAGTATATACGTACGCATGAGTGCGAAGAGAGCAACTGCTGGTAGCAACAGCGCCTTTCGCGTAGATTCAGTCCGTACAGCGTGCGCCATTTTATATAAGAGTTCCACTAGTTCGCACCTCTAGAACTTTCTGCAAGAGAGCACTGCACTATACACCGGTCTCTTACCCAACCAATGCTTCGCGGCTGCCGAAGCTGCAAGACTTTCGCAGCTGATCTCTTCAGATATACTGCAATTGTTACGAGCATATACAAGTCACTGTGTATGCAAGTGCATTGAGTCGCACGAACTTAACTGACCACCGCACTAAACCAACGGCAGCATGGTATGTGGCAGCTGCCTGCTCTTGCTCAGCAACCCTGTCGCTCCGCAAAGTAGTATGCCCCGCTTCGGTGATACGTGGAAAACAACGTTGTCGACGCGAGCACGCGGTCTGCTGTTAACTAACTAGATGGTTCTAGAGAAATTTATGGAAGAAAGCGGATTAGATAACCCGTCTGCAAGGAAGTCGGCGGGTGATTTCCGCGTGCGCGCTCGACCTCGGCGCGCGCTGTTTGCCTCGCTCGGTCGTTCTGGTAAATACCTGCGTCATGAGGCGGAACTTGCCGCTGATCGCCAAGTTCTGCCCATGCCTGTATAGTTGCACCTCTGTATAGCGTTGCATAAAGAGATGACCAGCGAGGTATCTGGCACATCGGTATAGGGAACCCAAGCTCAAGTTTCGCCGCGCGATGGCAGCGCCGCATTCCTGGCATGGTGGCGAAATGTGAAACGATGGGACGTCGCCGGAGCAGACGCTCCGCTAGCTTCCTGTGCACGTGCGGCGATCGAGTTGCGCCTGGCGGTTATTTGGCGATACAAAAACGCTTCCGCTGATGCAAAACGGAGGTACTAAGTAGCATTGTGTCATGGGTAGCCACAATAGTAGGCGAAGCACCAAATGACGAGGCTCACGTGTGGAACTTTGCAGATTTCATTGGAAGCGTTTCCACAAGACCTGTTTTCCAACCGCATGACAGCATTCTGAGAAGTCTCGCGTTCTTTGTGGAAGCGAAAAGGGTCAATTTTCCCCTTCTGCATAAACTCAGAAACGTTCGACAGTTGACAAAGACGTCTTAGAGAGGCATCAAAAGAGTACAATGGTTTAACACCATGTATACGAAGTGAAGGGGGTGGAGGATTATCCTGCTCTTCGCTCCGCGCGTGTCCTGCTTTGCCGATTTTCTGTGCTCTCTCTCTGCTTTGCGAGTGCTCCGAAAGCAACCAAATCAACTGATATCCAGCGTGCGACGTCCGCGATCGACAATCATGTGTGAATGTGCCCTACGACCAAGAAAATATCTAGGAACGAGGCCCCCTTTTTTTTGTGTGTGTGTGTGGGGGGGGGGGGGGGGGGGGATGGTTTGCTGAGCCGCTTTTACAGATTTCCGCAAATTTGCCAATAAATGAACTAACATTATTATTATTCATAACGAAAATATGTTGGAAGTGCAATACAAAAGCGATCCTAGTTATGGCTAGATTGACACTACTCGCAGGGAGCACGCTATTCGCGTCACAGGTTTCGTAAATGGTTGGTTGGTTGGTTTGTCGGGTTTAACGTCCCAAAGCAACTCAGGCTATGAGAGACGCCGTAGTGGACGACTCCGGAAATTTCGACCACCTGGGGTTCTTTAACGTGCACTGACATCGCACAGCACACGGACGCCTTGCTTTTCGCCTCCACCGAAAAGCTGCCACCGAGGCCGGGATTCGATCCCGCGTCCTTGGGAACAGTAGTCGAGCGTCGTAACCACTGCGCCACCCCGGCGGGGTGCAAACCAAATATAAATGAAGCACAACCATTCAGTAAGAACCGAAATAAAGCACGATTGTAGTACAAGCTTGGATTTCACCTTCCTTCCGAGCCAGCGAGCCGGTTATGTCGCGTGCAGCGCGCGGAGCACGCATGTGATTTTGAGACTGCTAGCGTTCGTGCCTTTGAAGAAACATCTCCTTCGGACTATAGCTTATTCTTCTACTGCAAGATTTGCTTTAGTAACGTCGTAATAATAAAAACAAAACCGTATAGATCTCATGCTACAGGCCAAAACGATTATCAACAAGCGAGCAGCTTTATTTCAGAGTACTGATAATACTTCCGCAGTTTTTAAACATATTATAATGTAGCGTGTGCAACAGCAGCCGCTAGGCGGCTGCTCATCGAGAGTCTCGTGCGCGGACTCGAAGAAGTGGCTCCGTGGCGTTCGATGAGAAGAAGCTGAAGCCGGCTGCTGTCACTCGGTGCTCTGAACCTGCTCTCCTGTGCCTGCTAGATGAACCCCCTATTAAAAACCAACCTTCTGGTTACGGGCCTAAACGGCTACGTGACAATATACGACAATATAGTTACATAGCTGACTTACCTCGAGATAAACTTCCTACGTATTCGCTAACGTGGGAAAAGCATTCACAATCAATATTTACTCATTGCCGTCTGTCGTCTGCTCTACAGTGCAGACGTGAATAAAAATTTTCTCGCCTATAATTACGTTTCCTCCATGGAAATACGCGGCAGGTTGTCCAATCATCAAGACGGAACGCAGGCGACATGTCGCGATGCGCCTGTGGGGGCGCGTCAGGGCGCGTGCTCGTTCGAGAGAAAGCGCGCGGCGCACGTCGCGAAGGCAGCGAGCCGAGCCGGCGGCGTCCCAGTGTATGTTTTTCTGCCACAGATGGCGTTGCCCAGCAGGAGCCGCAGCGCCGCCCAGCGATGCTTTGGGAGCCTATACTATGAGCTTCGAAAATGGTCTCTGCATGGCAAACTGTGCGGAGAAGAGAGGTTCTGTGCTGTTGCCGGGAAATCGGGGTTATCGGGCTCGATTTATATGCAAAGTTCGTCCTCCTCCCTCTCTTCCCCCCCGAGAAGGCTGCGTGGTTGCGCCTTCTGCCCGGAGCTCTTTTCCTCAAGATCCGGCACTGCGAAGTGGTAGAAGACATTGGGGCTCCACTCCCGTGAAGAATAATTGTAGATTCGTACCAATTATCACAATGCCCTGCAGTGACTTACGTGAAAAGAGAATCAGTATTGACTGAATAGTTAAATGTGGGCTCGAGTTACTGACAGCAGTTCAATAGCATGAGTAAGCTATAAAGCGATGAAAATGTTTCCTGGGGATAACCAATGAGTTTCTCTCTCTCTCTCTCTATCTATCTTTGATATTACAATGTGCATCTTGTACGACTGACCGACATGAACGTCCCATCGGATGTTTGTAGTTATGCAGAGAGCATATCTTGAGATAAACGACATTTAGCGGGGACAGTTGACCTGTCGTTTGCATTACAAAACTGACGCGCATTAGCGTGCTAGGTAGGACAGGATTCTGGCCCAACAAACATCCAGAACGCGAAATTAAGCTGTACACTAAGAGGCCACAAATATGGCGACTTAAGTGATAGCCGTTGTATGACATCCGCCAGTGACGCTTTGGCGCGCGAAACGCTGGTAGTGGTGAAATATCGGAGGCGCTTGGACAGCCGGCCTGTTCTTATGATGGCATCTTCGTTGTGTTCACCTCCGCCGAGGAATAAGGACGCTGGACCAGAGAAAAGGCGCGGGAAGACAGCGCAGTAATAGGCACACTGCGGTCGCCCAAAATGCACGAGGCGAGGTGGAGGGAGCCAGCACCAAACTCTGGGACACGCAACACGAGGAATAAAAGACGGGTCCAGCTACGAAAGCACGCACTCGCGCCAAAATGTAATGGGCTTTTTCGTAATGACCCTCGATCGCCGAATCCACGGGAGCCGTTGCCGCCGCTGCTGCTTCTTGCGTCCCACAGGCCCCTTCCTTTTTGCCGCCCCGGTGCTCTCTTGCCAACGGTGGCTACCCTTCGGCCGAAGCTACGCCCCGACGCGTGACGCAACGCGAACGTAATTGAAAGCGACGAAACACGCTCGGGGCTGCTGCTTGCTACATTTGCTGCTTGCTGCTTGCTCGGGGTTGCTACATGCTGCGGGGGACAGCGGTGGATGTATACGTACGGGGTTCTAATGTGCGGTTGATACGACGCCGCAGGCGTGGTGCTACTCTCGTTTCAACTGACCCCTTATAAGCCAGATACCTCTCTCTTTCTTCTCCTCCCTTAAGTCACGCTGCTTGATAGAATATCAGCGCTTAATCGGTTCGCGGCTTGTTCGGAGAGCTTCTTACCAGCTTCCCGATCCTTCGGTCTGCGTCGCTCGCCAGTCGTTTCGTCTCCCTCCCGGGGAAGCAAGAGGTTAATTTTCGTCCGCCGTGAGCGGCCTGCGTAGGCAGCGGCAGTTTAGGGTGCGCACGCCCCCCCCCCCCCCCCCCCCCCCCTCCCATCTACATGCGTTCTTTTATTCCGCTGAAATCGACTGAGAACGCAAGCACGTCGCGGTTGAGGAAGAGGCGATGCTCTAAAGCAGTCTTCGCTGTTTGTTGCGGTGTCGGAATAAACGCTGTCCGTTCTCCAGGTGTCGGAAACAAGCACGAAAAGACCAAAGCGATGGAGCGGCAAGGAATGCGGGCGGGTCAATGTAGTCATCTTTGGCCCCTTTCTTTCCACTTCTGTGTGGTGCTTTTCTTGTTTGTACAGGGAGCTGAATAAAGGAGTGCGCGACACGGAGCATTGCGCGAGAGATTTTGCGGGCGTGCGTGTCTGAGCGCGCTTTTGTGTCTGCGCATACGTGTGTGGACCAGTGCTAAACAACACAGTCTAGATACCCGGTACTTTTAGATAACTTCTTTTTTTTTTTTTAATAACTATAGCCTCCTCGCGTGAGACAAACCTGACGAAGCATGATATAGGCAGCCATGGGATTTAAGGCGGTTTCACGTTGGCTACGAGGAACATCGAGATGGAGGGCTCAGGATTCATTTAGACCACTTGGAATTGTTTGAAATATGAAGATAGAAAACGCTATTCAGGCATGTATTAGGAGAAATATTAGACCCGAAGTGAGGAGGCAACACCATTTCTTTCACACCCGTGGCAGGGTCACTCACTCACTCACTCACTCACTCACTCACTCACTCACTCACTCACTCACTCACTCACTCACTCACTCACTCACTCACTCACTCACTCACTCACTCACACACACACACACACACACACACACACACACACACACACACACACACACACACACACACACACACACACACACACACACACACACACACACACACACACACACACACACACACACACACACGCACGCACACGCACGCACGCACACACGCACGCACACACACACACACACACACACACACACACACACACACACACACACACACACACACACACACACACACACACACACACACACACACACACACACACACACACACACACACACACACACACACACACACACACACACACACACACACACATAGTCTGAATGACCAGCCTCGTAATTCGAACTGATAAGAAACGCTGCCTGAAAGCCTCCAGCGCGCAGTTAACCTCAATAAATGAGCTTGGGGAACTCGGAGAAAAAAAGCTAAAAAACAAAACAAAAAACAGGCCTTCCGCAGTTAAACTGTAATCGAAACTGTGGCATAGTGAATATATTAGGCGCGTTCAAACACTTCTAGCAGCTTAGCTCCAGAAAAAAGAGAGAAATATTTTTTCATTGCCCCCTTTACAAGCGTGACGCTGCCACTCTTTGCTTTAAGAAAGGGCGGGAGGAGCCTGTATGCGCCGGAGTTCATAAAATGAGACGCGCCCTGCTTCGCATAGCACCTTGTCCGCGTGTGGATACACATACGCGCCCGCAGCGAATTACGAGCGTGCCCGCGTGTTTACAGGCTCGCACTGCCGCCGTTTTTAAGTGCACGCGCACGGCCCGAGTCGAGTCGTGATATTCCTTTCGGCCCTTACGCACAGGGCGACGCGCGCACGCACCGAGGCTCGCGCCGCCGGCCGAACGGTGATTTTTGTTTCTTTTTTCTCGGCTTGTTTTCATTGCGGCCGGCCGCTTGAGTCGCGCTTCACGCACCCGCAATGTTTGATACGCGAACCGTGATCGATCGATACAGCGCGCAATGTGTCGAACGAGAAAATAACGCGCGGCACAGCTCTAAATCGCGCTCGCGCGATCATGTCAAGCCCTGGCGTCGTGACTGAGATCGAGCTCGTGTTCTCAGAGAGTTTATACGCGAGACTTTCCTCTTTATCCTTGTTGCTGTTGATTTTCGCATTCCGTGTGTCTCTCTTTCTTTCTTTCGTTTTTTATTTGTTTTCTCATTTGGCTTTTTGTTTCTCTCTTTTTCAAGATTGGCGGCGACCCCTCTCCTCACCTTGCACTGCTCATATATATTTCATTCGCCAGGGAGTGTCCGAACACATCCAATATTTAGGGTACACAGAGTGTATTAAGCTGGACGGATAAATTAGGGTGGACCCAAGGGCCACGTCTCACAGATTTAAGACTCGACACGGTTTTAGAACGGCTGGAGACGGTGTACGAGCAGTTAAGCCGCTTCGGATATATACGCCATATATATACGAGCGATTATTGAGCTGACGGTATCTCGTTGCCGCTCCAATTCCCGTCTATGGGGACGAATCTACATCCGATAATAGCGTTCTTGCAGCTCACGCATGGTGCTTCACTTTATTCGAATGAGACTTCTTAGAGAACAGACCAGCTACTGAGAGCCGTCTCAAGCCTTATAGCGCATATTAATTGCTCGAGAGTAAGGTTGAGGGACGCCGGAGAAGGGGTAGGCAGCGAACGCGATGGTTAGATGGCATCCTCGAGGCACTGCAGATGAAGTTATGTGATGTTAGGAAGATAGTGAGAGACCGGAAAGCGTGGCGTGACATGGTCCATAGGGTCACAAAGAGTCGGACACGACTGAACGACTGAACTGAACTGATAACACGTTCTAAGTGAAAGCGTGTCCAACTTGCTGTGGTTAATCTGCACTGAATTAAACAAACGAAATACTTAAAAAGCCGAAGCTATTCAACGCTCAAGGCCTTGGCGCGCTTGAAGACAGGTCCTCAAAGGCTCGTTCATTCCCCGACTTCATCCGTGCAGTGGTCCGCTAAGTATATACCGTTGTAAAATAAAAAAAAAATAAAAAAAAAGGAGAAGAAGAACTAATATGTCCCGGCTTTTTGTTGCTACTATACCGCCAGCGGCACTAAAATATCTTTCTCGTTTTTCTTTTCTTTACATTGCCAACAAGCACTTTGGATTCAGCTATAAGCAGGTTTGACGGCACCTTTCCTCCCTGTGTCTAAACATTCCTCTATACGCGTCTCACCGTCCGGTCGTCCGTGCGACCGGAGCTTCGTACACGTCTGTACAAGCAATCAGCTTGTCAGTATCCAAACTACTAAACCAAGTCTGCATGGTAGACCAGGTGCGAGAGAGTAGTATACACCCCTGTACGCACGCCGATGTGGAGGAAAATTAGTGCGTGGCGCTGTATGGCCGAGCACATGCAGCCCAAGGGGAGGAGGACTGAACGGAACAGGGCACGCAGCCAAGCTCAGCACGGCCAGCCGTTTCCTCCGCTGGTTTTCTTCGTGCGCAGCGTGAACACGCCGGAAGCGATTACGCTTTTCCCCATAAATTCCGCTCGCCACATCACGCGCTCTCCCGCATTGTGCATGCGCGCTACGCGGGAAGAATGGAAGGGGGCCAGCCGCCCCCAAGAACAAAAGACTCCGTAGCGCAGGACGGAGGCACATCGGACTCGACCTCTGCGCGCACGCGGCGGCGGTTTCTCGCGCGCAAATATTATTACACTGTCGTGAGCTCCGTAACGGCGGGACAGGGTTAAAGGGGTCGCGGTTTATGAGGTCACTCGATGCAACAACACGCGGCTGTGAACGCTCGTCCGAAGGAAACATTAAGTAAGCCCCGCGCGGCCGAGGAGAGGGAGCCGGGGAGCTCATTTGAAAACCTTGCTGTCACACCGCCACCATGAAAACGGTCAATCGCCTCGTCGGCCAGTGGCAGGCGTGTATAAAGAGCCCGTGTCTTCCGGCGATGGAAAATTGATCCGGGCCAATCCTGACTGCAACTGCTACTCTGAAACTTTTGAAGACTTCTCGGAGAGTGGGACGAGGGGTTGTATTACGGCGGTATATATATTTTTTTCTCTCGCTGGATTGATTGACGAAGACCCTATTAATAATAATTTAAGAAAGGAGAATGGCGAATCGGACGACCGGGCGCCCTTGAGCCTCTCCTAACTCGAAGCACTATTTCGGTGGTGAGGCATGCCGTGAACACATGTCGAGAGTCAAATGAATTTACACCTAAGCCATGGCAGTGTCCATCACGCTCTACTGAAAGACCCGTGGCTTTCACAACCCACGGCGACGTATAACCAAAGGTACGCCTTCCGCGGATTCAACTCAATTATCTTTGACTGGGCGCTCATTGGTCTTCCTTCCACCTCTTTCGGATTATTGTTTAGCGATGTGCGCCACTGTTAAGCTCTATAAGAAGCATCGCCAGAAATTGTGATTTAAGACCTTGTTTAGGCTCGTTCGTGTCCTCGTGTTCGGCTGTTTCAAGAATTCCTCATGCATCCAATAGCAGCGGCGACAAGAGTCCCGATACGGATACCGGTCTGCCACACGGAACCCTTATAAACTGTTTGCGATGCGGTTATCCTCTCCGTATAGTAGCTTCCCGCCTCCACGTCACCAGGACTTCAGCCCCCCCCCCCCCCCCCTTTATTTTTTGTATTTGCAGCTGGTTTGCACTACAAATCTATGCGTTTTTAAGACAGAACTTCGCATTCCATGCCTCCTCCTTCTCCCCTTCGCTCTCGTTGCCGCTCTGTCCCTGCGGTCCAGATATAGCAACCAGCCCTGGCCAAGTTGTCAAGCCAACCGTACGCCACTACCACTGGCTGAAGCGGAGAGTGAGAGAAAGGAGAGTGACTAGGAGGGGAGTGCAGAGCAGACATGCGTGACGATCGTCGCTTTTGTCGTGCCATTCACTCGCCGACGTCGCATGCCGACGTGCTTTAGGAGTATTTCGCTTGGCTTTTTCTTCCACGCTGCGTGGTGTACGCAGCTCGACACAGCGCCCTACAGGGACATCGGGTATACGCGCTTTGGACGAAGTAGCGGGTTCGAATACCCGGCTCTAAACGCGCTTGCTGCTTTTACAGAGATAAGTAAATGGGAGACAGCTTTCCACACGTATGTGTTTATGAAGCTAAGTTAGGTCGCACGCTGCTACACTGGGTCCTAGAATGAAAAAAAAAAAAAAAAGTCGAAGGCAATCTTAACTGGTTATCTCTCGGTGCTGTCCTTTCACTTGCTTGTATATGCGCGTTCATCGTGTTTTCTGACTTCATAACAGCGCTAAAGTGCTGATGGAAAGTATGTTTTGTGTGCGGTATGGTTGGGGGCCTCACAAAACAGTAACTTAGATTTCCTTCGGCAGAGACACGCTAAAAATAAACAAACTATCACGCTGCTGCCAAGAGATGCCTGACATGTTGCAACAAGGCAGACATGTCGAATTCCACCCACGGCAGCTTACCGAGCCCCGTCAGTAAACTTTTGCTCAATACGGTGTTCGTTGCTCCTCGTTTGAAGCAGGCACATACGTCCTCGACCAAAAGGGAAGCTGTCCAGTTCGAACTATATCTTCTGAGCTGAGGCAAAGCTATTTTCTGAAGGCTCGAATGATGCCAGATGGAGCGATCCCTTGTTACGCTAGTCAGGAGGAACGGAACCATTGAAGATATCACGTGGAAGCGAGCTTGTGAGCCGAAGCTACCTATTACGACAGCTTGGAATATCATCTGTATACTTTCGAAGCCAAAGTCGAGCGCTTTTAAAGAATCCTTTACTAGAACAAACTAGCGTGAATCTGACGTGTGAAATGTCCCGTCAAATGGATATTCTCAAAAGTCGGCGGGATGGGTCACCACGAGTTGATCCAGGACCGTCAGTGACAATTCAGAGCTGTAACCACGGCATGCATGACGCGCGCTTGCGTTTGTCGCTTTCGAATGCCATGTGTAGAGTTATCCAAAGCCAGCGCAGAAGTCAGAGTGTCGCGAGCGATCGTCGTTCCCTCAATCCAAGCCGTTTTATGGCATCTGCCTGAAAATGGCTGCCAGAAAAAAAGCACGCCTCTGTGTGCGCGTGATCTTCGTAGCGATGGCTCATCGCAGCTGTAGGTATCAGCTGTGGTGATTTCGAATCTGAGCTCTGCTTTGCCACGAAGTCGCCATGCCCGTGAATTAAGACTGCAGTTTCCGATACTTATCGCTTAATGGCCTTCAGTACCTGTCCAGAAGTCAGGAGCCAGAAGACGTGACGAAATACTTAGTAGAAGAAGACCCTAGGTGCAAGGGGCGCAGAACAACTGGAAGGTGACGCGATCTTCGAGCCGCCATATTTCGCATCGAAAGAACAAAAGGCAGATGTTTTCATCGTCGTAGACAGCGTTTATTGCGAGCCACTAGCACCGCACTTACGTTATTCAGGCCAAATGTAGCATTTCCAGCCGTAAAGCGCCATCGCGTACATAAGAGAGCTGTATGTATACAAAGGTATCCTGCAGCCCGGTTTCAGTTTCAGTAAATGGAGCAGCAATCGTCGTCGCTTAGGCGACGCACACGAGACGACACGGGCCGATCATAAAGACAAATGGCCGTCCTTTTGTTCTACGGAGACCAATTATCAAGCGACAGCGAAAGAAAATGGTGGCGACTGCGGTGGCAGTGAATGTCTATATACTTAAATTGCGAGCTCGTTGCGTAAGTTGAGGCGGGTGTAGGCAAGCTTGCGCCCTGGCTATATACCTATACGCTTTAAAGCTAGGCTCGTCGCCGGGGCACATTACCCTCAATTTCGGACGCTTCTCTGAGCACCCTGATCTTGTGTCCCCTTTCTTTATTCATTTCCCTCCTCTCTTTCATTTGGCCCACAAAACTCACCGAGTAGCGGGTCACGCTGCACTGCTCCCGAGTTGCTCTCGGTTTCTAAACACAGTAGCGGATCCCCCTTTTTCATGCAATTAACGGATCTGGCCCCGCATTACGTCCTCGCTTTTTTTTTTTTTTTTTTTGCTTTCTCGTTCCTCTCGCTCTTCCACGTTGTACGGTCCTTTTTCCTTTGTAGTGTGGGGCTCATAATTGTGCTCTCTTTCTACGCTGAGCCTGTGGAATCTGGCGGGGAGCTTCGGCCCTCAAACTCAATTTTCCGCTTGTTGAGGGCCTATATTCGTATTAGACCAGAATAAGTCGGTGCTGCGCTACCACACGCCACGAGCATAGACAAACGCGTCTGATGCATGTTTTCTTGCCATATTTTTATTTTCACGGAATATGCCTACGCCTTCGAGAGATATTTGCGTGGTTTCTGTAGCGTTCATCAACAGTATGCTTCGAGGGTTAACAGTCCGGTGCTGACTTTTTCCGACGATCGTGGCTTCATGTGTAGGCAGCTCCTCTGATCTGTTATTGGAAATATTCACTTGATGTTTATTAGCCTCTTCCAAGGCGTCGCATGGGACCACCAGGAAACGATAAGCCACATGATGGGACGCTGTTACGGGTGCCTAATGCCCAATAAAGAACTCCTCATGAAAAAAAAAAAAAAAATCTGTCGAGAAATGTTGACGTGACGTCCCGTGTCGACCGTTCACTCGTAGCCTCAGGAGCGCATCCCATGATCCTCTTGCTCAACGGAGGAACCAACAACGTTTTTTTTTTTTTTTTTTTTTTTCAAGATTTGTGATTTGTTCACCTTCTAATCCTTGCTAGCATAAGCCGTGGATGTGCGATGTCCAAAATAAAGCTGTCAACCACAATGAATGATTGAATGAATGAATGAAATGAGAATGAGCCGGAGCTGCATTCTTTGCGAATGTTCCTCACAACGTTTACAAACTGTGACCTGTTGGGAATACATGAGATGATCAAGCGGTTGCCAACCTGCGCCCCACCCCACCCCATTATCAGACTAAGGATCTTGTGGATAATTTCCGCTGCAAAATCCTGCCTTCGAACACTTGCTGGGCTCTCCGTTTTACATTCTTTAGGAGTCGTTTTTGTTTCTCGTTAACTATACGCAAAGAAAAGGAAGGCTCTAATCGTAAACGCTCATTTTGTGATTGCGCGTTAATGCCTTTCATCGTATTTATCCCAACTTATAAGCTGGCATCCGAAAGTTGAAGGCCTGAAAAAAAAAAAAAAAAAAAAAAAAGAGAGAAAGGAAACTTTCCTCGAGCCTAAACCTAGCCAAAAATATAAAACAAATGGAGAGCTAGCCACTACAGCTACTCGTATAAAACAGCGACATTTATTTGCCTTAAACCTGCAACTGCTCACTCGTCACCGTCGTCTCTGCACTCAATCAAAGACATTCGAAATGCAGCATTATCTCTCTCTTTTTTTTTTTTTTTTTCACTATTGTATACGCGTACGACCAAGCCTTCCCGGATGTCATCCCTGGCTGCAGCAGTCCAGCTCGTTGTGACGTGGGCTTGATGAACGCTGCTTTTACTCCGTCGGTCAAGTACGTGCTCACGGTATAGGAATCGAGGACAAGGAGGCAGGCGCGGGAGCGGTGCTTTCAGCGGTACACGTTTCCACTTTCAGGGAGTCATCGTCCGACGTACAACAAATGGTCGTATCTCATTTCTACCTATATGAGAGTTTCGTATCTCGAGTTCGTAGAAAAGCTGTCGCCTCAGATTCGAAAACATACGATTAATTCTGGGGGCGTTTTAATTACCGAGTTAGGGAGTAATAAATATAGCAATAAAATTCCCAGTGCCAGTTCACACACAGTTTTTAGATTTTGCATTACACCAGGGCCAATCACGCGTGTCGTCATAAAGCACGAAACAGAACTCGATCTAAATAATTAAGGCACAGCTTCACGAATTCCGTTGTTCTGCCTTCGGTCCCGAAATTGCAACAGAGACCACGGGAATAATAATAATAATAATAATAATAATAATAATAATAATAATAATAATAATAATAATAATAATAATAATAATAATAATAATAATAATAATAATAATAATAATAATAATAATAATAATAATAATAATAATAAAATGTCGGGGCGAGGTGAAAATATTTTCACGCTGCACGCAGGTCCAGGCGAAGAAGGAACTACCAATCGCCCCCGCAGGAGGTTCGCGTGCGATTCTGAGCTGGCCAGAAAAAGCACGAGGGCGGAAATAAGGGACGTCCTGCGTCTTACGGCGAGAACAGTGCCCCGCATTTGGATAAAAGCCGGCCGAAAAGGGCTGAAAATACACAAGATGAGGGAAAACAAAATTCGACCCTCATGAGCTCCGCTCCGCCCTCCCGCAGGTCGCCCTTCCGACGGCGCCTTCCCGGGCGCCGCTTCGCTGGCCCGCCAGTGGTGCGCCCGTGCGCTGCGGGAAGCAGCCACTTGGCCGTCTCGACACGACTCTGTGCGCGCGAGCCAGCGACGGAACGCGCTCATTTGGTGCCGGCAGCTGAAACAATTATCTCAAGGCTTAGAAACTACTTTGGACACGTCTGCGGCGCTAAGCTTTGCGTCTGATTTCCTTGTAAAGGGTTAACCAATTCCGAAAGGTCTCTGTTTACGGGGGAAAAAAAAAAACGAAAAAAAAAACCGCCCCATCCGTACATTGGAGACAAAACGATCGCTCGAAAGAAATAAAAAAAGAAGGACAGTGAGATGAATGGATACGGTAACAGACAATATAAGAATATTAACACAACCCTTCCTTCCCCTTCTTTTTTTTTTCTTTTTGACGAGATCGAAATTATCCTCGCGGCCACCGCCAGACGGTGGCCCCCATACTATCCCCGCCCCGCTCTTTGAACTAACCTCAACAACACTAGTGAAGAAGTTTGCTATGAGTGAGTTTGCAACACTCTTTCAATTGGACTCCAGGCTGTGCACAGATTCCCGATTAAACGTACATCGCGGAAGCCTCCCATGGCCGCCCGGTGTACCTCCGCGCCCTAAATATTCGCCCACGGCGAGCATAAATGTGACATAGACGCGCGGCGAGAACCGAACCAATGTCTTCGGCAAGACGACAGCTGGCCTACCCTCAGCGCGGGAGTGGTTGGGTCACACTCGCGCGCCGGCCGCGACCACACATTGCGACGGAGCCCCAGCGCGAAGAGGAGGGAGGGAGGCGGCGGCGTTTTCTCGTCGCCCGCGGTGGGGCGTAAAATTAGTGGGTCACGCGACTTTCGGTATGCGCGTGCCGCTGCATGCGTTTGACGAGGGGAGGTGTCGAGGCGGCGGCAATGCAGCGAAAGCTGTCGCCTCTTCGACGTCGCGGCGGAAATCGGGGCCGCCGTCACCAGGAAGTGAAAGGGACGCATCGGACGTCGCCTCATAGCGCACGCGTGCTGATGTACGGCCCCCTTCGTTGCCAGCGCATCAGCGGTGGCCCAGTCCTTCGACACCTCCCGCATCGACGGGTGGCGCGAGGGACCTAAAGGGAGCATCACGAGATGACAGGACGAACGTGGCGCCGCGCCGGTGACTGACGACTGCCTGTCCCAGCATCAAGCGTATCGGTTTATACATATTCTCCTTATTCTTCCTTTTTTTTTTTTTATACGCATAAACACATTCCACGGCTTAGAGCCAGATTTCACCCACTTTCGCGCTCGTATTTTGCGGGAACACTTTTGCACCGCATCAACCCGCATTCGCATGGACAACGAAGACCATCCGCGCATGTTTAAAAGCGTATGTTTAAAAGCATAGTACACTGCATGTCCGGGCCGCGTAGGTACAGGAGAATATACTGTCCTATTGCTTTCCAGGTGATATTGGATGAATGGGAAGATCTAGAAGAGGGAGAAGTAGTAGATGACGAAGAAGTGGACAGCCCTAAGATGAACGCCAGAGCTGCAATGGCAATAGGCGGGGGCGCATTTTCATGAGGCAGTTGCATCCGGCGTATCGCAAGTGTGCGATTAATTTTTTTCCTTACTTGCATCTAGAACAGCGATTATCATCCGTTAAACTGTCCTTATAACAGCGTGCCATCAGTAAAATAAGACTAGGGTGCCGAAAATGCATGCTACCGCTTAAAGGTTGCACGCGATAATGTCACTGGAACCATACCGACATATTTTGCTCGATAAAAGGCTCGAGCTACGGCTATATATTCTGCCTTGTATACCCTTCTTTAGTTCGGTCTGGTTTAAGGGACTTAATGTCCGGAATCATTTCAGGATATGGAGGGACGCCGGTGGAGGGCTCCAGATAATTTCAGCCACTTTGGATTCATTAACGTGCACTGACGTCGCAGAGAGCCCACGGGCGCCTTGCTTTTCGCCTCCATACAAAAGTGGCCACAGCGGTCGAGATCGAACCCGCGTCCTCGGGATCAGCATTCAAGATCCCCCACCATAGAGCCGCCACGGCGTGGTTATTTTCGGCTTTGATAGGGCTTGCAACATCAAGGTGCAGCCATCTTTACAACTGGGAAATCGGCACCGTTCAGTTTGTGATCATGATTGCTTGAAGAAGTCTGCAAGCCGCAAAAGAGCTTGTTCGCTGCACGGTGGCATTGGAGAGAGTGAGTTCCCAGGAATAAGCTAAGAACAAATGCTTGCGGAACCTATTCAAGGCAGCGTGGAATGGCGAACTCAGCGCTGGCTCTATGCAGAGTCGCTTACGTGACCACTGGCAAAGTTGGACGCTGTGGGCGGTCGAAAATAAACACCCTGGAGGTTTTAGTTCACAGCATCCTAGGGGCGGCAGAAAGTTAGGTGGGCGGATGAGATTAGGAAGTTTGCAGGGGTCAAATGGATGCAGCTAGCACAGAGCCGGGTTAAGTGGAGAAATATGGGAGAGGCCTTCGCCCTGCAGTGGGTATAATCAGGCTGATGATGATGATGATCCTCGCTCCAAGCAATAGAGGCTCCAGAATGCTGCATGAAGGTCCCTTCATTATACTTGCAGGTCTTTGAAGCGATTTTCTGACCGGACACTGCGCATATAATTTTGACCCTCGCATCCAATGAACTCGGATCCCTATACGAAAGCGTGAGTCGTGTATACATGACTTCAGGCTTTCATCAACATCACGTGACTAGGGCCGTTTCAGCCATTGAGGGCGTAAAAATGACGTTTCACCCATTCCTGCTGCCGCCGTCGATAGAAGACGCTTGGAAACAACGCACAGCTCTAGGACTTCATAAGTTACCAAATGAAATGCAGTGAAACACGATCGACGCGCTCGAGGCTTCCCTGGGAAATTAGTAGCGATGTCGCTGCACTTTAGTCGTCATTCCGTCACGTTCCTTACAGCAAGACTTCTCTGCGTGAGTCGTCGAGCACCCTCCATTTCGGCTACATATCTATTCTCAACGCGTGATAGATTATTCCTACCTGCGACTCTTTTATCTGAAGTTTATATGACATGGAAAAAAAGCGCGCAGACGTGGCACGTACGGCTCATCGCCGAATAACAAGAAGGACATTTTGCGCAAGGTGTCGCCCGGAGACAAAATGAAAGAAGAAGAAGAGAGAGAAGAGCGACGGGGCTCAGCGATTCCGAGAGCATGCCATCAGCCTTGGAAGGAATTTCCCTCGTCAAGGACTGTTGACATACGCGTTGTAGCATGACAGCGTGGATCGAGAGAGTTGCGTGAGCCGAAGGTTCACCCGCCGCGGCGGAATCGGAAATAAGGGGTCAGCGCATATGGCAACTTCTTTTTGTTTCTCTTTTTACCCAACGTCGAATTTCTTTCGAAACGACCCATCTTACATTTGCGATCTGTACACGCGCGAATAATGGTGCGGATGATGTCACACACTCGACCAAGAAACGTGAATCAGCCACTTTCCACGCATTCGCTCATATCCTTTCTTTCTTTCTTTCTTTCTTTCTTTCTTTCTTTCTTTCTTTCTTTCTTTCTTTCTTTCTTTCTTTCTTTCTTTCTTTCTTTCTTTCTTTCTTTCTTTCTTTCTTTCTTTCTTTCTTTCTTTCTTCACGTGTCCTCTGAAACCATGTGATATTCGCGCACATCGTACTTGATCACGTGGGAATTCAAACACAGTTCGGCTCTTTTGCTGATGCCGTTCATCGCGCGTAAGACGTAGAGTCAGTGGTTGGTTGGTATGTTTACGGGGTTTAACGTCCTAAAGCGACGCAGGTTATGAGAGACACCGTAGTGGAAGGCTCCTGAAATTGGGACCAAGCCTCCTGGGGTTCTTTAACGTGCACTGACATCGCACAGCACACGTGCGCCTTGCTTTTAGCCTCCATCGAAAAGCATCCGCCGCGGCCGAGGTTCGATCCCGCATCCTTGGGCTCAGCAGTCAAGCGCCCTAACTGCTGCACCACCGCGGCGGGTTCAGTCACTGGATAAGTGACTAACGGGATCGTTCTAAAAGCGCCGCTGTGGTTGACGCGAGAAGTATCGCGCATGTACCTGCCCGGTGTTCGAATTGGTCTCAAGGTCATCCCCGCACTATTGAAATATACTGTGCGAACGGTGCGATACATTGGCCGTTGTTAGGAAAAGCGTGGGACAGACGGCTTGTCATTCTAAGAGGTCAGAGTTCAAACCACAAGAACACAACGGAAGGCTCGGCCTTAGCAACGGAGGAGGTGGTGCGCCGCAGCGTCCAACCAACGTTTGCCTCGCAGCTTTTTACCAGGCATCCATATCAGGAAATAATCAGGAACCCATTCGCGACGCCCTCTCATAGCCGCGGGTTTCGGGCAACTTCCCCCTGCAACTTTCCGCAAAAGGGAACTCGCTCATTAAGTAGATTTTGCCGC